>NC_092707.1:315981961-316284991 GCF_047496885.1 Scyliorhinus torazame | reverse complement strand
GGCTCCGATTCTCCGGTCAAATTGGCGGACTGGCGTCGCGTGATTCGTGCCCCCCCCTGGCGATTCTCCAGCCCGGCGCTGGGTCGGCAAATCCCACCCAATGTCTTAACAATTAGATATGAGATTCCATGATGATGAAAGGAGGATTGTTTTGTTCTTGTAACTCCTATTGGTAGTTTCTGGAATAAAGTACTAATCCTGTGGTCATGTGACTTTTAGCAGCCAACATTTTGTTTCAGCAGAATGTCCATTTAAAACAGCAACAAAAATTTGATACATACAGTTTTGTATTTATTGTCTTGTCACATTGACACAATAACTAGTTTGGGATTCAGACACCAATTTGAGTGCCTTAACCTTACCCCAGCTAATATTAGCTAGCTCAGCAGTGAACAGCAGTTAAGTGTATAGTCTAATTCCACACTAAGGAGTGTAACACTATTATATAAGCGCATCGCTGTCCTCATATATATTAATTACTAGTAACGGTTCGATGTGTAAAAAATGAAAATATTGAGAACCTAAAAAAATCTTTAACTGCTATGTCAATCTGAAAATTTTAAAAAATGATGGTGGGGTAGGGGATGCAGCTATTGGTGCCTGGTTGAACAGGTTTCGATGGGCCTAGGAGGTGTGAAAAGGGAGGGGAAGAGCTGCTACTGGGTGAGGTGTTTTTGAGAGGAAGGGATGGGGGAAATTCTGGGAGGTGGGGAGGGGTTGGATGGCAACAATGGGACGGGGCGGGCCAAGCCCAGTGGGCAGGGCCCGGAGTTATGATGATGGTAATGGGGGGGGGGGGGGGGGCGGGGGGCGGTGAGGGACCCCCGGTCATGTTAGTCACGTGGAGCATGAAGTGTCTGGGGAGGCCAGTGAAGAGGTTGAGTGTGTTTGCGCACCTAGAAAGTTTAAAAGCTGATGTGGTTCTGCTACAGGAGACTCATCTGAGGGCGAAGCATCAGGTGAGGCTCAGGAAGGGCTGGGTAAGCCAAGTATTTCACTCTGGTTTCGACAGGGTGCGGGGGTAGCGGTTTTGGTGGTTAAGAGAGTGAGGTTCCAGGTGGAGAAGGTGGTGGTGCACCAGAGGGATAGATATGTGATAGTAACAAGAGTGTTGGAGGGCAGGCCGGTGGTGTTGGCGAGTGTGTATGGCACTAACTGGGATGAAGCAGGGTTTGTGAGGAAGGTGTTTGGGGCCATTCCGGATTTGGTTCGCACGAGCTAATAGTAAAAGGGGATTGGAACTTGGTGCAAGAGCCAAGGTTAGACAGTTACAGCCGCGCTCGCTCGTTCACCCAGTCGGCGGGGCCGACTGGGCTTATGAGGGAAATGGGAGGGGTGAATCAGTGGAGGTTCTTGCACCCGAGGGAGCGGGAGTTATCGTTTTTCTCTTTGGTTCACAAGGTTTATTCGAAGATAAACTTTTTTGTAGGACGGAAGGAGCTGTTGGCTGGTGTTAGGGGATCAGAGTACTCGGTGACAGCAATTTCGGATCATGCACCACATTGGGTGGACATGGTCTTGGAAAAGGGGACAGTGCAGAGACCGGGATGGAGAATGGACGGCGGGTTGCTGGGGGACCAAAGTATTTGTGAGAAGATCGGGAGCGTAATTGAAGAGTACGTGGGTTTTAACTGCACGGGGGAAGTATTGCTGGCGGTGGTGTGGGAGGCCCTGAAGGCGGTGGCAAGGGAGGAGGTGATATTGTTTAAGGTCAAGGTGGATACAGAGGAGAGGGAAGAGCATCAAAGGCTGATAGATGAGTTGTTGGAGGTCAACAGGAGGTACGCTGGGGAATGCAGATTCAGCACCTTTGGACAGAAGGAGGCAGCTACAGGCTAGCTTTGATCGGTTGTCCACAGGGAAGACAGTGCGCCAACGAAGGAGGGCAAGGGGAGCGATTTAGGAGTATGGAGAGAAGGCACGTTGGCAGGCCAACGTAGAGAGATGTGGTGCTGAGGGAAATTGTTCAGGTGTGGGATAGGACGGGGAAATTGGTGGTGGCACCAGACCAGATTAATAAGGTGTTTGAGGAGTTCTATGAAAATTTGTATAGATCGGGGCAGGGATCAGGGAATGCGGGAGTTCCTGGACAGTTTGGAATACCCAAGGTTGGAAGAGGAAGATAGGACCACACTGGTGAGGTTGGTAGGGGAACATGAGGTAAAGGAGGCAATTGGAAGGATGCAATCGGGGTAGTTGGCAGGGCCAGATGAGTTCCCAGTGGAGTAATACAAGAAATTTAAGAATAAATTGGCACCGCTGATGGTGGGGATGTTTGAGGAGGAGATAGGGTAGGTGGTGCGACAATAAGTTGGGTCGAACCAAGCCTCTTGATTGTCTATCTCTTTGGAGCAAAGCCCCATTAATCCTTGGAATCTTACCCGCCCAAATGAAGGAGGACATTAACTTGTTGACTTTGACAAAAAAAGGACTTGGGAAGAAAAATAGGGAGACATTGAACAAGAAATAAAAATCTTGGGAACACGTTCATTTTAATAGTCTGAAAGCTGCCAGCCAAGTACAAGGGGACGTTATCTCACCTCTGCAAGTCTGACTTGACACTATCACCCAGATTAGTAATTAGTAATTTAATTTATGAAGCGAGGCCCCAGACAAGGAAAGCTAGTTTTGGCAAGGTGAAAAGGTAGCATCCCCAGTTGGGCTCTCCTCCCTGGAGAGTTGACCAGAAAACATTCACTTTTGCCCAAGTTCAACTTGTATCCAGAGAAGGAGCCAGAAATCCTGGGCAACTTCATTATCTCACCTATACCGGATACTAGGTTCATAATATAGAGAAATAGGCCATCTGCATAAAAGGACACCCGATGCTCCACCTCTCCCCGATTTATCCCTTGCCATCTAATAGAGGACCTTAGTGCTATAGAGAGCAGTTATATTGCCAAAGCAAACAGGAGTGGAGACAGTGGCCACACCTGTCTCATGCCCCTATTCAATGGGAAGTAACCAGAGTTGAGGGCATTCGCGCGAACATTAGCAGTGGAGCTCCTCTACAGTAGTCAAATCCAGGAAATAAACTTGTGGCCAAAACTAAATCTCCCAAACTCTCAAACAGATATTCCCACTCTACTCTATCAAATGCCTTTTCGGTATCCAAGGAAAACATCACCTCGGGTTTGGGCACTGAGGAGGGGGAAAGGACAATATTTAGCAGGCAACATATATTGACCGACAATTGTTGACTCTCAACAAAGCCGAGATTACCTCTGACATGCAGGACTCCAGCTGCAGCGCAAGCACCTTGGCAAGTTAACTTAACATCCGCATTGAAGAGTGAGATAAGTCGATATGACCCACACACTGTAGGGTCTTTGTCTTTCTTGAGAATCAAGGAGATAGAGGCCTGTGTGAGGGCAAAGGGCAATGACCCCCAGGATAAGGAATCATTAAACATGTCCAGAATTTAAGGCAGCAAATGTTACACAAAATGCTTATACTATTCAACGGGGAAGCCATCCGGGCCAGGGGTTTTACCAGTCTGCATCAACCCAATGAATTTTTGAAATAATTTCCTCTGGGCACAAAAGGGATTCCAACACCTCGCTCCTTTCCACCTCCACTGCTGGGATGGATAAGGTGTCCAAAATGTCAGTCATGACCGATCCCTCAACTGGAGGCTGCGATCAAAAATCGCATTAACTTGAGGAAGGGCGGAAATCAGATTGCCGCTCAAGTTGTGTACCTGTACGGTCACCCGAGAAGCTGCTTAAGCTGGTGAGCTAAAAGGCGGCAGCTCTTTTCCCCATATTCATAAAACATGCCCCTTGACCTTTGCAGTTGGTGCACTGCTCTCTCTGTTGTCAATAGCTCCAATTATGTTTGCAGCTTTTTCTTACTTGCCAACAACTCCGGGGAAGGAGCAACTGGTGGTCCACCTCAAGAATGAAGTCCGCCAACCTCTGCTGTTCTGCCCTTGCTGTATTTACCATGTGTGCTTTATAGGGTATAATCTCCCCCTCCTCCCCCACCAAGGACCACCTTAAGGGATTCTCACAGCATGGAAGGTGAGATTTTATATATTCCCCAATGGCAGTGGACATGCGTTCACAAATTTTTTTTGTCTGCTAATAATGTTGTGTCCAATCTCCATGGCTGATGTTAGGAGGGACCTAATTCTATGCCGAATCAAAAAGTGCGGGGCTAGGTCCAAAATCACAATTACTGAGTACTCAGCAGCCATGAGGGAGGAGATACCTATCCACCACAAAAAATTTGATCTGCGAGTACAGCTGATGCATATGCGAGAAAAATGAAAAATCTTTGTCTCCTGGGTGCATAATGCTCCAAGGATCTACCTCCCCCATCTGCTCCATGGAAAAAAACAAACCTCTGGCCAACCCTGATGGAGTCAGAGATTTGGATCGATCCAGACTAGGGTTCAGAACACTGTTTAAGTACCCATATCAAAATAAGCTGACGTGAATCTAAATTGGGGGAGGGGGTAGCAGATTATTAATAAAATTCGTATTGTCCCAGTTTGGGGCACAGATATCAGATCCACTGGAGTGACCACCAAAGAGCCACAGACAATAACATGTCTGCCATTGGGGTTGTCCAAGATCTTAGAAGCAGAAAACTAAACCTTTTTTATTAATTAATATTGCCACACCCCGGGCCCTACCATCGAAGCCTGAATGAAAGACTTGTCCTACCCACTTCTTCCATAGCCTTGTCGGTCCCTGATCCGCAAATGGGTTTTTTGCAAAAACACCACATCAGAATTTAAGGTGAACAAATACTCTCGACCTGTTCATCGGGCCATTCAACCCCCTGAAGTTCCAGGTGACAAACAAATAGGGGGTCTCCCACAACCTCCCCCCCCACCCCCAATCCAGAGTCAGCCATTTCCACCAAGAGAGATTACCCAAAAAGTAAGTAAAAGGTACAGAAACCAGGCCCACCCAAGATTAAACAAAAATAAATCTGCAGTCAGCAAACTATCCCGAACGCCCCTCGCCCTCAAATGCTACCACACCCAAATATGCATATAAATAGAGGCAAGGCAAACACAAAACTAAAATATACTTCTAACAAATCTAAACCTCAATAAAACAAGAACTCTAAGCTAATTATCTAAAATACTACTATAATTAGCTGCAGCCAACCCGTCAAAACCGCTGCTGTTAGCAGGGGCGTTCCCAAATAGAGTTTTAAAAAATGGTTACAGACAGCAAAATACAAAAATCCCAGAAACCAGGGAACAAAATATTTTCATAACAAACAGAACAGAACCCCACATAAAACTAAACCCCAAACCTAAGCCCAAACTGTGAAAATTCAATCCCAACAAGAACAGGAAAATGCAAAAGTAAACATGGTACCCCAACAGTTCAATGATTCAACATGTCCATCCCCAACACCCAAAAAACTCAATCACACTGCACCCAACCTTTGTTTCTTAACAAAGGAGACTGCCTCCCTCGGCGCATCAAATAAATAATCCTTTCCATCGAAAGTCACTCTAAATCGAGCCAGGTACTCCACACTGAAACAGACTCTACCTTTGTACAGGGTGGTGTTGGCTTTGGTTGAATGTAGCCCTCGTCTTCGCCAACTCCGCTCCCACGTCTTCGTAAAACCTGATGGCGTGGCCTTCCTATTTGAAGTCTCAATGCTCCTTCACCCATCTCGGTACCCACTCTTTCTCTTTGAAGCTATTGAAATTCACTATTACCACACGCGGTCCTCAGGACGAGGCCTTTGCCAGAGTGTAGAGTGGGTTCAACTCAGGAGGGGATGTGAATCCACCCTCCTCCACCATCTTACTGAAGATCTCTGCAAAGTCCATGGGCATTGGGTCTTCTATCTCCTCTGGCACCCCCATAATTCGAATGTTTGCCTCCTGGACCAATTCTCTAGATCATTTACCTTGGCCTTCAACGGTTTATTGGTCACCAAAGACATCTCCGCTTCCAGTGAGGCAATCTGATCATTGTCTCGAAAGGGCCACTTCCATATCTTTTATCGTGGCTCCATGGGTTTTAACAATTTCATTGGTTTTCTCCAGAGCCACTCGGATGGGGGCCAAGGCCACCTCCATTGATTTCCAGAGATCTTCCAACACAATTAGTGTTTATCAAATTCCTTCGCCAAGGTACTCAAAAGCACCTTGGCCTTTCGAGGAGTGACTGGAGCCCCAGAGGCTGCTTCCGTCATTTTATCTGCCGACAAGCTCTGAGGCCTCCGATTCAGTCAATGAACATCTGCTGTCCACCTTCTCTCCCCTGACTTTTCTGGGCATTTCAATCATATAGGATCCTCATCCCATTAATTATGTGGGTTTTCAAAAGGAAATACCTGTTGAAACGGAGCGAAAAGGGCAAAACGTGCAGTACTCTAGCGGGATCCACCTCATTCATATCTTCCCCCCACATTACACCATCAGGTGTTCCAGCTTTAGCATAGTAATGGAAAAAACAAAGGCAGACCAAGAGTAAAAGTTTTATATTTTGAAAAGGCCAATTTTACTAAGCCGAGATATGATTTTCAAAAATAGATTGGAAACAGCTATTAGAAGACAAATCAGTGTCAGAGCAATGGGAGGCATTAAGGAAGGAGCTAGAGAAGGTTCAGAATAAATACGTTTCTACAAAAAGAGTGGGACTTCCAAATCTAGATCCTGCTGCATATCAAAGAACATACAGAGTAGGGTAAGGCAGGTAAGGCAAGAAAGGGAAGCTTATGTCTGATACTGGAAGCTCAATACTGTAGAAAGTCTAATGTAGTATGGAAAGTGCAGGGTAAAATTAAAAAGGAAATTAGGAAAGCAGAGAAGAGGCATGAAAAAATATTTGGCAAATTAAGTCGAGGAAATGGCAATTATGCTTTATAAATACATAATAGCAAGAGGATAACTAAGGAAAGAGTACGGCTGACTAGAGATCAAATAGGTAACATCTGTGTGGAGGCAGAAGGCATAAGCATGATCCTTGCTGAATAATTGCATCAGTCCACACAGAAGAGGGCTGACATTGCAGACATTGGTACAGATTTTCTAGTCTCCAGATTATTGGAGACCAGGGGCGGGATTCTCCAATAATGGGGCTATGTCCCCACTCCAGCGTCAAAACGCGGGTGTTTCACTCTAGACTTTCTTGAAGAAAGTCCAGAGTGATTCTCCTACCTGAAGGGGGCTAACAGGGCCCCGGAGTACTCCACGCAGCTCTGCCTGCCGATAAGGGGCCCTGCACTTCCGGTCGGGAGTCCGCGCATGCGCACGGAGGCGGCCGCCCTGCGACATGGCAGACTCACAATGTGGAGCAGCCCTGACAATATAGGCTCCCCCGCTGTCGCGCGTGCCCACGGATCGGTGGCCCCCGATCGCTACCCTGGCCGTCCCCGAGGCCCCCCCACGGTGAAGGATCCCCGCGCCCCCCACCAGGGTGACCGCGGACTGAGTCCGCAGCCACCGCCGACCATTCCCGTCAGGCAAAACATGGTTAGAACCACGCCGTCGGGAACTTGGCCAGTTGTCGTCGGTGAATCGCGGGGGGGGGGGGGGGTGCCTCTGTCAATGGCCCCCTACCCGCGTAGCATAGACCCACACGATTTGCGGCGATTCTCCGGGGTCCGGAGAATTGTGGGAGCAGCGCCGCGCCGGTTTTCGGCGTCAATGCCCATTCTCTGCCCTGCACCTGATCTATGACTGAGATATGCATTAGGACCTGTGGCGATGACCTACATACTGATCTACGTGGGAATTACCTGGGAAGTTTCAACTTCCGACAGTCAATTTCCCTGCTCCGCTCGTCCTCCGCGAATGTTTTTGACTCTGAGTTAGAGTCGAAAACCTTGAAGAGTTTCAATGTACTTACCTGGATGTTACCCAGAAGGGGGCGGCATGGTGGCGCAGTGGTTGGCACAGCTGCCTAAGGCGCTGAGGACCGCGGTTCGATCTCATCCCCATGGCACTGTCTGTGTGGAGTTTGCACATTCTCCCCGTGTCTGCATGTATTTAATCCCTACAACCTAAAGATGTATAGGTTAGGTGGATTAGCCACTCTAAATTGCCCCTTAATTGGAAAAAATAATTGGATACTCTCAATTTATTTGGAAAAAAATGGATTGTTACCCAAAAAATGTTCGGCAGGTTAAAATCTAGTTTAACATCTGGTTAACAACACAACTGACCCTCTTTCCCCCCCCCCCCCCCCCCCAACCGCCCATTCACCACCTGACTATCCCCTGACCCGATTGCCACCCGACCACCCAATTCGCAGCACTGACGACCTCTCCCAACCCGACAACATTCCCACCTCGACAACCCTCCCACCTGACCCCACTATAGCCCCAACCCAACCTGACCATTCCCCATATTCCTGGGAAATTGTGTTTAACTAATTTATTAGAGTCTTCCAAAGAGGTAATAAGCAAGGTAGATAAGGAGGAACCTGTATGTATGGCGTACTTGTATCACAAGAAGGAATTTGATAAGGTGCTACATCAAAGGTTACTGTACAAAATAAGATTACATGCTGTGGGGGGTAACATATTGGCACAGATAAAGGACTGGCTGCCATTAGGAAGCAGACAGTGGGGATAAATTAGTATTTTCTGGGGTTAGCAAGCTGTGACAAGTGGACTGTCAAAGGGATCGGTGCTGGGGCCTCAACTAATTACAATCTACATCAATGATTTGGATGAAAGGACAGATTGTATAGTAGCTAAATTTCCTGATGACACCAATATAGGTAGGAATGTAAGTTGTCAAAAGGAGGTAGAGGGTCTGCAAAGAGATACAGACAGGTTAAGCAAGTGGGTGAAAAATTGGCAGATGGTGTTTACTGTGGGACAATGTGAACTTGTCTATTTTGGCAGGAAGAATAGAAAAGCAGTATGTTATTTAAATGGAGAGAGAATGCAGAACTTGGTGGTACAGAGAGATCTGGGTGTCCCGGTACACGAATCACAAAATGTTAGTATGTGGGTACAGAAAGTGATTAGGAAGGTAAATGGAATGTTGCCATTTCTTGCAAAGGGAATGGAATATAAAATTAGAGAAGTTTTTCTCCCAAAGGGTAATTCGTGTGTGGAATTCTCTTCCCCAGAAAGCAGTGGAGGCTGGATCCTTGAACTTGAGCCGAAGGACCCGTTTTCATGCTGTAAACCTCTAAGACTCTATGGACATTTACGTTTACCACACAGCAGCTAGTGCCTTAAAAAGCAGGCATGTCCTGTCTTCCCTTGACTATTTCAATCCAATGGAGTTCTCCAAGGGATGCAGCACTGCGTATTTCTGTCAAAGCTGGGCTCAGAAGATCCAATATGAAATATGCAGCAATGTCCAGTTGGGAGAATTTATGGGCACGGCAGAAGTTCGATGATCATTGTCACTGCTCGGAAGATCTGGGCCATTATAGTTAAGGAAAGGTGTGTGAAATATTAGATGGGATAGACATCATGAGAAAGGAAATATTAAGTGATTTAATCTTCAATTTAATCATTATTGGTTCACAAGTCAGCTTACATTAACACTGAAATAAAGTTACTGTGAAAATCCCCTAGACGCCACACTACAGTGCCTGTTTGGGAACACCGAGGGAGAATTCAGAATGTCAAATTCACCTAACAAGCACGTCTTTCGGGGCTTGTGGGAGGAAACCGGATCACCTAGAGGAAATCCTTGCAGACACGGGGAGAAAGTACAGACTCCCCACAGACAGTGACCCAAGCTGGGAACTCGGGTCTTTGGCGCTGTGAAGCAACAGTGCTAACCACTGTGCTACCTTGCAACATTGGTGAAAGTGGGCGAGTTGCTAGACCTGAATGAAATGTACCTCTCGCTGCTAAAAGAAGCAAGAGTAGATATAACGGAGGCTCTGATTTCCATAATTTGCCAATCCTCTGACCAAAAGCATTGGTGCAGAGGACTGGAAGACTGCTGACATTGCCCTGTTGTTTAAAAAGGAAGAGATTGACTGAATAATTAAAGGCCAGACAGCCCAACCTCAGTTGTGAACAAAATATTAGAAATAACTCTGATGGACAGTATAGATCGTCATTTAGGAAAATAGGAATTAACAGTCAGCGTGGATTTTTAAGGAAAGGTCATGTTTGACTAACTTGACTGAATTTTTTGAGGTGGTAACAGGGAAGGTCAATGAGGGTGGCAAGTTCAATCACAGAGAGCTGACATGGGCTGGAAGGATTGAATTACCTCCTTCTGTGCTGTTAAAATTCTACAATTCTATTCTATGTAGTCTATATGGATTCTAACAAGGCTTTTGATAATGTCCAATATAGCAGACAGATCAGCAAAGTAAAACCCAATGGGATCCAAGGGCTAGTGGCAAATTGGATTTAAAATGAGCTCCGTGGAAGAAAACAAAGGGTTATGGACAATTATGCTTTTGTGACTGGAAAGCTATTTCAGTGGAGTTGCTTGAGCTCAGTACTAGGTTCCTTGGTTTATGTGGTATATAGCAATGATTTAGACTGAAGTGTAGCCTGGCTTCGGTCATTGGTAAGATTTTAGAGTCTGTTATTAAAGATGAGATCGCGAAGCACTTGGAAGTGCATGGTAAAATAGGACTGAGTCAGCACGGCTTTGTCAAAGGGAGGTCGTGTCTGACAAATCTGTTAGAGTTCTTTGAGGAGGTAACAAGAAAGTTAGACAAAGGAGAATCATCAGTGGACGTGATTTATTTAGATTTCCAGAAGGCCTTTGACAAGGTGCCGCATAGGAAACTGTTAAATAAGTTAAAAGCTCATGGTGTTCAGGGTAAGATCCTGGCATGGATAGAGGATTGGCTGACTGGCAGAAGGCAAAGAGTGGGGATAAAGGGGTCTTTTTCAGGATGGCAGCCGGTGACTAATGGTGTGCCTCAGGGGTCTATGCTGGGACCACAACTTTTTACAATATACATTAATGGTCTGGAAGAAGGTACTGAAGGCACTGCTGCTAAGTTTGCAGATGATACAAAGATCTGTAGAGGGACAGGTAGTATTGAGGAAGCAAGGGGGCTGCAGAAGGACTTGGACAAGCTAGGAGAGTGGGCAATGAAGTGGCAAATGAAATACAATGTGAAAAAGTGTGAGGTTATGCACTTTGGAAGGAGGAATCTAGGCATAGACTATTTTCTAAATGGGGAAATGCTTCGGAAAGCAGAAGCACAAAGGGACTTGGGAGTCCTTGTTCACAATTCTCTTAAAGTTAATGTGCAGGTTCAGTCGGCAATTAAGAAGGCAAATGCAATGTTGGCATTCATGTCAAGAGGGCTAGAATACAAGACCAGGGATGTACTTCGGAGGCTGTATAAGGCTCTGGTCAGACCCCATTTGGAGTATTGTGAGCAGTTTTGGGCCCCATATCTAAGGAAGGATGAGCTGGCCTTGGAAAAGGTCCAGAGGAGGTTCACAAGAATGATCCCTGGAATGAAGAACTTGTCGTATGAGGAATGTTTGAGGACTCTGGGTGTGTACTCGTTGGAGTTCAGAAGGATGAGAGGGGATTTTATTGAAACGTACAAGATACTGCGAGGCCTGGATAGAGCGGACGTGGGGAGGATGTTTCCACGTGTAGGAAAAACTAGAACCAGAGGACACCATCTCAGATTAAAGAGACGATCCTTTAAAACAGAGATGAGAAATTTCTTCAGCCAGAGGGTGGTGAATCTGTGAAACTCTTTGCCGCAGAGGGCTGTGGAGGCCAATTCACTGAGTGTCTTTAAGACAGAGATAGATAGGTTCTTGATTAATAAGGGGATCAGGGGTTATGGGGAGAAGGCAGGAGAATGGGGATGAGAAAATATCAGTCATGATTGAATGGCGGAGCAGACTCGATGGGCCGAGGGGCCTAATTCTGCTCCCATGTCTTATGGTCTTATGGTAAGTGACGTGATTAGAAAGTCTGCACAAGATTTTAAAAATTGGAAGGTCACATCCTTGCAAGAGTGTGATAATACTCCAGCTGGAGCCTAACTTATTAAAGCTCTATTCAAAAAAAAAAATCAGCATAACTTCCCTGCTTTTTCAAAGGCCAGAATGTTCACCCAAGGCTGGAATTGAATCCTGGTCCCGGGCTCTGTGAGGCAGCAGTGCCAGCCGTTGTGCCGCCCACTCCATCTCTTACCACCTGCTTATTATTTACATGCTGGTAAACATGTGGTTTATGTTGACCACCGTTCTATTCTCATATTCTCTCCTTGCCAGTCTTATTTTTCTCACCTCCCCATCGAGTTTTTGTATTTGATTGGTTCTCGTTTGAAGAAATTCTCTGACACAACATCATAATCTCCATTTTTGTTTCACCCAAGGAGTCCTGTTTTTTTTTAAAAAGGTATTTTTATTGGACAATTGGCATTTTATATCAATAGGTACAGAACAAGACAAAAACAAAATCAACGTATGCATTGGGACATTGCAATACCATCCGTAGTTTATTTTAAAAAGTTTCCCAAATTAATGGATAATTTAGTGTGTCCAATCAACCTACCCTGCACATCTTTGGGTTGTGGGTGTGAAACCCACACAGACACGCGGAGAATGTGTAAACTACACATGGACAGTGACCCGGGGCTGGGACCGAGCACAGGTCTTCAGTGCTGTGAGGCAGCAGTGCTAACCACTGTGCCACCTACCATCCGTAGTTTCAATTATCATATACCGAGTATATGATATCGATATGATACCTTGGGCAGCACAGTAGCACAAGTGGTTAGCACTGTGGCTTCACAGCGCCAAGGTCCCAGGTTTGATTCCCCTCTGGGTCACTGTCTTGCAGAGTCGCACGTTCTTACCGTGTCTGCGGGGGTTTCCTCCGGGTGCTCCGGTTTCCTCCCACGGTCCAAAGACGTGCAGGTTAGGTGGATTGGCCATGATAAATTGCCCTTAGTGATCAAAAAGATTAGGAGGGGTTATTGGGTTATGGGGATAGGATGGAAGTGAAGGTTTAAGTGGGTCGGTGCAGACTCGATGGGCTGAATGGTCTCCTGCACTGTATGTTCTATGAGTTTACAGTCTTGACATGTAAAACTTATATTACAAGGCCTAAAAAAGAGACAAATAAAAATGCAGAAAGAAAGACAAATGAGCCCCAGCTGGGTCAGGCAGGGCCCCAAGGTAAGCCCACTAGTTCATGTGGGGTCGATAGCTGGCTGTGTTCCTGAGAGGGGGCTTTTTCATAGAATTCATAGAATTTACAATGCAGAAGGAGGCCATTCGCCCATCGAGCCTGCACCAGCTCTTGGAAAGAGCACCCTACTTAAGCCCATGCATCCACCCTATCCCCGTAACCCAGTCTAACCTAACCTGCACATGTTTGGACTATGGGAGGAAACCAGAGCACCCGGATGAAACACACGGAGACACGGGAAGAACGTGCAGACTCCGCACAGACAGTGACCCATGCCAGGAATCGAACCTGGGACCCTGGAGCTATGAAGCACCTGTGCTAACCACATACTTTTTGTATGGAGCGGGTCCAGCGGAGATTCACACGGATGATCCCAGGAATGGTAGCCCTAACATACGATGAACGTCTGAGGATCCTGGGATTATAATCATTGGAGTTTAGGAGGTTGAGGGGAGATCTAATAGAAACTTACAAGATAATGAATGGCTTAGATAGGGTGGATGTAGGGAAGTTGTTTCCATTAGCAGGGGAGACTCGGACCCGGGGGCACAGCCTTACAATAAAAGGGAGTCACTTTAGAACAGAGATGAGGAGAAATTTCTTCAGCCAGAGAGTGGTGGGTCTGTGGAATTCATTGCCACAGAGGGCGGTGGAGGCCGGGACGTTGAGTGTCTTTAAGACAGAAGTTGATAAATTCTTGATTTCTCGAGGAATTAAGGGCTATGGAGAGAGAGCGGGTAAATGGAGTTGAAATCAGCCATGATTGAATGGTGGAGTGGACTTGATGGGCTTAATGGCCTTACTTCCGCTCCTATGTCTTATGGTCTTATGGTATGGTTATGTGGAATATCCTCTTCTGAGAGCCTCTGGTGGTTGGCCATTTCCACTATGTGGCCTTGCCCTCACAACCTTGGTTGTTTCCTGATGCTGATCCATGCTGGGGGGGGGGGGGGGGGGGGGAGCAGTTGTGCCCGCTGGGTGTGCTCGTCACTATGGTTGTTTTTACTTATTGCCCTTCGCCCCTTTTGGTTCTCTCCCTCTATTTGCCCTGCATTTCCCTTGGTGTCCCCCCACTATCTGCCTCCCCCCTCCCTCTCTTTGTTTTGCGGTGTGTTCTGGCAAGGAGTCCAGTTTTTGGTTCCATTTGTACCTGAAGTATCTCTTCCGTAAAGATCACCCATTGTTCCATTACATTTCTTCCCATCAGTCTTTGATTCCATTTTATCCTGGCTAGATCTCTTCTTATTTCATTGAAATTAGCCCTATTCCAATCTAAACATTCTACTTTATATTGTTTGGTGCTTTTCTCCATTACTAATCTAAACCTTATGATGTGATAATAACCCTTACTCGTGTTTCCCCAGATATATGCCCGATCTCATTTCCCAACATCATTTCCAGCAATATCTCCTTTCCAATGGTGCTGAAAACATACTTATTAAGGAAGTTTTCCTGAACACATTTCAGAAATTTCACCTCTGCCTTTCCCTTTAGTCTAACATTATCCCAATTGATATTTGGGTAACTCTCAAGTCCCTTAATATCATCAACCCATAGTTCTTGCAATCTCTGAGAATTCCTCACAGATTTGCTCCTTTATCTCTCTCTCACTATTTGGAGGCCTACAGAATATCTCCAGTAGCAAGATCATACCCATTTTGCTTCTCATATCTAACCAAATGGATTCTATCCCCAACCCCTCCCATCCCAACACCGCCGCCCCCCCAAAAAAAACCACAGGGCATCCTTGCTTTCCAACACTACACTGTCTTCCCTAATCAATATTGCCACCCCATCTCCTTTTTACCATTTCTTTTTTATACACTTTATATTCTTGTATACTCAGTGTCCAGTTCAATTTTAAGCCATGTTTCCATTATTACCACTACATGTCCCCACATATCTATTCGTGCTTGTAGCCCACCAACCTTTTTCACCACGTTGTGCATTTACATAAATGCATTACCATCCTGTCTTTGCATTCCTAACAATCCTTCCTAGTTCATTGCTATCTAATATGGAGATATTCCTTTATCTAGTACTGCACAGCACACTCACATTATGTACTTTATTCCTCTTTCCAGTGATGCCCATCCATGCCAATTTAGGTTAAACCCTCCCCACAAAGACATTGGGCTCCAGTCCTGCTGAGATGCAACCAATTCTGTTTAAACAGGTGCTTCCTGCCCCAGAACTAGCCCCAATGCCCTAAGAAACTGATGGTCTCCCTCCTGCACCATGTCTCAAGCCACACATTGATTCTCCCAGTCTTCTTATTTCTATTCAGGCAAGAATGTGCACTGGGGGTAATCCAGGGATTTCTGCCTTTGGGGTCCTACTATATTGTTAAATATACACACACTGTTGTCAGTCTGTGATCCCGCTCTTTATACTGTTGTTGCCCTGTTCCCATTCTTTACACCGCCGCCACTTTATGCTCCTGCTCTTTATACAGCCACTGTCTATGATCCTGCAATTTATTCTGATGCTGTTATATGTTCCCGTAACTTTATACGGATGCCACTCTATGTTCCCACTCCTTTACTGCCATCATTCTGTGATCCAGCTATTTATATCATCACCGCTCTGCCTTTCTGCTCAGTACACTCCTCTGTGTTCCTTCAGGCAGCATGGTGGCACAGTGGTTAGAACTGCTGCCTCACTGCTCCAGGTACCCGGGTTCAATTTCAGCCTTGGGTGGCTGTCTGTATGGAGTTTGCACATTCTCACTGTATGGGTTTCGTCCGGGGACTCCGGTTTCCTCCCACAGCCCAAAGATGTGCAGGTTAGGTGGATTGACCATGTTAAATTGCCCCTTAGTGTCCAAAAGATTAGGTCAGGGATAGGGTGGAGACGTGAGCTTAAATAGGGTGTGCTTTCCAAGGGCTGGTACGGGCTCGATGGGCCAAATGGCCTCCTTCTGCACTGTAAATTCTATGATCTATGATACTCTTTATACTGCCATTTCCTCTGCCGGGTTCAGGAGATGCAGACATCTTTGACCCCCACCAGTTATGTTTTTCTTCCTTCTATTGTGTTCTGCAAAAGAGAGGGCAGAATGTCTGTGATTTTGTCAAACAGTTTGTGTCATGTGCCTAGTACAGGTTATTACCTGGAAGTACGTGGTGGTATCCAGAGTTGGGTGTGAAACTGGCAGCATTAGTAGGTATGTAAGGCTGGGGTATCTGGATGTTAGTTATGTCTACAGTACCAGGGCCTGGTGCTGGATGATTGATGGCAGGTGTAGTGCATTGACCAGCATGACAACCTGCTGGAATGATGGGTAGATGTCATGTGAAGACACATTCACTGGCTTGGATCACCTGTATGAAGTTATTAGTCATCTTATGGCACTGCTGCTCGATTCTCGGGTTCAACCTCCCTGGTCACCTGCCTCCAATCCCTTCTGTCTTTGGATCTTTAGGGCCTCCTGCCCTTCCATGGAACCATGGCATCTTTCCCCCCATCACCTCCACCTTGAAGATATCTACTTCCACATCTCTGTCCTGGGTGTTCCATTTCATCATTTAGAATTACAGCAATATTATTCATCAGCGTCTTCCTGTAATTCAGTGCAGTATCCCTTTAAAAGCTTCAAACTTCCTTTAAGAGAAGACTGCTTACACCACGTTATTAGAACACGCTGTTCCCTGTTGAGCGCTGAGGCAATCGGCAACATTGGAAATACTCCATCCTACAATACAATCAGGTAGCTGCATCAAATTTATACGTTTTCTAGCTCCACTTCAACTGGCGCAGGAAGGTCAGGAATTGTGGACCCAATTGCACGTTTAATGGTAGATCAATTTTTGGCACTGCATTTAAAAAAAAAAAACAACCAGTAGATAAACATTTGAAAAAAAAGTTAAACACCAATAGAGGAACAACCAGCTGACTTGCCTCCTTGTGTGTATTATCTCATCTTATACATTTGAGACATCCTTCTTCTTAGGCAGTCCCTATGATCGAGAATGACTTGCTGCCACACCAGTTTGATGGATTCTGCGATGGCTGATAAGTAATATGTCCAATCTGCAGACTCTGCTGCATGTGAGGCAGGTGGTACTTGAAGGGTTGGATAGATCAGTTGTTCTGGAGATTTGTGCACTCTCTTTGACACCTCGAATTTGCATTCGCAATTTTCCAAAGTAGTATCCTGATGTGTTTGGTGCTTTCCCAAATAAAACATCTCCATTTTGGTCCAACAGAGGTCAGAGACTCCCATGAGTCAATCTGAATGTTAGACCTCTTCAGTGATGTTTTGAGGATCCTTTACACTGTCCTCTTGGGAGTCTCCTAACCAAATTCTGAGTTGGGCGGTTGTTCAGGAGGCTGGTGTCAGGCATAGAAACTGCATGTCCTGTCCAACATAACTGTTTTTTAGTGATGCTTATTAGGCATATTGGGTTTGGAAAGGTTGTTGCTGCTGGACTGCCTTTCTTGCCATTGGATTTTGAGGATCTTGAAGGCATTGCTGGTGGTACTTCTCCAGTGCTTTGAGGTGCCTGCTGTAGGTTGTCCAAGTCTCTGAAGTTTTTAAGAATGCATTGATCACTGCTGCCCAGTAAATAATGACCTCAATCTTGATTTTGAGATCCTGGTCCTCAAATACTCTTTTCCTCAGTAGGCCGAAGGCTGAGCTGGCATATTGAATTTCATCATCTATGTCTGCCTTCATCAAGAAGAAGCTCCCAAGCTATGGAAAGTGGTCCATATTTCCAGGATCTCATCACTGATGGCAGGAGGAGCTGCTGAGCTGTGGGAGCTGGTTGGAAGAGGACCTTAGTTTTCCAATTATTAACTGAAAGGCTAATTTTCTCACATGCTTCAGATCAGGAGATGACAATGGAAATCAGATTGAGTAAGCACACAAAAGCGTCATCTGCATACTGAAGTTCAATGAGTGAGGATGGAGTAACTTTGGCTTTGGATTTGAAGGTGGCATTGATTGAATAGTTTCCCGCCTGTTCTGTAAAATATCTCCATGCCTGTGGATAGGGTGATGAAGGTGCGATGTTTAATTGCAGCATGGATAATAAAGAATATGGAGACCCAGGCATTTGCACAAACTAAGTCAAGAAGTAATAATACTTTGGTAAAATATAAAACCTGTGAAAGACCTTCAATATAGAGCTATACATTAAATGTGCAAGAAGCATTAAGAATTCATAACAAATAGATGTATCTATTTCAATATTCAGGTCATGTGGAAAACAGTGTGTTCAGAATGAGCCGTCCTTACAAGTCTGTAGAAGACCTGTCTTGCAAACAGCACATCATATGGTACAGTTTACATTTTTAATAGCTTTTCAGCTGGTACAATCCTTAGTTTTGGGCAAATTTAGCAGAGATCCATGGGGATTTTTATCGACATCCAGCTCACAGTACATTTCGACTCAGAACAAATCTAGGTAACATCTTAAAATAAATTTATTTCCCAGTAGACACTGAATGGGCACAGAAGCCTCACCCATCCAGAAGTAGTAGCCACTCAGGCATTAGCTGGAAACAATGACATCATTTCCTTTACATTACTATTTATACTCAGTTGTTTACATGTTAAAAGACTAAATCTTATCACATTTTTGAGGCTACTGTCATACCGTATCACAGGACTGGGTACCAAGGCGTCTCAGAGTCTCTTCCCAAAAAATGAGAAGGTATTTTTTACTACTCAACTATGTTTTCAGGATTATGATTGTATACATTCCACCACTCATAACAACTGGTTAAATTAGATTACTTATAGCACGCTTTCATCTCTCTTTACTCATACTATTAATAATGGAACTAATTCATTTCAAACAATAGATACACTTCAAGGACCTTTGCCCAAATATAACATTTTAAAGGCATATTAAGACAGCCTAAATTCTGATAAAGATCTGTAGTCTCAAATGCTAACTTATCGGTTCTCTGCACAGAAGCTAATAGGACTGGTAAATCTTAGATTCTACAAAATACATATGTAATGTATTGCTCCTCATTTATTGTGAAAACGTGATAAGTGAGGCAATTTATATGCACAATAGATTGAAGCACTTCAAGAATCTTCTTAAGCAGCTGGTGAGGGAACCCACAAGGGGAAAGGCAATATTGGATTTACAATTCTTAAATTTAAAACTCTCATCTTTAAGTTGCAGGCTATGTTAGGAAGATTAAAATTCCCATAATTACACTGTAGGTCTTCGCATTAATCTCTTTTTTGACCTCCCACAGATGTTCATCCACCTCGATTTTATTTTGCAGCGGCCGGTAATATTTTCCTACCAGAATTTGTTCTCTTTTATATTTTCTGGGTTCACCCAATGAGACTCAATTTTCAGTGCCTCCCTCTCAATAACATATAAACCTGCCGACGACCTGTCTTTTTATTCCACCATAACCCTGACCACTGGTTCCTGCTCTGCTCTGACAGTCTTTGATGCTGGAAGGTTTCATACATGGAGTTCCAGGAAAGATGGGCATAGATTTGAGGGGTGAAAATCAATTCAAGGGCTTTGGAGTGGAAAGGCAATAATTTGTAAGCACTGCAGGACAAATGTTTTTTTGAGAAGAAGAGTGATGACAGCAGTTTTGAAGGAGAAAGGGACAGTACCTGAAGAGAGGGAACCATTAACAATATCAGTGAAGATGAGGACCAGGAAAGGAAGTTGATGGGCAGCAGTTTAATGTGAATAGGATCAAAGTGGGAAGAGGTGGGCCTCATCGACAAGATGCACTCAGAGAGGGCATAAGGAGAGATCGGTGAGAAACTCGAGAAAGGTACAAATGTAGTGCTGGGGCAGGGATAAACCTGAGAGGAGGTTTAGCCCACTTAGCTCTGGGAAAGGTGGAAAACAACAGAGGCAGCTAGTCAGATTACCTCAATTTAAGGGTCAAAGAAGTTCAGAAATTCCTCTCATTATTGGAGTTGAGGGTGGAAAAGACAGGGAGGGATTTAAGATGATGTTTTGAGTGAGTAATTATCTTTTCATTCCAAGATGTTCCTGGAATAGTGAGCAATTTTAGCAGACAATAGCAGAATCTGATAGTGCTCTATATGGATCAACAGTGGCGGTGAGTGGCTAAGCCTGTTGGCTGCCGTGGAGCAGTGATGAGGGCTGTACCGGGGGCATGTCAAAGGTGAGAGAGAGTAATGGGGGCTATGATATCAAAGGTGCAGGTGAGGTTTGCTCCACTGATGGTGGTCATGCCTTCAGCTGCCTAGGTCCTAAGTTCTTGAATTACCTATAGCTAAACCTCTGTCTCGCTTGCATCCTTTAAGGTGATCCTCAAAACCTCCCTCTGACCAAGATTTTGGTGATGTGCACTAATATTGTCTTGTGTGACTTGGTTTCAAACTTTGTTACAATGTTCCTGTGTTATTATGTTCTATTACATTAAAGATATTATATGGTTTTATTTATTTATTGCTACATGTACCGAAGTACATAGAACTGTACAGCACAGTACAGGCCCTTCGGCCCACGATGTTGTGCCGAACTAGTCTGAAATTAAGATCAAATCAACCGACTCCCAATCATTCTAGTGCACTCCATTTGCCTATCCAATAACCGCTTGAAAGTTCCTAAAGTGTCCGACTCCACTACTATAGCTGGGAGTGCGTTCCACGCCCTAACCACTCTCTGAGTAAAGAACCTACCTCTGACATCCCTCCTATATCTTCCACCATGAACCTTATAGTTATGCCCCCTTGTAACAGCTACATCCACCAGAGGAAAAAGTCACTGAACGTCCACTCTATCTATCCCTCTCATCATCTTATACACCTCAATTAAGTCACCTCTCATCCTTCTTCGCTCCAGTGAGAAAAGCCCTAGCTCCCTCAACCTTTCCTCATAAGACCTACCCTCCAATCCAGGCAGCATCCTGGTAAATCTCCTTTGCACCCTTTCCAATGCTTCCACATCCTTTGTTAACCCTGTAATCCGCATTCAAATTTGTCCTACCAAAATATATCACCTCACACTTATCAGGGTTAAACTCCATCTGCCACTTTTCAGCCCAGCTCTGCATCCTATCAATGTCTCTTTGCAGCCTACAACAGCCCTCCACATTATCCACTACTCCACCAATCTTGGTGTCATCAGCAAATTTACTAACCCAACCTTCAACTCCATCATCCAAGTCATTGTTAAAAATCACAAATAGCAGAGGACCCAGCACTGATCCCTGTGGTACACCGCTGGTGACTGAGCTCCAGGATGAAAATTTACCAGCTACCACCACCCTCCGTCTTCTATGTGACAGCCAGTTACTGATCCAATCGGCCAAATTTCCCTCTACGCCATGCCTCCTTACCCCTCACAAATCCGTGCTGACTATCCTGGATTAAGCTGTATCTTTCCAAATTATCAAAATCCTATCCCTCAGGACCCTTTCCAATAATTTACCTCTGACCGAAGTGAGACTAACCAGCCTATAATTCCCAGGGTTATACCGATTCCCTTTCTTGAACAAGGGGACAACATTCACCTCTCTCCAGTCTTCTGGCACTATTCCTGTAGACAGTGAGTACATAAAGATCAAAGCCAAAGGCTCTGCAACTCATCCCTCGCCTCCCAAAGAATCCTAGGATATATCCCATCAGGCCCAGGGGACTTATCTATTCTCAGGCTTCTCAAACTTTCTAACACATCTTCATTCTGCATATCTACCTCCTCCAGCCTACCAGCCTGTATCACACTATCCTCCTCAACAATATGGCCCCTCTCCTTTGTGGACACTGAAGAAAAGTATTCATTTAGGGCCTTTCCTATATCTTCAGACTCCATGCACACGTTCCCACTACTGTCCTTGACCGGCCCCAACTTCACCTTAGTCATTCTTTTATTCCTCACATAAGTGTAAAAAGCCTTGGGGTTTCCTTGATCCTACCCGCCAAGGACGTCTCATGCCCCCTCCTAGCTCTCGTAAGCCCTTTCTTGAGCTCCTTCCTAGCTATCTTGTATCCCTCAAGTGCCCTCACTGAACCTTGTTTTCTCATCCTTACATAAGCCCCCTACTTCCTCTTGACAAGACATTCAACCTCTTTTGTGAACCATGGTTCCCTCACTCGACCATTTCCTCCCTGCCTGACAGGGACATGCATATCAAGGAAATGCAGTATTTGCCCCTTGAACAAGCTCCACATCTCAATTGTGCCTATCCCTGACAGTTCCTGTTTCCATCTTATGCTCCCCAATTCTTGCCTAATCGCATTGTAATTACCCTCCCCCCAGTTATAAACTTTGCCCTGCCGTATATTCCTATCCCTCTCCATTGCTATAGTGAAAGTCACTGAATTGTGGTCACTATCTCCAAAGTGCTCTCCCACAACCAAATCTAACACTTGGCCCGGTTCATTACCCAGTACCAAATCCAATGTGGCCACGCCTCTTGTCGGTCTATCCACATTGTGTGAGGAAACCCTCCTGCACACACTGGATAAAAACAGCCCCATCCAAACTATTCGAATTATAGTGGTTCCAATCAATATTTGGAAAGTTAAAGTCACCCATGACAACTACCCTGTGACTGCCGCACCGATCCAAAATCTGCATTGCAATCTTTTCCTCCACATCGCTGTTGCTGTTTGGGAGCCTATAGAAAACTCCTAACAAAGTGACCGCTCCTTTCCTATTTCTAACTTCAGCCCACACTACCTCAGTAGACAGATCCTCCTCAAACTGTCTTTCTGCAGCCATTATACTATCCTTGATTAACAATGCTACTCTTCCACCTCTTTTACCACCTTCTCTAATTTAACTGAAACATCGAAACCCCGGAACCTCCAACAACCATTCCTGCCCCTGTTCTATCCACGTCTCCGTAATGGCCACAACATCGTAGTCCCAGGTACCAATCCATGCTTCAAGCTCACCAACCTTATTCCTGATGCTCCTCGCATTGAAGTAGACACACTTCAAACCATCTTCATGCCTGCAAGTCCACTCTTGTGACCTTGGTACCTTTCTCAGTACTGCACTACCCTCAACTTCCTGAACTCCAGCAACGCTATCTCCTGGACCACAAATCAATTTCCCACCCCCCTGCCAAATTAGTTTAACCCCCCCCCCCCCCCCCCCGAAGAGCTGTAGCAAACTTCCCTCCCAGGATATTGGTGCCCCTCTGGTTCAGGTGTAACCCGTCCTGTTTGTACAAGTCCCACCTTCCCCAGAATGTGCTCCAATTATCCAAGTAACTAAAACCCTCCCTCCTACACCATTCCTGTAGCCATGTGTTTAACTGCACTCTCTCCTGTTCCTCACCTCGAACCAGAGATGACAACACGGTTTGTCCTGGCTCTCAGCTTCCACCCTAGCTCCCTGAATTCCTGTTTTACATCCCCGTCCCTTTTCCTACCTATGTCGTTGGTACCGATGTGTACCACGACTTGTGGCTGCTCCCCCTCCCCCAAAGGATCCTGAAAACACGATCAGAGACGTCATGGACCTTGGCACCCGGGAGGCAACACACCAACCATGAGCTTCTATCGTTGCCACAGAACCACCTAGCTGTACCTCTAACTATAGAGTCTCCAATAACTAATGCTCTCCCCTCTTCCCTTCTAGGCCACAGGGACAGACTCAGTGCCAGAGACCTGGTCACCGTGGCTTACCTCTGGTAGGTCCACCCCCCAACAACCACAGGGGATCCCTGCACTGACTGCTTCTTCCCCCTCCCTTTAAACGTCACCCAGCTACCTTCATTCTTAAGAGTAACTACATCCCTGTAGCTTCTATCTATAACCGACTCTGCCTCCCGAATGATCCTCAGTTCATCCAGCTCGGGGCTGGAGATGGCTTGACTTCCCGCAGGTGAACTCAGCAGGGCCACTGACGGTGTCCCTCACCTCGAACATCCTGCAGGAGGAACATTGCACTGCCCTCTCTGCCATCCCTTCCATTCATCCACTTGACAATTACAGAGAGAAAAAAAAGCTTACAGGATTACAGTGAAAGGTATTTTTCTGCGGCCAAGGGATTCAAGCGAATGTTGTTTTTATAGGTGAATTAGAGGATAGTTTTTTTTCTATGGGTGGGCACAGGAGGAGGGTAGGGATAAGGAATGTGAGTGGAGAGTGATATAAGGAAATGGTCAGTGGTGGCCTTACCTGTGATGCATATGATGGGAGTTGCAAGGTCACAGAAGATAGCAAGATCATGGGGATGGCTGTGAATATTATTTGGAGAGTTTACTTGGAGGGAGAGATTATGGGAGTATGAAAGCCGTAGACTTGGAGCGAGAGCGTGACAAGTTGAGATGGAGGTTGATGTCACTGAGGATGAGAAATACTCTTTCTATCCTCCCAACTATAATTTATCTTGTACACACAAAACTCTTCCAGCTCCAATCTGATCAATTTTCCCTAGTTTAAAGATACAAAAACCATTATATGAACAAAGTTTGAGGTGGTAAAGATGGAAAATGAAATACACAAAGATATTACAGATAAAACATTCTTATTCACTCTGGGGCTCTTGAAAATAGGACAGTCACATGAATTTACACAAATACAGATGACAAACAAATTGAATTACAGAAATTTAAGTTCTGTTTCTTCACTTACGTATATATTCACTGGTGTTTATTTTTCAAGTATTAATTTGCAGCCAAAATACAATACTTTTTAGATTTTAGGGAAAAAAATAACTAATCTAATATTGTTAGTACTAATTCCTGAATCATTTGTTACTTGAAACAACATATTTTCGACTACTATTTTTGGCATAAGTGGATTTCTCCTTTTATCATGAGACATTGTCATTTCGTAACTAAACATTATGCACAGGTACTTGTTCTGTCCAAAAGAATAGGCAAGCTGGTCCTCAAGAAGTGCCCACAAATGTAGTTAAAGGAGCATTTAATAGTACATGCATCTCTAATTATCACTTCTGTTATTTCCATTACAATGGGTTTAGTTTTTCATTCTTCTCTTGCTTCTCAAAGGTGATTATGTCTCCTTTTCGCCCGGAAACTCGCAAGTCACAAAAAGTATGAAACTTGTGTCAATTTACCAAATTGGGTTAAGTTGGATAGTCGCCAGCCTCAATTAAAATTCTTAATTATCTGAAAGGTCTAATCTTTCTAGATTTAACTTTTGCACCAACCAATCCCAAAGAAGTAAATCTTAAATGTTATATTACTGCTGTTAATCTGGATTATGATCTTCAGTAGTAGAACCAGCAGGTCATAAAAAATCATGCCTTCCAATTTATGATTCTTTTTTTTTAACAAACAATTTTAATGAGATATTTTTTGGCATTACGAACAACAGTATAAAGACAGTGTACAAAGAACAATAAACATAGTGCAAACACCGACACCCGTCCCTCCAAGACCCGCCTATTTAGCCCCCTATTCTACGCTACCCTAGCCCCCACCCGCCCCGACGATTAATTCTCTGCAAAGAAGTCGATGAATGGTTGCCACCTCCGGGCGAACCCTAACACTGACCCTCTCAAGGCAAACTTAATCTTCTTCAGGCTGAGAAAGCTCGCCATGTCGGTTAACCAGGCCTCCGACTTCGGGGGCTTGCAGACCCTCCAAGCTAATAATATCCGTCTCCGGGCTATCAGGGAGGCAAAGGCCAGAACATCTGCCTCTTTCTCCTCCTGGACTCCCGGATCTTCCGACACCCCAAAAATCGCCACCTCTGGACTCATTGCCACCCTTGTTTTCAATACTCTGGACATGACGTCCTCAAACCCCTGCCAATATCCCCGAAGTTTTGGACACGCCCAGAACATGTGGACATGGTTCGCTGGTCCTCCCGCACATTTTCCACACCTGTCCTCCACCCCAAAGAATGTACTCATCCAGGCCACTGTCATATGGGCCTGGTGTACCACCTTGCATTGGATCAAGCTGAGCCTTGCGCATGTAGCGGTCGCGTTGACTCTGCTCAACGCCTCCTCTCCCCCTACCACCTTGAATTGGATCAAGCTGAGCCTTGCACATGTAGCGGTCGCGTTGACTCTGCTCAACGCGTCCGCCCATAAGCCGTCCTCCATCTCCCCCCCAAGCTCCTCCTCCCACTTACACTTCAGCTCCTCGGTCTGCGTCTCCTCCGCCCCCATTAGTTCTTTGTAGATCTCCGAGACACTCCTCTCCCCCACCCATCGCCTAGACACTGCCCTATCCTGGATCTCCCTTAGCGGCAGGGGTGGGAAGGATGATACCTACCTGCGCAGAAAGTAAATATGTGAAGTCGTTCCCTCTTGCCAACCCAAACTTCTCCTCCAGCGCCCCCAAGCTAGGGAAGCTCCCTTCCAGGAACAGGTCCCCCATCCTCTCAATTCCCGCCCTTCGCCATACTCGAACTCCCCATCATGGCTTCCTGAGGCAAACCGGTGGTTGTCACATATTGGGGATCAAACCGATGCTCCCACTGCTCCAACGTACCTCCTCCTTTGACCCCAGATCCTCAAGGCCGCCACTACCACGAGGCTGGTGGAATATCTTGCTGGAGGGAACAGCAGAGGCGCCGTTATCAACGCCCCCAAGCTGGTGCCCCTACATGAAGCTGTCTCCATCTGCTCCCAAACCGACCCAGCCCCCACCACCCACTTCCTTATTATAGCAATATTGGCCGCCCAGTAGTAATTACTGAAGTTTGGCAGGGCAAGCCCCCCCTCCCCCCCGATTCCTCTCGAGCATCGCCTTCTTCACCCGCGGGGACTTACCCGCCCAGACAAAGCCCAAAATGATTTTATTAATCCTCTTAAAAAAGGACAGCGGGATGAAAATTAAGAGGCATTGGAATACAAATAAAAATCTTGGTAGAACCGTCACCTTAACCGTTTGCACCCTCCCAGCCAGCGACAGCGGTAGCACATCCCATCTCCGAAACTCGCCCCTCATCTGCTCGACCAACCAGGACAAGTTCAGCTTGTGTAACCGGCCCCAGTCACGCGCCACTTGTATCCCGAGGTACCTAAAACTGTCCCCCACTAACCAAAATGGTAGCTCCCCTAGCCGACCTTCCTGACCTCTTGCCTGGACTACAAACATCTTTGTCATGTTCAGTTTATATCCTGAAAACCGGCCAAATTCCCCCAAAGTCGCCATGATCTCATCCATCCCTGCCCCTGGATCTGCTACATATAAGAGCAGGTCGTCCGCGTACAGCTAGACCCCGTGTTCCACCCCCACCCCCCCCAAACCCAGCCCCATCCAACCCCTTGAAGCTCTCAGAGCAATTGCCAGCGGCTCTATAGCTAACGCAAACAGCAGCGGGGAGGGGGGCATCCCGGTCTTGTCCCCCGGTGCAGTCTAAAATAGTCTGAGGTCATCCTATTTGTCCTTACACTAGCCTCCGGGGCCTGGTGCAACAGCCTAACCCAGTCGATAAAGCCCCTACCGAACCCAAATCGTCCCAACACCTCCCATAGATAGTTCCACTCCACCCTGTTGAACGCCTTCTCCGCATCCATGGCCATCTCAACCTCCCTAGTCTCCGGGGGCATCATAATCACGTTGAACAGCCTTTTTATATTGGCCACCAACTGCCTGCCCTAGACAAACCCGGTTTGATCCTCCATAATCACATCCGGCACACAATGTTCAATCCTGGAGGCCAACACTTTGGCCAGCAGCTTGGCGTCCACATTAAGCAGGGAGATCGGCCTAGAAGACCCACATAGCTCCGGGGACTAGTCCCGCTTCAATATTAACAAAATAGTGGCCTGTGACATCGTCGGGGGCAGCACCCCTCTATCCCTCACCTCATTGAAAACCTTGACCAACAATGGCCCTACTATCCCCCAGAATTTCTTGTAGAATTCCACCAGATACCCATCCGGCCCCGGGGCCTTACCCGACTGCATTGCCTTCAAGCCCTCAGCTAGTTCTTCGACCCTGATCGGGGCCCTCAGCCCATCCACCAGCTCCCTGTACACCCTTGGGTGTCCAAAAAGCACCTCATCCCCTCTGGCCCCGTGGGGGGTTCCAAGCGATAGAGTCTGTTGTAAAGGTCCCTGAACGCCCTGTTTAGCCCAGCCGAGTCCCCTACCAGTTTCCCATCCCCATCGACCATCTTTTCTATTTCCCTGGCCGCCTCCCTCTTCCTAAGCCGCTGTGCCAGCATTCTGCTGGCCTTCTCCCCATGTTCATAAAACGCCCACCTCGCCTTTCCAAGCTGCTCCACTGCCTTGCCTGTGGACAACACACCAAACTCAGCCTGCAGCCTCCAACATTCCTTAACAGCTCCACCCCCGGGATCGGCAAATACCTCCTATCTATTTGTAGGATCTCCTCAGTCAGTCGGTCCGTCTCTGCCCTATCCGTCCAGTCCCTATGAGCCCGGATCGAAATCAGCTCCCCTCTCACCACTGCCTTCAGCGCCTCCCAAACCACCACTGTTGAGACTTCCCCCGTGTCATGGGCCTGCAGGCAGTGCTGCATGCACTTCCTCACCCTCTCGCACACCGCCTCGTCTGCCAACAAGCCCACGTCCAGTCTCCATTGCGGGTGCTGGAAGCTCTCCCCACTAACCTGCAGTTCCACCCAATGTGGGGCATGATCCGAAATAGTGATGGCCGAGTACCCCGTGTCCACCAACCCCGCCAGCAAATCCCTGCTAGAATGAAAAAATCAATCCGGAAGTAAACCTTCTGCACATGCGAATAAAAAGAAAACTACCTCCCCGTCGGCTGCCCAAGCCTCCATGGGTCGACCCCACCCATCTGCTCCATGAATCCTATCAGTTCCTTTGCCATTGCTGGCACCCTCCCCGTTTTAGAACACGACCAGTCCAGGCCGGGGTCGATGACCGTACTAGAATCCTCTCCCATCACAAACTTGTGCGAGTCCGGGTCAGGTATCTTCCCCAGTACCCTCTTTATGAATTCTACGTCGTCCCAGTTTGGGGCATACACGTTAACCAAGACTATCTTCCTCCCCTCCAGCTTACCGCTCACCTTGACATAACGGCCCCCTCCGTCCGAGACTATACTGCCCACCAGTAATTGCACCCGCTTATTGATTAAAATCGCCACCCCTCTTGTCTTGGTGTCCAGGCCCGAATGAAAGAACTGACTGATCCAACCCTTTCTTAGCCTGACTTGATCCGCTACTTTCAGGGGTGTCTCCTGCAATATCACCACGTCTGCCTTCAGAGCCATCAGATGCGTGAACACACGTGCCCTCTTACCCGGCCCAATCAGCCCTCTAACATTCCAGGTGATCAGCCTGGTTGGGGGGCACCGCGCCCCCCTCCCTCCGCCGCTCAGCCATCCCCCATTCCTGAGCCCGCCCCCAGCCCATGCGCCATGCCTCCATTGGCCCGCCTCTTGGCAGCCTCCACCCCCGAGCTTTTCTCTGTCCCAAAACCCAAGTCCCTCCCTCATCAGCAGAGTTGTCTTCGGGCGACTCAAAATAATGGTGCTGGTCCTCGTGCGTAACCCATAGACGTGCCGGGTAAAGCAGCCCAAATTTCACCTTCTTCTTAAACATGATCTCCTTTACTTGCTTGAAGCCTGCCCTCCTTCTGGCCACCTCCACACTCAGGTCCTGATAGATGCGCAATATGCTATTGTCCCATTTGCAGCTCCTAGTACACTTAGCCCACTGGAGAACACACTCCTTATCCAAAAATCTGTGGAACCGGACCACCATCGCCCTTGAGGGGTCCCCCAGCCGTGGCTTCCTCGCCATCGTCCTGTACGCCCTGTCCACCTCCAACGGTCGGGGAAAAGCACCCTCCCCCAAAAGCTTCTGGAACATACTCGTCACAAACGCACCAGCATCAGCCCCCTCAGGCCTTTCAGGGAGACCGACAATTCTTAAGTACTGCCGGCGAGCTCTGTTCTCCAGATCTTCCACCTTCTCCAGCAGCCTCTTTTGCTGATCCTTCAGCATCCCCATCTCTAGCTCAACCACTGTTTGGTGCTCCTCCTGGTCTGCCAACGCTTTCTCCAACTTCTGAATCGTCCGATCCTGGGTATCCAGCCTGCGCTCCAGCCGATCGATTGACTCCTTTATCGGGTCAAGACAGTCCCGTTTCGGTCTGGCATAGCCCTCCTGGATGACCTGCATCAGCTCCTCCGTCGATGGCTGGGCCGTCGCAGCAGGGGTCCGAACATCAGCCATGTTGTCTTCAGCTGCCACCTCCACCCAGCCCTTGCTTATCCTTTTATTTCTTCCTTTTCGGTCCCTTGGGGTTCTCCGTTCCATGCACCACTGTGTGGATCCAGAGCCTAATCGTCTGCGCCTTCAAAGCCAAAACTCAAAACCACGAAAAAGCCGGGGAAAAAGGTCCAAAAGTCCAGCCAGAGCCACCAAATGTGCGACTTACTCCCTCATAGCCACCACCGGAAGTTCAATTTATGATTCTTAACCACTGTGTAGGATCAAGTGTGAGGAAACCCCCCACAAAAATATAACTTTGCTTGCAAATAACTGCAGCACTTCTCACTTGGGCTTCAGAACAACGGTGAATTTGTTGGCCAATATAAACTCAAAATGCTCTAAATTATTTTATTCTATATGGGATGTGGGCATTGCTGGCAAGGACAACATGGTTGCCCATTCCTAAATAGGGTCTCTCAAATATTGAGTAAGGAATTGCTCCTTACAATGGACAAGGACCACCACTGTATTTTTGAAATAATCATATTCATGATTATTATAGCTGCAGCACAGGAGGCCATTCAACTCATCATGTCGGTATGAAACCTCTGAAAGAACAATTCACCTTGTGTCATTCCCTGCCATTTCCCTGCAGCCCTGCAACATTTTCAGATGGTACAATTACATTTTGAAAGCCTCAATTTGTCCTGAGTCCACCACTCTCAGGCAGTACATTCCAGATCCTTGTGGTATTATTATTTCTTTTGCCGATTACTTTAAATCTCTGCCCTTTGGTTCTCAAATCTTTCACATGAAATAGGAGAAGTAGGCCATATGGCCCCTCTAGCCTGCTCCACTATTCAATACGATCATGGCTGAAGTTTTGAATTCCACATTCCCATTTATCCCCGATAACCTTGGTTTCCCTCGTCCAACAAGTCTATCTATCATCACCTTAAAAATATTCAATGACCCCACCTTCTGAGGCAGAGAGTCCCAAAATCGAGAGAAAAAAATCATCTCTGTCCTAAAAGGATCCCTAATTTTAAATATTTCTTTATTCTCCTCCTTTTTCACATTTTCTCCCAAATTTACACCCCCACCAACAATAAACAATAATCAGTAACTAATATGTCAATCCCCATATCAATAACAATGATCGCATCCTCCCACCAAATCCCATTCGCCCACATGTTCACATAAACAAATGACAAAAAGGAATCACCCATAGCCACCATTAACACCCATCACCCCCCCCCCCCCTCCCAACTAATGTTCGATGTTATCCAGTTCTTGAAAGTGCATAATGAATAATGCCCATGAATTGTAGAACCCTTCTATCTTTCCCCTCAGTTCAAACTTAACCTTCTCAAGAGTCAAGAATTCCCACAGGTACGCCAGGACACAGGGTGGAGAGGTTGCTCTCCAACCCATCAGGATCCGCCTTTGGGCGATCAACGAGGCGAAGGCTACAACATCTGCCTCCGCACCCATTTCCAACCCTGGCTGGTCCGACACCCCGAATATGGGATCGCTAATTTTAAAAGTGCCCCCTAGTTCTGGACTGACCCAGAAGACGAAATACCCTATTCGCATCCACCTTATCAAGACTTTTCAGGATCGCATATACTTCAGTTAAGTCACCCCTCACCAACCTTTCCCTTGAAGACAACCTGTTCATTCCAGGTATCAGTCTGGTAAACCTCCAAACCACCTCCAATACAATTTCAATCAGGCCAGTTTTTTTCCTAACTACTCTGTACACACCTCATGATTTTGAATACCTTTATCAAACCTCCTCCCAAGCTTCCCTTATTTAAGGAGAACAGTCCTAACTTCTCTCATCTTCCTAAGTAACTGAAGTTCCTCATTCCTACAACCCATTTCCCGTTAATCTTTCTGCACTCCCTCCCAATACCTTCACATCGTTACTGAATTGTGATGCCCAGACCTGGTAGGAATACTCCAGTTGAGGCTGGACCAGTGTTTCATGCAGGTAAAAGCTGCCTTTCCTTTTACTCAACGCCCCTTTTGATAACGCCCAGGATGTCAGATGCTTTATTAGTCGCTCATGTTAATGATGTTTTTCTTGTAAGGTTTCCACTATTCGTCTCCTCCGGAGGATTCAACCGGGTTTCGATTCCTGCATGCGATACTGACTGAAATGTTATGTTGCAGTGAGCCTGCCCCAAACGAGGTAAGCGAGTGGGCTGCGGCCTGCGGGCGAAGCGCTCGAGCCGCGGCCGCTTCACCCGGGAGCCGCGGCCGTTTGTTTATCCCTCCGCCGCAGTGCCGGCCGGGCGCCATCACTCCGGATCGCCGCGAGGCTTCAAGCGCTGCATCCTCTGCCCAGCCCCGCTTGTAGTCTTGTCCGAGGTTGGGGGCGGGCGGGCGTACGTACCGTTGTTGGATGGGATGGAGTGAGGTGACGCTGGCTGTTGTCCCCGCCTCCCGGCCCTCTTCCCCTCCCCCCGCCCGCTTCCCTCCTGTGTCAGCGTCCACTCAATCAGTGCCTCTGCTTTTGCTCCACGGTGCGGATTCTCCCAGCCTCACCTCTCGCAGCTCCACATTACTCGCTTCCCTCCGGGTAAAGGTACGTATTCTTCACCGGGCAAGGACGATGAACGGGGAGAACCTAGGTCGCACCAAGCGCCTTCCATTCAATATTTAATTATGCAGATAATTCCGATTGCATGGAGCAAACACATCGTTTCTGATTCATTTGAAATATATGAATCTGAAGGTGAAGTGTGGCGAGAAGCCCGAGGTTGGGAATATCCGCGGTATCCGACGATTCTCAGTGGCTCTGATGCTGTTAACCGGGTAGATGGATTTGCTTAACGTGTAAGCAACCCCGGTCTGGGCTCGAAGATTTGTTTACAACCCTTTCTTTGGTTTGGGGTTTGTAGATGGCATTTTGTTCAAGTCTGAGTCCTGTGAAAATCAGTCGTTTTATTTATTTTTTCAACGTTAATCTAACGGTACAGATGCAAATAGGCGTGGCCGTGCGGATCTCAGGCTGCAACCAGAACAAGAGCTGTTGAATGCGCGAAAATCTAAGCATTATGGTTTTAATTCTCAGTTTGTTGTCAGATAAATGCAATTTCGATGGAGAATGTGAATTGTTTAGTTTTTTTTGACGTAATCTTTTTTTTAATGTTCGGTATTTTTCTTTTTAAAAAAAAAAGCTCTTGCAGATCTGATGGAGATTTCTTTTGTAAATTAGTCTTGATTTTCCGTTTAGATAGTTAACAGCAATATTAAAGGTAAGTGGCAGTGTAAAGCGTGGAAAGTTGCGCATTTTGTCATAGTGAATTGGTAATGAGGTGGGGGTGGGAGTGGTGGTTAACGCGATGCTTTATTATGAATCGCAATGCTGCAGCCGAATGCGGTGCTTGCAGCTGCATTCAATATTAATCTTCGCTGTCCAGATAGATTGGCTGGGGTGGAATGAGGTACGGTGTAGGCAATCAAAATGCATGGATTTGCAATTGTAAGAACGAGTTTGAGATGACATTTAGAGAATGCAGAGTTAATTATCCTGTTGATTGTACAGTACGCTCTCCTCCATTTCCAATGGCGTACACAGAGGGGCGGTAAAGACATCCCTGTTTTTTCGCATCCCAACCCTCTTCCCCAATAATGAAGATCGGCCAACCTCATGAACACTTGAAGGCTTATAATACAACTTGCATGTGCAATTTGATGCACCAAACTCATCCACGGTTCTGGGGATTGTTAGATCTCGGAAATCTAGGTATTGAATACATTATTGAAACATGGTCTTGATATGATTTTGATGCTTTGGATCAAAAGGTTCATAACCTGGATTAGGTTTTGGGCGGCTTCGGGTCAGCAATCCGTACAAAAGCATGGAGCTTTATTAATTGCTCTACTAAAATGTACTGTTGCGGAGGAACAACCCACTTAATGTTGAAACTGTTTACCTATACCTCTCACGGACCGATGAGTTACGTACTTCGCGTGTCGTTCACGCGAAATAAGCGAGGCTAAAACTGCGGAATTACAAATTTTGTAATTGTAAATTTTGAGAAGACCCTTCAGTGGCCTTGTGCACGGACTGCTATTACTTGCATGACTCATTAAATATGGCAACGTCAAGTTCAATGATAATCTTTCTACCCACTCCCTTTCCTCTCCAGACCAACGTTATTGCTGGAAACACTGATTGCCCTGAACAGTTTTCTGCTTGACATGCATCACCTCCAGTGCTCACTATAATTTCTTGCTATGACACCAGATTAAATATATTCATACATTGTTCTTTATCAATAGGAATGTAATGATAGTTCATTGTGGAATTTCTTGGTCACCCCATAGAGCCATAATATATTATCAGTTACAAAGTGTTTGATATACCCTGCAATAAACTAATGTGATATTAAATTTGCCATTTCTTCTGTTCAAATCCTCTTTCGACTCGATATTCAACTCTGCCTGGTGGCAGTAACCCTCTTCCTCCTGTGTATAGCTGATGTATTGGTCAATATATTGATGGATTTCTTTTGACAATCCGATTTGCTGTGCAGTTATTCAGTACTCTCTTCGTTATCATATTTCTCAAGCAACTTCTGAATACATCACTTATAGTGATTCAGTAACTCAGCCTAAATAACATTGTGATATCTGATGAGCACTTTTTAGAGATTTGTGGATGATCAAGATGCCAGTTTGATAAATAGACCCACCATCTGATTTCATTGCAGTATTTTGTTACAGTTTAATAGGTCAAATCATCTTAATGTGCACTGTTTTGATTGGCTATGATTTTATTTGGAAATGGCCAGTATGATTCTAAGTACTCCATTGCAACCAACAAATCTTAATTTTATGTTGAAGTAAAATTATTGACAATTACTTCAATATATTTTGAATTTATTGCTGCCAAACTTATTTGTGTTTTTTTAAGTTGACGGACAAAGGAAGTAAAGACTACGGTCCACTTTTTCAATCGTGTAGCTTTTCTTCATGTACGAGAGGAAATATTTATCCTGTGCAGTTATCCAAGCATTAGATACTGTACTCTGGTTGGAGAGTGCTGCTGGTTGGAATATATGACAATAAGCGATTTTCATATTGCAAGAACAGAACATTCGGTTTGAGGTGACATGGATAAACTGCTGAAGTTTTACCTGTTTAGTGATGTCATCTCAATTTTTATGTATTGCTACTTCCCATATTCTAAATAGTTTGCCTGGTTGCACGAAGTAATTATGCTGCAGGGAAATTGATATGTTTCTTTCCTGCTCGAGTATTGATTCTATTGAAAGTTTAGCGCATCAAAACTCTCTCTTCAGCTGAGTGAAGGCGATTCATATGTCATCATGTGTTTGAATGTGCAGTTTTGGCAAGATTTCAAAAAATTAATATAATACAATATCAGATTATTTTAGTCTACCAAAAGCAATCTGATCACATTATTTCATTAATTGCATGGTATTTTACAGTAAATGGATGACTACACTTTATTTCTCTTTTTAAAAAAAAAATCATAGAATCCCTACAGTGCAGGAGACCATTCGGCCCATCGAGTATACACCGACCCTTTGTGCACTATACGGCCACTCCCCCATCTACCCCACCCTATCCCCATAACCTAACCTTTGCATCCCTGCACACTAAGGGGCAATTTATCATGGCCAATCCACCTAACCCGCACATCTTTACACTCTGGAAGAGGACCGGAGGAAACGGGCGCAGACACTAGGAGAACATACAAACTGTACACAGACAGTGACCCAAGGCCAGAATTGAACCTGGGTCCCTGCTCTGTGAGGCAACAGTGCTAACCACTGTGCCACCGGAAATTGAACATCTTCCCATTTCATGCAGTGTGCTGGTATTTGGTGCTGTCAGGTTTGGTGCAGCATGGCTGGATGCAAGCTCGCTCCATTGTACTTCAACTTCTGTGCCTTAATTCAAAAACCTCATTGTATTACTGTGGTATTTTCATTTCCAAACCATTATTCTTAATACTTCCTGAAAGACATGCTCAATTAAAAGTTGGTTAGCGTCAGTTTATTTAGGTTCACCCTGTGCAATAGTCATCCAGAATTGGATTCAGACTTTCCAAACTTCCTAATAAAGACAATTCAAAAAGATGTTCATGCCCCAGTATCGGCTGGATTCGAAACCAGTTCTAGAAGTACAAAGGGTGTATGCCACTTAGTTTTCCCAAATTAAACCCTATTTGTGACATAAAATCAATTGGAATTTAGCCAACATGAGCAGATTACATTTTAATTTCTGTTAATTCTATCACACATGAATTTTGGATCTATTTTAAATAGAATTCCTGTAAATCTCAATTCATCCTCTGTTTTAATGTTTGTTTGTCTGTAGGCTACTCCTTGTGCTTCACCTTCTGTAGTATTTGATTAAGAAAAGAAAAATAATGTACATGTGCTATGACATGTCCTGACTTCAGGCTCCATCATCGGCCAAGAGAAAATAGGAAGTCCATGAAGTCCCCAGTTAATTCCATAAAACACTGGTGCCAGTAACTATCTCAATGATTGGGCCTTCAAGTTCCAGCTACACCATTGGTTCTCTTGACCTCTCATTGTCTATTTTCTGCCTACCATGCACTTGCTGACTGCCTTGGTGCTGCCCTTCTGGTTACTCTTGGATTTATGCATTCAACACAATTAGCCTAGCTTCATCCTGTCATGAATAATGCACAGAGCATGTGCTGACATTATATATGCAGAAGATGCTATGGAACAGAGCAAATTATGTTTTTTTTTTACTTGATTTTATGAAACTTCTGAAAGTGTTAATTGTATACCACAAAATGATATTAAAATTTATAGATATCTCAATAAAAGCAACATGCCATACTTAAAAGCCTAAATTGACAAGTGTATTCCAATCTCCATAGCTCCCTGACCAGTCATTCTGTTATCTTTAAGCTTCTGTTTAATGATAATTAGATATTTCAACCCTGAAGAAAAAAACCCAGACCTGTAATTTACCCAAGTATTCAGAATGTAGAGCATAATACATGTGGTACCTTTAAAGGGACTTGTGCTTGCATTTTAGTAGCAAAATAATGATTGTGCAGTATAACAAGGTATAATATTACTGTCTTTGGAAAATGTGCATTGTGTGAGTGTCACCACTGCTCAAAATCACATCTGTCACTGTCCAAATAAAACAGTCAATTGTCTATAAAAGGGCTAAAAGAAATGTCTGATCTAAAACTGGAAATTTACATAGTTATCTGTAAAAGTTCCTTCACTGGGTGCCAGGTAAACTTCCATCTCAGAACCTTTTTAGATTGGCAGATAAATGCAACAGTACTGTAGATCATAGATTACCTGCCTGTATCACGAAGCCTGAAACTTTATAGGGATTTTACAATCTGTGTTAATTCAACAACAATCAACCACTTGTTGGCCTGAAGCTATGTTTACTACTGCATTTTGTGACATTAAAGAAAGACCGCTTCGATTTTTCAACAGAATGAATCATTGTGCATTACATTGTGTATTAGAGTCCATCTTAAAACAGTTTATCATTCAATTTATGATGATGACCAACACCACAGGGGATTCACCAGTAATTTGTGAAAAATGGTACTGCAGTACATAAAAATATCCCTCCATTACAATTGCTTATTAACCCTAAAATGCTGGCGACTTTCAAACTGCAATCCGAAAGTACATTCCAATCTGTGACGTTTCACCCAACAAGTAAAATGAGTGACCTGAGGCTGCATTTAATTTTAGCTATTAAAACGTTTGGGGTGACAGTTTGAAGAAAACAAGTTTGTATTACCAAAACTTAAATTTCATCTTTAGAATATATTTAGGATTTGATAATGAGATTTTGTTTTTTCCTGTTTGACTTTGAGACTTACTTGAATCAAGGATACCTGCTGACTCAGTTTGATATATAAGCTATAGTCATCTTGATTATATGAACCAGCACTTGGTTTTCCAGTTTAAATTGTGTAAGTTTAACTTGTGTATTTTAGATTATTAATCTCCTTTAGTTCCATGAAGTAGAGTTCTGATGTAATTCTTTGAAAATTGGTCACATATGTTCCTTCTGGAAATATGAAAGTTTATAAACCGTAATGGGGTTCAAAGAGGGGCAGAAAATTCCAGAGCAGCCTGAAATTTTAAATGCAAAGCATGATTTTTGAATTATGTTCATACATTTGCACATCCTTTTTTGTCCAAGGTTACATAAAGCAAGGAGGTAAATTTTGGTTTTGTACTTTTGTTGATTAATATCATGTTGACATGTTGGAGTATTTTACAATTTCTGGTGAATTAGAAGAAAATGAAAGTCTTTACATTGACTTTCTTATGAAGTCTTTCAAAGATTCAAACTTTTTTATGTGGTGACTCTTGTATGGGAGAGTACAGCAGATATCTTGCACAGAACAAGTTCTCACATACAGCAGTGAGATGAGTGACCACTTTATCTGTTTTTCGGTGGTTGATTGTTGGATAGGACACTGGAAGGACACAGTTTTCTTCTAATAGTGCCATGGGATCTTTATCATCCACCTGAACCAGTTCAGTGCAGTAATCAGATGGTGCCTCAGTTTAGGTTTTCATCCAAAGGATAGCACCTGCAACAATCCGTTCTCACTGTGATGTATTGAAATGTCAGCCTAGATTGTGTATTCCAGTCTTGCAATAATGCAATGCATCACAAGCTGCTTAGAAGTGAGGAGAACTGTCATATCTTAGTTTGTCCATTCTGAAGAAACCTATATTTCCCTTTTTGTTGCATCTGGTTGCTTCCTATGTGGTTCCAGAGGTTTCATCTGTCTACCATTCTACTCAACAGTCCATTCCAGACAAGTTTGAACCTGTGGTCTGCTCCCATAGTAAATGGTAAGAAAAATGTTAATCCTGAATACTTTTAAAATAAACTGTCTATAAGATCACCTCTCGGGTGCCTTCTTTCCAGGTGGAAAAAAAATATCTCTGGCCTTTCCTTGCAGCTCAAAATGATGACACTAAGAGCTAGTCTCATAGCTCTTCTCTGCACTTTTCTGCATTTAGTGCTTGAATGTCTCCCTCGATTCTTGACCAGAGCAGCATATGATTTGACCATGTCTTCCTCCGACTTGTGGTCAACTATATTGCTTGTATGTTTTCAACATTCTGTTGACATTGTTGATTGCCTTTTGCATTGGCTGGATGTTGAGTGTTCAGATATTTAAGATTCCTAGATCTATTTTAATTTCACCCATAGTTATTTCAGCACCAGAAAAGTATGCTACCCATTTTCCCTTTCTATGAACAAAACCTTTCACTTATCTGCATTAAATTCCATCTGCTGTTGATCAGCCCACTCATTTATTTTCCTTCGTGATCTAGTCAACCTGGGTTGTCATTTCTTTAAAGAAATTAAGGAAGTTGATCACAAGTTTCATAGAATTCCTATAGTGCAGAAGGAGGCCATTTGGCCCATCAGGTCTGCACCAACCCCCTGGAAGAGCACCCTATCCCCGTAACCCCACCTAACCTGCACATCTTTGGACTGTGGGAGGAAACTGGAGCACCTGGAGGAGGCGTGAGCACACTGGGAGAACATGCAAACTCCACATTGCCACTCAAGACCGGAATTGAACCCGGGTCCCTGGCGCAGAGATGCAGCAATGTTGACCACTGTGGTGCCCCAAAACACACCTAACCTGCTGGTGGAGCTTTTTGGACAACTCCAAAGCTCTCCATTGGGGAATTGAACCCCAGTCTCCTGCGAGTCAGGTGGGGATACTAACCACTATTATGATGAATATTGCCTCTGTTAATTGTTACTTTAGAACATAGAACATTACAGCGCAGTACAGGCCCTTCGGCCCTCGATGTTGCGCCGATCTGTGAAACCAATCTAAAGCCCATCTACAGTATTCCATTATCATCCATATGTTTATCTAATGACCATTTAATGCCCTTAATGTTGGCGAGTCCACTACTGTTGCAGGCAGGGCATTCCACGCCTGTACTACCCTCTGAGTAAAGAACCTACCTCTGACATCTGTCCTGTATCTATCTCCCCTCAATTTAAAGCTATGTCCCCTTGTGCTAGCCATCACCATCCGAGGAAAAAGGCTCTCACTGTCCACCCTATCCAATCCTCTGATCATCTTGTATGCCTCTATTAATTCACCTCTTAACCTTCTTCTCTAACAAAAACAGCCTCAAGTCCCTCAGTCTTTCCTCATAAGATCTTCCCTCCATACCAGGAAACATCCTGGTAAATCTCCTCTGCACCCTTTCCAATGCTTCCACGTCCTTCCTATAATGCGGCGACCAGAACTGCACGCAATACTCCAAATGCGGCCGCAGCAGAGTTTTGTACAGCTGCAACATGACCTCATGGCTCCAAAACTCAGTCCCTCTACCAATAAAAGCTAACATACCGTATGCCTTCTTAACAACCCCATCAACCTGGGCGGCAACCTTCAGGGATCTATGTACATGGACACCGAGATCTCTCTGCTCATCCACACTACCAAGAATCTTACCATTAGCCTAGTACTCTGTATTCCTGTTACTCCTTCCAAAATGAATCACCTCCCACTTTTCTGCATTAAACCCCATTTGCCACCTCTCAGCCCAGCGCTGCAGCTGATCTATGTCCCTCTGTAACCTGCAACATCCTTCCGCACTGTCCACAGCTCTACCGACTTTAGTGTCATCTGCAAATTTACTCACCCATCCTTCTACGCCCTCCTCCAGGTTATTTATAAAAATGACAAACCGCAGTAGCCCCAAAACAGATCCTTGTGGTACACCACTAGTAATTGAACTCCAGGCTGAACCTTTCCCATCATCCATCACCCTCTATCTTCTTACAGCTAGCCAATTTCTGATCCAAACCGCTAAATCACCCTCAATCCCATGCCTCAGTATTTTCTGCAATAGTCTAACATGGGGAACCTTATCAAATGCTTTACTGAAATCCATATACACCACATCAACTGCTTTACTCTCATCCACCTGTATGGTCACCTCCTCAAAGAACTCAATAAGGTTTGTGAGGCACGACCTCCCCTTCACACAACCGTGTTGACTATCCCTAATCAAATTATTCCTTTCGAGATGATTCTAAATCCTATCTCTTATAATCCTTTCCAAGACTTTGCCCACAACAGAAGTAAGGCTCACTGGTCTATAGTTACTGGGGTTGTCTCTATTCCCCTTCTTGAACAAGGGGACAACATTTGCTATCCTCCAGTCTTCTGGCACTATTCCTGTAGACAATGACGACATAAAGATCAAAGCCAAAGGCTCTGCAATCTCCTCCCTAGCCTTCCAGAGAATCCTAGGATAAATCCCATCCGGCCCAGTGGACTTATCTATTTTCACACTTTCCAGAATTGCTTACACCTCCTCCTTATGAACCTCAATCCCGTCTAGTCTAGTAGCCTGTATCTCCGTATTCTCCACGACAACATTGTCTTTTTCCTGTGTGAATACTGATGATAAAATATTCATTTAGCGCCTCTCCTATTTCCTTGGACTCCAAGGACAAGTTCCCACTACTGTCCTTGACTGGCCCTACTCTTACCCTAGTTGTTCTTTTATTCCTGACATATCTATAGAAAGCTTTAGGGTTTTCCTTGATCCTACATGCCAAGGACTTCTCATGTCCCCTCCTGGCTCTTCTTAGCTCTCTCTTTAGGTCCTTCCTGGCTACCTTGTAACTCTCAAGCGCCCTAACTGAACCTTCACGTCTCATCTTTACATAAGCCTCCTTCTTCCTCTTGACAAGTGATTCAACTACTTTAGTAGACCACGGTTCCCTCGCTTGACCACTTCCTCCCTGCCTGACGGGTACATACTTATCAAGGACACGCAGTAGCTGTTCCTTGAACAAGCTCCACATTTCAATTGTGCCCATCCCCTGCAGTTTCCTTCCCCATCCTAAGTCTTGCCCAATCGCATCATAATTGCCTTTCCCCCAGCTGTAACTCTTGCCCTGCGGTATATACCTATCCCTTTCCATCGCTAAAATAAACGTAACCGAATTATGGTCACTATCACCAAAGTGCTCACCTACCTCCAAGTCTAACATCTGGCCTGGTTCATTACCCAGTACCAAATCCAACGTGGCCTCGCCGCTTGTTGGCCTATCTATATACTGTGTCAGGAAACCCTCCTGCACACATTGGACAAAAACTGACCCATCTAAAGTACTCGAGCTATAGCGTTTCCAGTCAATACTTGGAAAGTTCAAGTCCCCATAACAACTACCCTGGTACTTCCGCTCCTATCCAGAATCATCTTTGCAATCCTTTCCTCTACATCTCTGGAACTTTTCGGAGGCCTATAGAAAAGCCCCAACAGGGTGATCTCTCCTTTCCTGTTTCTAACCTCAGCCCAAACTACCTCAGCAGACGATTCCTCATCAAACGTCCTTTCTGCCACCGTAATACTGTCCTTGACTAACAATGCCACTCCACCCCCCCTTTTACCACCGTCCGAGCTTACTGAAACATCTAAACCCCGGAACCTGCAACAGCCATTCCTGTCCTGCTCTATCCATGTCTCCAAAATGGCTACAACATCGAAGTCCCAGGTACCAACCCATGCTGCAGGTTCACGCACCTTATTCTGGAAGCTCCTGGCGTTGAAGTAGACACACTTCAAACCACCTTCCTGCCTGCCGGTACACTCCTGCGACCTTGAAACCTTTCTCATGACCTCACTACTCTCAACCTCCTGTACACTGGAGCTACAATTCAGGTTCCCATCCCCCTGCTGAATTAATTTAAACCCTCCTGAAGAGCATTAGCAAATTCCCCCCCCAGGATATTGGTACCCCTCTGGTTCAGGTGTAGAGCATCCCGTTTGTAGAGGTCCCACTTACCCCAGAATGAGCCCCAATTATCCAGGTATCTGAATCCCTCCCTCCTGCACCATCCCTGTAGCCACATGTTCAACTGTTCTCTCTCCCTATTGCTTGTCTCGCTAGCACGTGGCACGGATAAGAACATAAGAACTAGGAGCAGGAGTAGGCCATCTGGCCCCTCGAGCCTGCTCTGCCATTCAATGAGATCATGGCTGATCTTTTGTGGACTCAGCTCCACTTTCCGGCCCGAACACCATAACCCTTAATCCCTTTATTCTTCAAAAAACTATCTATCTTTATCTTAAAAACATTTAATGAAGGAGCCTCTACTGCTTCACTGGGCAAGGAATTCCATAGATTCACAACCCTTTGGGTGAAGAAGTTCCTCCTAAACTCAGTCCTAAATCTACTTCCCCTTATTTTGAGGCTATGCCCCCTAGTTCTGCTTTCACCCGCCAGTGGAAACAACCTGCCCGCATCTATCCTATCTATTCCCTTCATAATCTTATATGTTTCTATAAGATCCCCCCTCATCCTTCTAAATTCCAACGAGTACAGTCCCAGTCTACTCAACCTCTCCTCGTAATCCAACCCCTTCAGCTCTGGGATTAACCTAGTGAATCTCCTCTGCACACCCTCCAGTCCAGTACGTCATTTCTCAAGTAAGGAGACCAAAACTGAACACAATACTCCAGGTGTGGCCTCACTAACACCTTATACAATTGCAGCATAACCTCCCTAGTCTTAAACTCCATCCCTCTAGCAATGAAGGACAAAATTCCATTTGTCGTCTTAATCATCTGTTGCACCTGAACCAACATTCTGCGACTCGTGCACTAGCACACCCAGGTTTCTCTGCACAGCAGCATGTTTTAGTATTTTATCATTTAAATAATAATCCCTTTTGCCGTTATTCTTACCAAAATGGATAACCTCACATTTGTCAACATTGTATTCCATCTGCCAGACCCTAGCCCATTCACTTAGCCTATCCAAATCCCTCTGCAGACTTCCAGTATCCTCTGCACTTTTTGCTTTACCACTTATCTTAGTGTCGTCTGCAAACTTGGACACATTGCCCTTGGTCCCCAACTCCAAATCATCAATGTAAATTGTGAACAGTTGTGGGCCCAACACTGATCCCTGAGGGACGCCACTAGCTACTGATTGCCAACCAGAGAAACACCCATTAATCCCCACTCTTTGCTTTCTGTTAATTAACCAATCCTCTATCCATGCTCCTACTTTCCCCTTAATGCCGTGCATCTTTATCTTATGCAACAACCTTTTGTGTGGCACCTTGTCAAAGGCTTTCTGGAAATCCAGATATACCACATCCATTGGCTCCCCGTTATCTACCACACTGGTAATGTCCTCAAAAAATTCCACTAAATTAGTTAGGCACGACCTGCCCTTTATGAACCCATGCTGCGTCTGTCCAATGGGACAATTTCCATCCAGATGCCTCGCTATTTCTTCCTTGATGATAGATTCCAGCATCTTCCCTACTACCGAATTTAAGCTCACTGGCCTATAATTACCCACTTTCTGCCTACCTCCTTTTTTAAACAGTGGTGTCACGTTTGCTAATTTCCAATCCACCGGGACCACCCCAGAGTCTAGTGAATTTTGGTAAATTATCACTAGTGCATTTGCAATTTCTCTAGCCATCTCTTTTAGCACTCTGGGATGCATTCCATCAGGGCCAGGAGACTTGTCTACCTTTAGCCCCATTAGCTTGCCCATCACTACCTCCTTGGTGATATCAATCCTCTCAAGGTCCTCACCTGTCATAGCCTCATTTCCATCAGTCACTGGCGTGTTATTTGTGTCTTCCACTGTGAAGACCGACCCAAAAAACCTGTTCAGTTCCTCAGCCGTTTCCTCATCTCCCATTATTAAATCTCCCTTCTCATCCTCTAAAGGACCAATATTTACCTTAGCCACTCTTTTTTTGTTTTATGTATTTGTAGAAACTTTTACTATCTGTTTTTATATTCTGAGCAAGTTTACTCTCATAATCTATCTTACTCTTCTTTATAGCTTTTTTAGTAGCTTTCTGTTGCCCCCTAAAGATTTCCCAGTCCTCTAGTCTCCCACTGATCTTTGCTACTTTGTATGTTTTTTCCTTCAATTTGATACTCTCCCTTATTTCCTTAGATAACAACCGAAAGATAATAACTCTGTTTGTTCTAGCTCTAAGATTCCACCCTAGCTTCCTGAATATCTGCCTTACATTCCCATCTCTTTTCCTACCTATGTCTTTGGTGCCTATATGGACCACGACTTGGGGCTGCTCCCCCTCCCCCTTCAGGATCCCGAAAACACGATCCGAGACAAGTCAAGTTTATTCCTGACATTGTCCTTACTGCAACTCTTTGGAAAACAATGTCTGTAGTTGCCTTTGACTGTTTTGTTGCCCTTTCAAATAACCTGTCAGAATTTACTGTCAGACCACCCGACCTCTTCCTTGTGTCCAATAACTCTCATAATGAATGTCAATGCCTCACAAATCTCTTTGCTAGTCTCTCACTCTGGGATAAATTATATTTAATGCTGAGGATTTTTAAAAACGTTCGTTCACCTTGTTTTCCATCTCATTTATCTTGAATTTTGAATTGTGTCGTGGTACGTTTGTTGGGTCTTCCTTTTAGGAGTCATTATTCAGAATATCGGCCCTGGGTCACTGTCCGTGTGGAGTTTGCACATTCTCCCCGTGTCTGTGTGGGTTTCACCCCAACAACCCAAAAGATGTGCTGGTTAGGTGGATTGGCCATGCAAATCGCTGGCTTTTAAAGCAGACCAAGGCAGGCCAGCAGCACGGTTCAATTCCCGTACCAGCCTCCCCGAACAGGTGCCGGAATGTGGCGACTAGGGGCTTTTCACAGTAACTTCATTGAAGCCTACTCGTGACAATAAGCGATTTTCATTTCATTTTCATTTCATTTCAAATTGGAAAAGAAAAGTAATTGGCTACTCTGAATTTATTTTTTTTAAAGTTCCAGAATATTATGTTATGCTCTTCTTCAATGCTCATTGGAATCTTATAATGTTTGTCTGGCTTCCCTGAGAAACCTCTTGCCATGTAGTACTGGGAAAAATTTGAGCTCAAGAGATGAGGTGAGAGTGACTGTCACTGACATCGAGGCAGCATTTGTGGCAGCAAGGAGCCTAAGAAAAACCAAAGTCAGTGGAAATTAGGAGAAAATCTCTTCACTGTTTGGAGTCACACCTAGCACAAAGGAAGGTGGTTAAGGTTATTGGTCTTAGTCCCAGGACATCGCTCCAGGAATTCCTCAGGGTAATTGGTTATGCCCAACCATCTGCAGCTGCTTCCATCAATGACCATGCCCCATCATTTGGTCAGAAATGGGGGTGATTGCTGATGATTTTACATCGTTCAATGTCATCTGTGACTCCTTGGTTACTGAAGCATTTTGTGACCATGTGCAGTAAGACCTGGACAATATTTGGACTGGGGCTGATAAATGGCAATTAATCTTTGCACCACACAAGTGTTGAGTGCTCACTATCTCCACTCAATGGCATTACTATCGCTGAATCCCCACTATCAACGTCCATGAGGTTATCTGACCAGAAACAGAACTGCAACAACTGTATAAACACTGGTTATAGGTCAGAGGCTGAGAATTCTGCGGTAATTAACCCGCCTCCTGACTCCCCAAAGCCTGTCTACCATCTACAAAGCCCAAGTCAGGAGTGTGATGGAACACTCAACTTGCCTGGATGCGTGCAACTTGAACATCAATTCAGAATAAGGCAGCCGATAATTGACACCCAATCCACCATCTTAAACATTCACTCACTCCATTACTGACACGAGTGGCAGCAGTGTATGCCATACACAAGATGTACTGCTGCAACTCAGCCAGGTCTCTTGGACAGCACCTCTACCAGCTACATGGACAAATGCAGCAGATGCATTGGAACACCACCACTTGTAAATTTCCTCTAAGCCAAACACCACCCTGGCTTGGAATCTTATTGCCAATCCTTTGCTGGGTCAAAATATACTGTGGGTGTATCTACCCCACATGGATGCAGGAAGGGGGCAATAATTAGGGGTGGGAAACAAACGCTGGTCCAACCATATCCTGTGAAATCATATTATTTTAAACTTACATTTATTAAATGAATATATGTTTGTCAAGCTGGCAATGGTTTTAGCTTGAAAAAAGAACAAGCTGTTCTGTATGTACTGTGCATAGTTAATGGTCTAATTTGACCTGCGGAAATTATTACATGAATTCTAGAATTCAAGCTACAGCGTTCCTGAATAAAACTCCTTATGACAGTCAAACTCTGAAAGAATTGCGTTGAGCTGTTGGAATCTGTAAATTTTGGTTTTGAAGAATCTTGGGATTAGTTGCACCTGCAACTGACCTGTGCTGCTAAATATTACCAGGATCTGTATATGGGGCCGGTTTAGCTCAGTTGGCTGGACAGTTGGTTCATGATGCCCAGCAAAGCCAACCTCACAGATTCAATTCCTGTGATGGCTGAGGTTATTCATGAAGGCCCCGCCTTCTCAGCCTTGCCACTCGCCTGAGGTGTGGTGATTTTCAGGTTAAATCCCCCTCCCCCACCCCAACATTTCAAAAGGGGAAGCAACCTATGGTCATCACTATGGCGACTTTATTTTACTTGTGTCTGCAAATGTCTCGGTTAAGACGTTTTGCCTACAATCCATCTTTGGCCTTAAGGCCCAATAAAATGTGGAGGAAATAACCTGCAAGCTAAGGACATAATGTGCAGACCTTTATTCAATACAGTGTTGTAACTAAACATATTATAGCAATAACATTATGCTACAGGAATAGCTGCAATTATGACTAATCATTTTGGGATACTATTTAATTCACGAATTTGCTTCCATGCCTACTGATGTACCTCTATTTGCCAGTAGTTCACTCTAGCATTAAACAGATGATAATGGTCCTCAAACACGAGAAGTGGGAAGGGTAAAATATATAATATTAGTGAGTGTCATCCACAGTATGTATGTATATAAGTGTCATCCACAGTATGTATGTATGTATATAGGATGAACATTTCAACTATCATTAAACTGAACTTCCTCGTGATAGCACTAAAATAGTTTAATTGCGCATAACTGTAAATGTTTTGTTTCCAAGTGAGAAAATCAACAAAAGCATGCAAACTCTTTATTTAGCCATTTCAAGACGTATGTTAAAAGCTGCCCAATTTTCATATTGTATGCTGCTGCTGAGGCATCTGTTTCATCTGCATTTGTGAATTTATTACAGTTATGCTCTGTTTTGTTCTATTATAATGAGTCTGTATTAGGATTCGAGATAATTCTGTCCTAATGGAAATCAAACCATTAATTTTTACTAAAACATATTGATCTTACTGAAACCGTATGGACAATACCACAGCCTTTGATCAATGTCTGAACAGATATGATTGTACTTTGCTGCAATTTGGATAATAATTTCAATTTGCTGAACAAAAAATGGCATCCTGCTTTTGAACTTGTTCTGTCTTGTGCCAAGATTTTTTTATTTATACACTTAATTATATAGTTTAAAATGCAACTACGAATCCTTGGCAAGAGAGGAAGTGGAATGTTGTCACCATGTGAAATAATCTTGGTTTTATTTGTTAATATTGTGTTAAAAGGCTGTGTTTAATATCTTGAAAAATACATACCACAGAACCAGACAAGTCCTAAATTCTCTCCTTTTAACGACTTACAGTCTGGAGTTTACCTCAAAGTAAAAATCTGAATGTGAGGAAAGTTGGAATAAATGTGAGGCCTGATTTGGCTCACCAAATCGTCTTAAACTAATTAGAAGTTAATTTACAAAACTGGGTTACTATCACGCTAATGAATGAATGAACTCATTCTTGCCAAATCATCAAAACTATAGCTAGGTTACAAGTCATAGAATTATAAAATATACAGTGCAGAAGGAGGCCATTTGGCCCATCAAGTCTGCACCGGCCCTTGGAAAGAGCACCCTACCTAAGTCCACAGCTCCACCCCATCCCAGTAACCCCACCTAACCTTTTGGAGACTAAAGGGCAATTTAGCATGGCCAATTCATCTAACCTGCACATCTTTGGACTATGGGAGGAAACCCACGCAGACAGGGGGAGAAAGTGCAAACTCCACACAGTCACCCGAGGCTGGAATTGAACCCGGGCCCCTGGAGCTGTGAGGCAGCAGTGCTAACCACCGTGCCGCCGCTGTTTTGGTCAAATCACAACTTAAAGTTAAAGCTTATTGGACACAAACGTAATCAGATCTATCTGGCAGTTGAATAGCAAATTGCTGCAAAGAATGGCTTCACAAAATGAGTGGCAAAGGTTAGACGGGCAATTCAGTGTATGATGATGCAAGAAGTCTTGTTGCACAGTGCTGGCATCCCTACCTCCTGGGCCAGAGGTTCAGGGTTGAAGTCCTATGCTAGGACTTGTTGGCCATTGAAGTAATGTTCATGACTTCGTTCAATGGGTTGAAATCAGCCTGGAATCCTTCCACCACCTCCCCACTATTCTCCAAAATTGGAAAAAGATTGTGTATGAAGAAACACTTAAAGGAAAAAAAGTGATGGTGTTGAGTAAACTGAGCACCTTCACGTATGACACTTTTAGAAGAAGAACAAAGGAGTTCTCTTGGTGCCTTGACCAACAATTATCCCTCAAGCAATACTACCAAAACAGAGTACCAGCCATTTATTACACACTGTTTGCAGATCCTTGTATACAAATTAGTTGCCATGCTGCTATATTTCAGCAGCTAATACACTTAAACGCAACTCATTAACTGAGGGCATGAAAGATGCGCAAGTTATTTCCTTAGCTACCAAACATACTCGGAATCTCAATTTGAAATTGTCACTTATAATTTAGCCTTTGGCTAGTAAATTATACATTTACTTTTCTTTAATGAGATGTAAATACATTCAAAAGACAGAAACAAAAGTAACCCCCTCTGACCTGACCATGCCGCCAAAATTTGAAACATAATATTTAAGTGATTGCCTTTTTTGTTTGGCAGTTTGTTTAGTTATTTCTAGAGTCAACAACAGGAGCATTTTATGGTTTGCAAGTCTTTTCAAAGCCGATCATTTTATGATTAAAGGTCATACAATATTATTACTATCCCTGCATCCCCCAATATTCTTCCCTCCTTGTATGTGTTGTCTCGGTAGGGAATAGTTCCATGGTGCCAAATGCCCTCTAGTAGTTTGCTTGTAGCATGAGAGCATTGGTCATTTTTAAAGTATTTTTATTGGAATTTTAACACAATATCAAAATTTACATAACACACAAATTTTATGAACAGAACAAGAACAACAAGCGCATCAACAACATATATATCACCGGTTGTCCCCGTATCTGTGACCATAGTTTTCATAATCACGTTTCCTTATTTACAGTGGAGTACATAGTTACAAAGGGAACCTTTTATTTACATTCAAAGTTTACTAATGCAGGACTCCCTACCACCAAATTCTTTTTTTTATATAAATCTTTTTATTGGCATTTCCCATATTTCTAAGCCGTTTTTACACATCACATTTTTTTCGCCTGCGCTAATTTCCTTTATTATACAGAGAGGTTTAGTTTGTCCTTCGTTTAACTGACCCTATGTGCATTTCGTTGCCCTCTGGATCGGTCTATGGTTTCCCCCCCCCTCCCCGGGTTGCGCAGTCTTTAGGTATCTCATCTACATTTGTGTTTTTAAAAAAAATTCTTATAAGGTTACTCATCGTTTCTGGCCTCGAACAGGTTTTGGAGCAGCCCGACAAACTGCCCCCAAGTATCCAGGAAGCCTTCCTCTGACCCTCGGGTGGCGTACTTCCAAATGGTCAGCGAGCCAGTCTGCAGCTATGGGTGGTGCTGTCGATCGCCAGCCGAGCAGGATTCTCCGGCTTGCGATTAGGGAAGCGAAAGCGAGGGCGTTGGCCTCCTTCCCCATGTGCAACTCTGGCTGCTCCGAAACCCTGAAGATTGTCACTATTGGGCATGGCTTCACCCTCACCCCACACCCCTGGACATTGCCTCGGAGAAGGCTGCCCAGATCCCAGCGAGCTTGGGGCAAGCCCAAAACATGTGGGTGTGGTTGGCCGGGCCCCTCTGGCACCGCTCACATTTGTCCTCCACCTCCGGGAAGAACCTGCTCATTCGGGTTCTGGTCAGGTGCGCTCTGTGCACCACTTTGAGCTGCATTAGGCTTAGCCTTGCGCAGGAGGAGAAGGAGTTCACTCTGCTCAGTACTTCACTCCAGAGTCCCCATCCTTCGTCTGTCCCCAGTTTGTCCTCCCATTTTTGTCTGGTCTCGTCCAGTGGAGTCCGGACTCTGTCCAGTTGCTGTCCATATATTTTCCCACATAGTCCCCCCTTCTCGTTGCTTGTGCCTATCAGGTCCTCTAGTAGTGTGGTTTCTGGGGCCCCGGGGTACCCTACCATCTCTTTGCGGAGGAAGTGTTTCATTTGGAGGTGTCTCATTTCCTGTCCTCTTGCTAGCCTCCACTTCCTCGTCAATTCGTCCAGTGTCGCCAGTCTGTGCCCTACGTAGAAGTCCCCGACCGTCAGTGCCCCCGTCCCGCCTCCATCTTTTGAAGGTGGTATCCAGCATGGCTGGGGGGAATCTGTGATTGCTGCATATGGGAGCCATGGGGGACATTTTGGCTATCCCGATGTGTTGTCTCAGCTGGGTCCATGTTCTCAGCGTGGCCGCTACCACTGGGCTCGTTGTGTATCTTGGTGAGGAGGATGGGAGTGCTGCTGTGGCCAGGGCCCGGAGGGTCGTCCCTTTACAGGATGCCTCCTCCATTTGTACCCAATCTGTGTCGGGTTGTCATTTTGGTTTCTTGACAGTACATACCATGATCATACCTAGGAATCTTGTGCTCTGTGTAGCTCTGCCATTTGACTGTACATATTCACTATTCAAGAAACGAGTATTAAAAGGAAATTACTTTTTTCATATCACACACACACACAAAGGTATTTTTCCTTTTGGAATGTGCTAGCCTCGTGTCTATGCTCTCTCTCGTGGCTAGCTAACTGAGCAGCTGCTGTTCTGGATTTCTACTACATTTGCAGCTGTTAGGAATTGAAATGATTTGTGAAAATGTGTCTGTGCTGGAGAGTGGAAATATATATCTCCCATTTCCTTATCCCTCACAAATGTCTTGGAGTATTTTTGAACATTGAGGGCGATACGTATATGCAAGTTGTTAATGGTTTTAAGTGAACTAAAATTATTCAAATTTCAAACATGTAAACACTCATATAATCCCACTGGGATTTGTGTCCTATTCAACATTGGCTAGGAATAGGACTGTTAATTTGATACTACTGAAGGAACTACTGCTTTTGGGGCAGGATGTTGTGTGAATTCTGAAGAGATTGAATTTGCTTCAAGCTTACCTTTTTTTAAATCAAATTTAACCTGTGGTGTAAATTAAATAAAGGTATTGACAAAACTGAATCATTTGTAATATCAAGGAGATTTGTATGCTACTTTGTTTTTGTTTTCAGTGGGTACGCTATTTATAAATATATTGGGCAGAATTTAATCCAGGCGATGGGGGTCTCGCATGCCACCTGGAGAGCCAGCAAAAGCTTGCATTGTGTCCTTTTGGGTAAAAGTGCCAATCAGGCACTTAAGTGTTCAGCGGCTTGCCTTTCCTGGGATCAAGGACCCCAGGGCAGAAATTCCATCCCTTGAGAGCTGCCAGCCAATCCGAAATCATCAGCTCCTCATGCTGTCAGTGCCACTGGTTGTGGGGTGTGTGTGTGTGTGTGTGTGTGTGGGGGGGGGGGGGGGGGGGGGGGGGGGAATAGTTGAAAAACCTCAATTGGGGTTGGAAGGCTGTCCACCAGCCTTGCAACCCTGTAGATAATGGGGCAGATGTGGGAAGGTAAATAGGGTCCCTTCCTCATGATTTAATGCCTCAAGGGGGGTTCGAGAAGGAATTTCCACCCATTGTGTCTGAAACCAATCTCTCCATTCTGAACTATTGAAGGGATTGCATTCTAGTGTACTGACTATGATAACATATTGTATCCGTCAAGGTTCCGAGATTGCTCAGTATTTTTCAGTCGCATCTGTCAGTAAGTGGTGGTTTATTCATCCAATAGAACCACAGAATCTCTATAATGCAGAAGGAGCCCATTCGGCCCACTGAGTCTGCACCTTTCCTCCGAAAGAGCTCTCTACCTAGGCCCACTGATCATGCGCGTTGATCATGGCCAATCCACCTAACCTGCACAACTTTGGACTGTGGGAGGAAACCCACAAAGACATGGGGAAGAGATAAATGCCCTATTGTGAAGGGAGTGATTGTGCTGCACGTGAATTCATGAGCTGAATGGTGATCTGGGGATAGGGCTAAAAGTGGCTTCTGCTACCAAAACTTTTCAACTTTAAATTAAATGTCAACGTACATTTTTATAAAAGTTTGTTTCAGAAATTATATTGTTTGTAAAAATATAACGTTTTATGACTGATGCTTTTTGTAGTAACATTGTTGCAAACAGTTGAGAGCTTGATGTGTATCTGTAGACCAAGATGGCATTTTGCAATCTAGATCTCACTTAGATATCTTGTCAAATAAATACTTTTGTACTAAGTTCTGTGACTGCTGTTTCCTCCTTGAATGACATGGAATCAGTACCATATTAATATTTTCTGTGACCACATTGAGAGCTTCCAATCCATGCTTTATCTCACCATGAACTGAACACGATCATTTGATGAATGTGCAAAATTATGGGGCTGAAATTTAACTACTATCTTTTTTGTTAACCAAGAAATCACACTGACTGACGAGTTAATTTTCCATCTACCTGTAGCTGAAGTAGATAATTTTAATAGCCTTTCTTAAATACTGTAATATCCCACATAGAACTTGCGGGGTGGGAATTATTATCTTCCCCATGGTTCTCGTGGAGTATGAGCTCCCCTGCTGAGAGGTGGAGGAACTCAATTTAGCATTGGCCAGTAAGACACCAACCAGACAGATGCGGTAGGGATCTACCGGGAAGTATATACCGTATAAGTTCTTTATTTTACTTGATACGGACTCTCAGCGTCCTTATTAAACTGGTGATGAGGATGGGATTTGAAGACTTTCTCCTTGAAGTCCTGAGCTGAACGTACAAGAAGGTATCCTGCTTAGGGCCATGAAGGTTGTTGTCCCGGCGAAGGGCCAGGAAATTGTGTTGAAGGACCTTCACAAGAGGCACCCTCGGAGTGGCCAAAATGAGGATACTGGTGAGGAAATTATGTCTGGTGGCCAAGTTTGGACACTGATATCGAAATGTTGGCTCAACAGTGCTCCATCTGTCAAGAGCACCAGAAACTCCCCGCAGTGGTATCCATACATCCTTGGGTGCCTTTGGGCTTGCATACACACTGACTTTGCTAGTCCATTCCTGGGTTTGATAGTTCTCGTCCTAATGGATGCCCACTTCAAGTGGCTGGACGTCCACGAGATGACGCAGATCACCTCCCGGGCGACTGCCAAGTGATTATGCATTTCCTTTTCCACCCAAGAACCCCAAAGTTGCTCATAACAGATAACATGGGCTCTTTCATGAGTGAAGAATTTACCGCTTTTGTGAAAGATATTGGGATTTGACATATCTGCATTGTCCCATACCATCTGGCATCAAATGGCTTAGCAGAGATGGCCGTGCAGAAGGTAAAACAGGGGCTAAAGAAGCAGACTTTGGGCTTGTTGGACCCAGGCTGGCATTTTCTTCCTCGCGTACAGGGCCACACCACGCACAGTAACTGGGGTGGCCCCAGCTGAGATGCTCATGAGTCATAGGCTTCATAACTGACTCAGTTTCATTCTCCAGACATTGATGCAAAGGTGCACCATAACCGGGATTCAAGGGCGTTACCCAGTTTGATGTCAAACCCTCTGACATTGGTAACTTTGTTGTTCGCTGGCTCTCTTGGGCTTTTAAAACAAATTTTAGTTTACCAGTTTATTGGCGGCAGGGAAATGGTGAAAGTACAGACTGTCATGGGGTGATGACCTGATGAGCATTGAAAAAGAGAGCATCAGGAGTGAAGCCAGATGCATGGTTTGTGAGTGAGCAAAGGGCTTGGAAAGGCCTTGGTCGGAGTACTGGGTGCCACATTCAGTGGAGGGGATGATGGACGGCATTAGTCTGAATACTGTAGTGCTTAAATAGCAAGTAAGGACATTCTGAGGGAGAAGAAGCGACTGCAAAGCTGATTTAAAATAATACATTTAATTTGACCGCTATTTAAATGTATCTGGCATAAATTAACTGAAGTTAAATGAACTTAAAATTTGAAGTAATATAAAATTTAACTATATGAAGAATGGATGTTGGAGGTTGAAAAGTACCAGGTCACTTAGCATTGGGGGAATAAACACAATATAATGTTATGGGCGAGGCGTTTTCAGAACCCCAAAATGTATCATGGGGTTCAACCAACCTCTCCCTTTAATGGATTTGTTGCTTTTCCTAGCACACGGCTTTTTCCCTAGGTGTGGGATTACAATTATGGACACGTGGGTTTTTAAACACAAAACACTGTTTATTCCATGAACTCAACTTAACATCTTAAATAAACATTGGATCTCTTAACACCCCTTACTTCAAAACTCAGAAAATATTGCAACAGTAAATAATTCCTTAAAATGTTCCTTCAAACTTCCAAGAGACTTAACACCTTTAAAACAGTAACACACCAGGTTAAAGGATATATATATTTTCTGTAGAATGGCGGAGATATATTAGCTTGGTTGATTTCAGTTCCAGCACCTTGTTTTTTCCCTGCAAACTCTCTGGACACACACAGACACCCTGCTTTTTCCAACTGGCTTTCTCCTTTTAATCAGCTCACAGCAAAACAGCCAGGCACTTTGAAGCTGCTCTCAGCAAAACCAGCCAGGCACTTTTTAAAACTGCAAAAACCCAACTGCAACACTTGCAGCTCTCTGGAAACACACAGACACACACACACACACACACTGCTTTTAAACTGAAACGAAAAACCTGCAAAATGGCTGAACTGAGCTGAGCTCCACCCACTCTATGACATCACTGTTTTCTTAAAGGTACATTGCTTACACATCCAGTTCTTAAAGGCACTCTCGCATGACAATAACAACTAGAATGGATGTTGGAGGTTGAAAAGTACCAGTGTCACTTAGCATTGGGGGAATAAACACATTATAACAATTTAAATTGTGTAGACATGATAAAGTAGTTGACTTCTGAATATGAAATGAGCAAGAATTATATGCTCTATGCAAAACTTGTTATATTGGAAAATTTTCAGTCACGTTGCTCACAAATCAAAGCAAATGTTCTCTCAACCTCTATGCCTGTACTCTTTTGCTTCTCCATCTCCTGCTCTACTGATGCTGTGGCAGAAGGTGAAAAGGTACTGAGGACTATGGACCATATTCTACCAATGCATAACCCAGTTGGGTAGATAAGGCAGTCCATAACAGTATTTTCTGTTTGTGGGTGTGGGACACTTGTCATGAGAATTATCCAGACAGGGCCAAGTGCTAGAAGGTCATGGAATGGGTCCATGTTGGTTTTGGTGACCAATCTGGATACAAGACCATATAATGATAATTGGTGGGAGGAGTGCTTCCACTGTACTCCTACTCATCAACTCCCCACTGATATTGCACGCCAATATTCTACCACTTAATACTCCCCACAACCCCTCGCTGAGTTCACATGCTGCCCAACCATCACCTCATCTGTTACATCCTACCATACTCACCTGTTGCCTATTTTTCTCCAATCATCTGGTACTTCCTATTTACCTCTTCTCCACTCTCATGACATCCCTTATTCCTTTCTGTTTTGATCTCCTGAACTTTCTACCATCTCCTGAATCCACTGCTTCATTTATACCATTTTCAAAACACTCTCATTTCTCTCCCCATCCCCTACTTCATTTCCTTACTTCACTCTCTCTCTCCCTAAACCATTCATTTCCCCATCTCTGTTTTAGGCTGATGGCAAAACCTGTTTTAAAGCACAAGATCAGCTATAAATAGAGCATACACAATTGTAGTTGCTTTAAAAACACACAGGTGTGTGCAGACCTAAAAATTCATGGCTGATCAACAAAGTGCTTGAAAAGGACTGGGGAAAGAGGGGTTGGGTAAGTGACTGTGTCCTACAGGGAGAGTGCCCTAATAGGAAAGTGGCAGAATGTTTACAAGGATAAAGCGAGTTGATAGAAATAGGACATGTGTGTGTCTATACTGAGTCTTCTGGTGGAAGCAAGAGAAATGTAGTGCAATTTGACCCCTGAGTACCACAATAGGGATGATGGGCAGGCCTGTACAAGTGACTTTGGCACAAACCAAAATTCAATTAGTAACATTTAAATAAACATGAAAGTTTAAAGTTACAATATTTATAAATTTGAAATAAAACAAAACTGTTGGAAAAGAGTAAACGTTTGATTAATTTAAAATAAAAACTACAAGGTAAAGGTGGCTGGAAGTGCAGCGATGCCACCTAATGTTGAGAAAACTGAAAGATAAAGCGTAATGCCGATGCATGCTCAACAATTAAAAATAATATCCAGGTGTGATAAATTATAGCATAGCAAGAAAATTTAACAATCTGGAAATGCCCATTAGAAATAGACATTTTACCCGAGGACCCGGGTTCGATCCCGGGTCACTGTTCATGTGGAATTTGCACATTCTCCCAGTGTCTCACCCTCACAACCCAAAAATGTGCGGAGTAGGTGGATTAGCCGTGCTAAATTGCCCCTTAATTGTGTTATGGCCAGGGTTTAGAGAACACCAAAGTATATCATGGAGTTCACCTGACCCACAACTTTTAATAGATTTTGGTTATGGGGAGCACATGGGCCCACTTTACAGGTGTGATGCAACAGAGCTCTAAAGTACGTTTAGACAAAAACAATGTTTATTCTATGAATCAAGATAACATTTTATAAACACACAGTAAACATCTTATCAACTACCAACACTGATAATCCCCACAGATACAGTACTCTATAGGTAACCCTTAATAACTTTCCTAATAACATCTATAAGTCAAAAAATCGTTTTAACAAAGACAGTAGGTTTGCATTCCTTACAGAAACAGATATTACTTTGAAATCATCAAGTGTTCTGGAGACATTTTTTTAGTAGGCAGAGAGAGTGACCTAAATACCTCCTTGGTTTGAATGCAGCTCCCCAACTGAAAATGAAACTAAAACTCAGAGCCAAAAACAGCTTCCAGCTCAAAACGAAAGTAAAAAGCAGAGCACAGCTCCACTCCACCCACGCAATGACATCACTGCAGTTATTTGATAAACACCCTTTTCTTAAAGGGACCCTCTCATGACAATTGGAAAAATAATAAATTGGGTACTTTAAATTGATATTGAAAAATAGAAATAAACATTTTATAGCAAATAAATAGATACAATATACAAAAATCAATGAAGTATCATTCCTTTCATCATCTTTTGTTCATTCCTGCCATCATAATCTCTGATTCATCAAGAGAACAGGAGATCTATTGGGTGTTAGAAGAGAGTGTATATCTCTGCTTGTGGTGTACAGAGAGAAAGAAAGCTATGTATTATTTCAACAGATGTCTCTTGATGAGTTGGAGCATTTGGTGTTTTGTAACAAAGGGGGTTTATGCCATGTAGTGCACCATGAATTGAGGGCCAGTGGTTTACTATCATTGAATAAGTCTGTTTTTGTTGTACGGTTCCTGGCTTTTTGAGTGTTTTGCGGATTGAATTCTGATTATTTATCTCTCCGAAAATTGTAAATCTCTGGTCTTGTTTTTTACTTGTATTCATAAGAAAGTGACATTTTTATTCAAAACACATTCCTTTAACTATGGATACAATTTAAAAGCAGAGGACAAACATACAGATGGTATGCATGATGCTGGAGGTTGAATCTAATGTTTTGCATGACTGCTAAGTGTGGGATGGGGAACAGCAATAGTATTCAACAGCATTGTGGTAATAATTTGAGATTTGGCAGCTATGGGATGGAGCGGCTGCAGTTTGGCAGCATTGTGGGGGAGAAGCTAGGGATTTTGCAGAGCTGGAGATTTGTTCAGTGGGGATTTCTGGGGTCTGTCAGAAAAGGAGAAGGACAAAGGTCTGAACAGCATTGGTGTGAAATCTTGCACCTGGCAGCACTGATTTATAAACTATAATAGCTCTTTATAAACATCGACTAAATGGTTTTCTAACTGATCCCTGAAAAAAAGTGGGGTTTTTTTGGTGTAAGATATTAAAGCTGCACAAGCATGCAAGATGCTTCCTCCTGATCCTCCTTCTCGGGAACAGTTAATGGAAACATGGCTGGTATAATAAAATGAACTTTAGAAAATCCCATATTTCACAGGGTAGGAGCAGGTGGAACTCGCAACATTCTGTACATTGTTAGTCTTCCTTTCAATGATAAATCTTCTCAAAACCTAGCCTGTAAACACAATGTTTACTTCATAACTAATTTTAAGAATAAAGCAGTTAAGTATGTTGCTGTCATGGTAATGTTGTATATGAAAGAAACTACCTTGCATGGCTTCTGATCTTTCAGTTAACATTAATTTGCTTTTCATTTTGCAGATAAATAACCAAATCTTGTGAGCAGTGATTAGTTTATTTTTCTTTACCCCCGGTTTACTCTTAACCTGTTTCCTGATGTTTTTAAAAAAAGGTTGATAGCTTTTAGTTTGTAATTGAAAATCTACTCAAAGTGGAGTTCCGGTGGCGGCCATGGATGAGTAGGTCGCACATTTGATAGCTCCTGCCTGTAATGGACTTTCGGACCTTTTTCCCCATATTTTTCTTGGAATTTTTGGGATAAATCGGCAAACTGTGCTACAGTAAGGAGGATTCCCTCTCTGGTGTATGGAGAATTGAACCAGGTGGCCGTGTGAAACGACTTAGTCCTGGTAGCGAGAAGCAAGCGGAGCTGGTACCGCGGGACAGCATGGCGGAGGGCAAGGGCCGAGGAGCGACGGCTCAGTGGTCGACAGAGGAGCTGGTGATGTTTTTTGAGATTGCTTCGCCAAGCTGAAAAAGGATGCACTGGACCCGATCAAGGCTTTGATTGATCAAGGAGTCTTGAATCAGGAGACCCAGGGGAAAATGATATGGGAGGTCGAACAAAAGATATCCGACCAGGAGGACTATATAACCGTGCTGGAGATCAGGGTTGAGGTGCTGCATGATCGTCAGAAGAGGATGCAGGAGAAGCTGGAGGACCTGGAGAATAGGTCCAGGAGACAGAACCTCAGAATTGTTGGCCTCCCTGAAGGCAGTGAAGGATTGGATGCGAGGGCATCTGTGACGGACATGCTGGAGAAGTTGATGGGGGCTGGGGAGTTCCCTCGGCCCCTGGGGGGTGGACAGAGCGCATAGAGCCCTCGCGAGGAAGCCCAGGGCGAACGACCCGCCGAGGGCCATGGTGGTACGTTTTCACTGGTTAACAGATAAGGAACACGTCCTGCGGTGGGCCAAGAAAGAACGGAGCAGCAAATGGGAGAATTGTGAGTTGTGTATTTATCAGGACCTGGGAGCGGAGCTGGCCAAGAGACGGGCTGGGTTCAATCGGGCAAAGGCGACCCTCTTCAAGAAGGGGGTGAAGTTTGGGATGCTGTACCCAGCGCGGCTGTGGGTTACGCACAAGAAACGAGACTTTTATTTTGAGACATCGGACGATGTATGGGCATTCATTAAAGAAAAGAAGCTGGAGACGATTTAAAGGACATTTAAGTTGGGGAGAAGTTTGTAGCGGTGGCTTGTAATACTGTACTGGTTTTTCAAAAGAAAAGAGATTTCATGTCGTTCTGGGTGAAATTATGGGCTGCGGTGATGGTAGTAGGGTGCTTTGCCGGGATTTGATGGAGGGGGAAAAGAGGGGGTCTTCAAGTTAGAGCTTTTCTTGGGGAGACTGGATTTTGCCTTAAAGGACTGTCTCTTCACTGGTTTCTGTTAATTGCATCTTTTTGTTTTTGCTGCTGTTTACTTACTGGGGAATGTGATGCTGTTAATAGGTTTATCATGTGGGGGGAGAGGTTTGAACAATAGGGAGACATACTGTTTGGCGCCGAGGCGGGGGTTATCGGGGTCAGCATGTTCAGCTGACTCTCGGAAGTGCAGTGGGGGGTGAACACGTGTTAAACTGGTGCTTGGCCTGGGGGGTGAGGTTTCTGGTGCTGTTGGGGGGGGGGAGGGAAAGGGGGGGGGGGAGAGACTGCTTTGCTGACGGGAGGAACTATTGTCGGGGAATAAATGGGAGATCGGGAGCAGCTGCTGCTCATTTGGGTACTCGGGGAAGCAGGGGGCGCGGGTCTGGGGCTGGCCTAAAAAGGTTGATGGCTAGTCGTGGGGGGGGGGGGGGGGTTGGAAGCCCCCGTCCAGGCAGATTACGTGGAACGTGAGTGGACTGAATGGGCCAGTCAAGAGGGCTCGCGTGTTCGCGCATCTAAGGGAATTGAAGGCAGGCGTGGCTATGCTACAGGAGACACATCTTAAGGACATGGATCAGACGAGATTGAGGAAGGGTTGGGTTAGCCAGGTGTTCCACTCAGGGCTGGACTCAAAGACCGGGGGGGGGGGGGGTAGCAATTTTAATTAGAAAGTGAGTGGCATTTGAGGCCGGGAGAATCGTGTCAGATAAGTGGGGTAGGTACATAATGGTGAGTGGAAGATTGGAGGATGTACGAGTGGTGCTCGTGAACATAAACTCCACGTCATCCCAATTTGGAGCATATGAGGCGGGTGTTAGGTAAGATCCCGGACTTAGAGTCGCATAACCTGATCATGGGGGCGGGGGGGGGGGGGGGGGGGGGGACTTTAACACGGTCATTGATCCAGAATTGGATTGGTCAATATCTAGGACAGGGAGGAGGCCGGCTGTGGCAAAGGAATTGAAGAGCTTTATGGCACAGATGGGGGGTATAGACCCATGGAGGTTTATGTGGCCGATGGTGAAGGAGTTTTCTTTTTTTATCTCGCGTCCATAAGGTTTACTCTCGTATTGACTTTTTTGTTCTGAGCAGGGAGCTAATACCGAGAGTGGTGGGGACGGAATACTCGGCATTGTAGTCTCGGATCATGCCCCGCATTGGGTGGATTTGCGGGTTGGTGAGGAAAGAGGGCAGCGTCCGTTATGGAGATTGGATCTGGGGTTGCTAGTGGATGAAGCGGTCTGCAGGCAGGTGAATAAGTCCATTCAGAACTATCTAGAAACAAATGAAATGGGAGAGGTTTCTGCGACGACGGTGTGGGAAGCTCTGAAGGCAGTTGTTGGAGGGGAGCTAATTTTGATTTGGTCCCACAGGGAAAAGGGGAACAGGCAGAGAGGGATAGATTAGTGGAGGAGATACTCCGGGTGGACAGGAGATACGCGGAGGCCCCAGATGCGGGGCTCCTGAGGGAGCGGCAGAAGTTGCAGGCAGAGTTTGAGTTGTTGACCACGGGGAAAGCAGTGGAACAGTTGAGGAAGGTAAAGGGGGCGGTTTATGAGTACGGGGAAAGGGCAAGTAGGTTGTTGGCAGAACAGCTTAGGAAGAGAGAGGCAGCCAGGAAGATTGGTAGAGTGAAGAATAGGGACAGGAACATGGTCTTGGAACCAGGGGGGTGAACAAAGTTTTAAAAGAATTTTACAGTAAATTATATGAGTCGGAACCCCCGGCTGGTGTGGAGGTGATGAGGCAATTTTTTGATCGGTTGGAGTTTCCGAGGGTGGAGGAGGACCTGTTGGAGGGGCTGGGAGCCCCAATTGAGATGGAGGAAGTTATCAAGGGGCTGGAGGGTATGCAGTCGGGCAAAGCTCCGGGGCCGGATGGCTACCCGGTGGAATTTTATAAGAAGTTCTCAGGGATATTGAGCCCACTGCTGGTGAGGACGTTTAATGAGGCTAGAGAAAAGGGAATCCTCCCCCCGACAATGTCGCAGGCCTTGATTTCACTTGTTCTTAAACGGGAGAAGTGTGGGTCATATAGGCCGATCTCGCTTTTGAATGTAGATGCTAAGTTGTTGGCTGAGATATTGGCCACAAGGACTTCCGGTGGCGACTACGAGGGAGTAGGTCGCACATTTGGTGGCTCCCGCTCTGGCTCGACATTTGGACCTTTTACCCCGACTTTTTTTGTGCTTTTAAGCGCTGGATTTGAAGAAACAGTGAACAAGTGTTCGGTGTATATATTGGTTTATGGAACAGAGAGCCCAAAGAGATCGAAAGGGAAGAAACAAAAAGTCAGGCTCGAGCTGGGTGCTGCTGCAGCAGCGGACAAGATGGCCGGTGTCCAGACCCCCGGGGCTTCGGCCCAACCATCAACGGAGGAACTGTTGCAGGTCATCCGGGAAGGCTTCGCCAGACAGAAACGGGAATGTCTGGACCCGATTAAGGAAACGGTGGAGAGGATGGAGTGGAGGCTAGATGCCCAGGACCGGATGATCCAGAAAACTGGAGAAGGTGCTAGCTGAACAGGAGGAACACCAGACGGCGGTGGAGATGGAGGTGGGGATGCTGAGGGACCGGCAAAAAAGGCTGCTGGAACAGGTGGGGGATTTGGAGAACAGGTCCCATAGGCAGAACTTAAGGACTGTTGGTCTCCCGGAGTGGGCTGATCCCGGGGAGTTTGTGGCAAATATGTTCCAGAAGCTGCTGGGAGATGGGGCTTTCCCCCGACCGTTGGAGGTGGATCGGGCATATAGAGCGCTGGCGAGGAAGCTGCGGCATGGAGACCCCCCTCGGGCGATTGTGGTCCGGTTCCGTAGGTACCTGGATAAAGGAGCGTATTCTCCAATGGGCCAAGCGCATGCGGAGCGGTAAGTGGGACAACGGCATTTTGCGGGTGTACCAAGATCTAAGCGTGAAGGTGGCCAAGAGGAGGGCAGGCTTTAATCAAGTCAAGTCGATCCTGTTCAAGAAGCAGGTTAAGTTTGGTCTGTTGTATCCGGCCCGACTTTGGGTTACGCATGAGGACCAACACCATTACTTTGTGTCGCCAGAGGACGCTATGGAGTTTGCCAGGAGGAAAGGACTGGTGCCAACTTGAGAACATTCTGCTCTAAGTTTGAGAAACTGTTTTTCCTGTTAGTTTCAAATGCTGTTTGCACTGATTTATGCATTTGTTCGTTTTCGCTCTTGGCTTTTCTCTTCGATAATTGTGTTTTATTTAAGGAGGGGAAAGTAGTTAAAAAAATTATTCGATTTCGGTGGGTTTTCTGTGTTGAGGGGGATAGGGGTGGGGATTTTTGACTTTGTATTATTTTGAGGAGTATTACTTTGATCTGTATTATGGCGAGAGTTTGGCTTTGTTTTTCTTTATACTGACTTTGGTTGGCGTCTGTTTCTTAAAGGGGGCGGCCGTCGGGGCTGGGTTGATGAGGGCGATGGTTTTGGGGGGGGGGGTGGGGGGGAGGGCAGGTAGGCAACAATAGGTGGGAGACACGCTAGCGCCGGAGCCGCGGGCCATCTGGCTAGCTGGGTGCACTAGTCTGCGGGAGCACAGTGGGGGGAGGGGGAGGGGGTGGTGTACACAATCAGATTAGGGATGGGGTTAGGTTACAGAGTGTTATTGCTAGGGGGGGGGGGGGGGGGCGTTGCTTGGCTGACGAGGGAGGGATTTGATTTTAGAAGCGGAGAAGAGGTTGGGGTTGGGTGCTAGCAGGAGGCGGGGCGACAGAGGGCTGGGGGCAGGCCCAGGAAAGGGGATGGCTGACCGGCGAGGGGGGTGCGGGGCGGGGGGGTTGGGTTGGGGCGGGGTGCCCCCCAACTAGGCTGGTTACGTGGAATGTTAGAGGGCTAAATGGGCCGGTGAAGAGGGCAAAAGTGTTCGCGCATCTTAGGGCTTTAAAGGCGGACGTGATCATGTTGTAGGAGATGCACCTGAAGGTAGCGGACCAGATTAGGTTGAGGAAGAGCTGGGTTAGTCAGGTATTCCACTCGGGACTAGACGCTAAGACCAGGGGAGTCGCGATTCTGGTGAACAAGCGGATGCATTTTGAGGTGGGGAGTATTGTTTCGGATGGGGAAGGTTGCTATGTTATGGTTAGCGGTAGGCTGGAAGGTGGTCCTGGTCAACATATATGCGCCGAACTGGGATGATGCGGATTTCATAAAGAGGGTGCTGGGGAAGATACCCAACCTGGATTCCCACAAGCTGGTTATGGCAGGGGATTTCAGTACAGTTATGGATCCATGCCTGGACCGGTCTTGCTCAAGAACGGGCAGAGTGTCAGCAATGGGAAAAGAGCTGAGGGAGTTCATGGAGCAGAATGGGGGTGGTCGACCCGTGGAGGTTTGGCAGGCCGACAGGGAAAGGAGTTCTCCTTTTTCTCGCACGTTCATAGGGTCTACTCCCGGATCGATTTTTAAAAATACTGAGTAGGCATCTACTGACAGGGCTGGTGGATGCGCAGTATTCGGCAATCACCATTTCCGACCACTCCCCGCATTGGGTTGAGCTACAGGTGAGTGAAGAGAGCTTCCAGCGCCTGCAGTGGAGGCTGGATGTGGGACTGCTGGCGGATGAAGGGGTGTGCGAGAGGGTGAGGAAGTGTATACAAAACTACCTGCAGGTCAATGATACGGAGGAAGTCTCAGCAGCGTTGGTGTGGGAGGCGCTCAAGGCAGTGGTAAGAGGGGAGCTGATTTCAATCCGGGCTCACAGGGACAAGACGGACAGGGCAGAAACGGACCGACTGTTAGCGGAGATTCTGCAGGTTGACAGGAGGTATGTGGGGACCCCGAGTGCGGAGCTCTTGAGGGAACGGAGGAGGCTGCAGGCTGAGTTTGGGGTGGTGTCCACGGGCAAGGCAGTAGAGCAGCTCAGAAAGGCGAGGGTAGCGATATAGGAACATGGAGAGAAAGCCAGCAGGATGCTGGCTCAGCCGCTCCGAAAGAGGGAGGCGGCTAGGGCAATAGGTAAAGTGGTGGATGGAGGCGGTAACTTGGTAGGGGATGCGGCAGGTGTGAACAGAGCTTTCAAGGACTTTTATAGCAAACTTTATAGCTTGGAGCCCCCCGCGGGGCCGGAAGGGATGAGATGCTTCTTAGATGGCCTGACATTCCCAAAAGTGGGCAGGGAGCTAGTAGAAGGGCTGGGTGCCCCGATCAGAGTTGAGGAGATATTAGAGGGCTTAAAGGCCATGCAGTCAGGTAAGGCCCCAGGGCCGGATGGGTACCTGCAGAATTTTATAAAAAGTTCTCTGGGATATTGGTGCCGCTGCTGGTCAAGGTTTTTAATGAGGCAAGGGACATAGTCTGGGGCAGCGCCCCTATGTCGCAGACTACCATCTCCTTGATTTTAAAACTGGACAAGAACCCTGAGTCTTGTGGGTCTTAACAGGCCGATCTCCCTTCTTAATGTGGATACCAAACTGTTGGCAAAGCTTTTGGCCACTAGGATTGAGGATTGTGTGTCGCGTCTTAGTAGGGAGGACCAAACAGGGTTCGTTAAAGGTAGGCAACTGGTGGCGAATATAAGAAGATTGCTCAATGTGATCATGATGCCCCCAGAGGGAAAGGAGGTGGAGGTAGTGGTGGCTATCGACGTGGAGAAGGCATTTGACCAGGTAGAGTGGGACTATTATGGGAGGTGCTGGGAAGGTTTGGATTTGGGGTGGGTTTCATCGACTGGGTCAGGCTGCTATATCAGGCCCTGGAGGCGAGTGTGAGGACAATCAGGACGACTTCCGACTATTTCAGACTGCACCGTGGGACGAGATGGGGTGCCCCCTCTCCCCACTGCTGTTTGCGCGAGCTATAGAGCCGCTGGCAATTGCTCTGAGGGCTTCAGGGTGTTGGAAGGGGCTGGTTGGGGGGGCGGGGGGGGGGGGTTGAGTATAGGGTTTCATTGTATGCAGATGACCTGTTTTTATACATTTCGGACCTGTTGGCGGGGATGGACGGAATCATGGCGACCCTGGGGGAATTCGGCTGCTTTTCGGGGTACAAATTGAATATGACAAGTGAAATGTTTGTAGTTCAGGAGAGTGGCCAAGGGGACCGGCTGAGGGAGCTGCCGCTCCGGCTAGTTGGGGACAGGTTTCAGGTACCTGGAATACAAGTGCCGCGGGATTGGGGTCGACTACACAAGCTGAACCTGTCCCGGCTGGTAGTTCAAATGCGAGGGGAGTTCCGGAGGTGGGATGCGCTCCCGCTGTCATTAGCTGGGAGAGTTCAGACAGTTAAAATGACGGTCCTCCCGAGGTTCTTATTAGTGTTCCAGTGTCTCCCCATTTTCATTCCACATTCCTTTTTTAAGAGGATAAGCAAGATCATTTTGGGCTTTGTATGAGTGGCCAAGTCCCCGCGAGTGAAGAAGGTGATGCTCGGGGGGGATGGGGGGCTTGCACTGCCGAATTTCAGCAACTATTATTGGGCGGCTAACATAGCCATGATAAGGAAGAGGGTGGTTGGGAGGGGGGGGGGGAGGCAGCCTCATGTAGGGGCACCAGTCTGGGGGCATTGGTGACGGCGCCTCTGCCGTACCCGCCGGCGCGCTTCTCCACCAGTCCTGTAGTGGTGGCGGCCCTTCGGATCTGGGGACAGTGGAGGAGGCATGTGGGAGCAACGGGAGCATCGGTCTGGTCTCCAATATGTGATAACGATCGGTTTGCTCCGGGGAGGTCGGACGGTATGGCGGAGGTATGGCGGAGAGTGGGGATTGAGCGGATGGGAGATTTGTTCTTGGAAGGGAGCTTCCCTAGCTTGAGGGCATTGGAGGCCAAGTTTGGGTTGACGAGGGGGAATGAATGCCGGTATATTCAGGTGCAGGACTTTTTGCGCAGGCAGGTGCCATCTTTTCCACTCTTGCCACAAAGGGGGATCCAAGATCGGGTTGTGTCTAGAGGATGGGTGGGGGAGGGAAGTGTCTCGGATATTTACAAGGAGCTCATGGGGGTGGAGGAGCCGCAGACCGAGGAGCTGAGGCATAAATGGGAGGAGGAGTTGGGAGGGGAGATTGGGGAAGGCCTGTGGGCGGACGCGCTGAGCAGGATTAATGGGACTGCAACATGTGCCAGGCTCAGCCTGATTCAGTTTAAGGTCGTCCACCGGGCCCACATGACAGTGTCCCGGATGAGCAGATTCTTCGGCGTAGAGGACAGGTGCGTAAAGTGTCTGAGGACCGGCTGACCATGTCCACATGTTTTGGGAGTGTCCAAAACTTAGGAGATACTGGCAGGGGTTCGAGGACGTCATATCTAGAGTATTGAACATGAGGGTGGCAATGGGTCCGGAGGTTGCGATTTTTGTGGTTTCAGAGGCCCCGGAAATCCGGGGGGAGAAAGAGGCCGACGTTTTGGCCTTTGCTTTCCTGGTAGCCCGGAGACGGATACTTCTAGCTTGGAGGGACTCAAAGCCCCCGAAGTCGGAAGCCTGGCTGTCAGATATGGCGAGTTTCCTGGGCTTGGAGACAATCAAGTTCGCCTTGAGAGGGTTGTTGTTAGGGTTCGCCCTGAGATGGCAACCATTCATTGACTCCTTTGCGGAGAATTAATCGTCCGCGGCGGGGGGGGGGTTAGGGTTAGGGGAATGTAGTATAGGGGGTCAATTAGGCAGATCTGGGTTGGACGGGTTACGGCAATTGCACTGTATTTTGTTTATTGTACAGTCCTTTTGTTTTCACGTTCTGTAATTCTACTGTTTACAATGCCAAAAAATACCTCATTAAAATTGTTTATCAAAAAAAAAAGATATTGGCCACAAAGATAGAAGACTGTGTTCTGGGGGTGATAGGGCAAGACCAGACCGGATTCGTTAAGGGCAGGCAGTTCAAGGCCAACGTGCGGAGGCTTCTAAATGTCATTATGATGCCCTCAGAGAGGGGAGAGGCGGATGTGGTGGTAGCGATGGACGCGGAGAAGGCCTTTGATCGGGTGGAGTGGGAGTACCTGTGGGAGGCACTGGGAAGATTTGGGTTTGGAGTGGGCTTTATTGGCTGGGTGCGGTTGCTCTACCAGATGCCTGCAGCGAGCGTACGTACGAACCGGCTGGGGTCGGGGTATTTTAAATTACACCGAGGGACGAGGCAAGGGTGCCCCCTCTCCCCGTTATTGTTTGCTCTAGCTATAGAGCCACTGGCCATGGCGCTAAGAGCTTTGAGGAACTGGCAGGGGCTGGTTTGGGGGGGGGGGGGGGAGCATCTGGTCTCGCTTTATGCGGACAATTTGCTTTTGTACATTTTGATACCGCTGGAAGGGATGGGAGAGGTCATGCGGGTCTTGGGGGAATTTGGCAGTTTTCCAGGGTATAAATTGAACATGGGGAAGAGCGACATGTTCGTGATTCAGGCTAGAGGGCAGGAGGAGAGACTGGGGGAGCTGCCCCGCTTAGAATGGCGGGGAAGAGCTTTCGCTATCTGGGAATCCAGGTGGCTCGGAAATGGGAGGCACTGCATAAGATTAATCCATCCCGGTTGGTACAGCAAATGGAAGGGGACTTTAAGAGATGGGATATGCTCCCGTTGTCACTGGCGGGGAGGGTACAGACCGTGAAAATGACGGTCCTCCCCAGATTTCTGTTTGTCTTTCAGTGCCTCCCCATCTTCATCCCTAAGGCCTTTTTCAAGCGGGTGAACAAGATCATCTCGGGCTTTGTATGGGCGAATAAAACCCCGCGGGTGAAGAGAATGTGGTTGGAGCGTAGTCGGGGAGGGTGAGTTGGCGCTGCCGAACCTCTGCAACTATACTGGGTGACTAACATCGTCATGATTCGGAAGTGGGTAATGGGGGAGGGGTCGGCAGGGGAACGGCTGGAGGTGGTGTCTTGTAAAGGCTCCAGCCTGGGGGCATTGGTAACGGCACCTCTGCCATTCTCGCCGGCCTGGTACTCCACAAGTCCAGTGGTAGTGGCGGGAGGATTTGGGGGCAATGAATGAGGCATAAGAAGGTGGTGGGTGCGTCGGTCTGGACCCCGATTTGTAGCAACCACAGATTCGTACCGGGCAGACTGGATGGCGCATTCCAGAGCTGGCAGAGGGCAGGAATTAGAAGGATGGGGGATCTATTTATAGACTGGAGCTTTCCCAGCTTGAAGGCGCTTGAGGATAAATATAAACTGCCGTCAGGAATGGTTTTAGATATTTTCAAGTGCGAGACTTCCTGAGAAAGCAGGTGCCGGCCTTTCCGCTGCTCCACCGCCACGGAGCATACAGCATAGGGTTGTGTCCGGTACCTGGGTGGAGTAGGGGAAAGTGTCGGATATCTACCAGGAGCTGTTGGAGGCGGAGGAAACCCTGGTGGAGGGAGCTTAAGGGCCAGTGGGAGGATGAGCTAGGTGGAGAGTTAGAGGCAGGTCTATGGGCGGATGCCCTAAGCAGGGTCAATTCCTCCTCTTCATGTGCCAGGCTTAACCTAATAGAATTTAAGGTAGTCCACCGGCGCATATGACGGCGGCATATGGGGTAGAGGATAGATGTGTGAGGTGTGCGGAAACCCCAGCAAACCATGTCCACATGTTCTGGGCATGCCCGAAACTCAGAGGGTTTTGGCAGGGGTTTGCGAAGGCAATGTCCCACGGTGCTAGGATCTCGGGTGGTGCCAAGTCCAGAGGTAGCGATCTTTGGAGTGTCAGAAGATCCGGGAGTTCAGGGAGTGAAAGAGGCCGATGTCCTGGCCTTTGCCTCCTTAGTAGCCTGGAGACGGATCCTTTTAATGTGGAGGGACTCGAAGCCCCCGAGTGTCGAGAGCTGGGTTAGTGACATGGCTGGGTTTCTCAGTCTTGAGAAAATAAAGTTTGCCTTAAGAGGGTCAATGTTGGGGTTCTCTCGGAGGTGGCAGCCGTTCGGGCGATTTTCTCGGGGAAAATTAAAATGTCAGCACAAGCAGTAGTCCAAAGGGCGGATAGGTGTTAGATGGTTGAGGTGTGTGAAGATTGGGTCAGGTGGGGAAATGTTTATTTTGCCATGTGAATGTGAATGTCATTGTTTTTGTTATTGTTATGAAATTTGCAAATACTTTAATAAAAATATCTTTTTAAAAAAAAAAAAGCAAATCTACTCAAAGTCACTATCCAATTTGTTGAATTCATTTCAAAAGCGCACTAACTCCAATTGTATTGTACAGAATCGTGATTTTTTTTTTTCCTTTATAGTTTTTGTTTAGGTTTAAAGTTTGAACAGAGTATATAATCAACATTTTTAAATTAAATTTAAAGAATACCAAATTACTTTTTTCCAAGGAAGGAGCAATTTAGCGTAGCCAATCCACCTAACCTGCACATCTGTGGGAGGTAAGACCCACACAGACACTGGGAGAATGTACAAACTCCACACAGATAGTGACCCAGGGCTGGGATCAAACCCGGGTCCTCTGCGCTGTAGGTGGCAATGCCGCCCCGTTATATAATCAACATTATCAGTCACACTTAAAGTATGTACCCTCCCATTCCTAATATTTTATTGAACAGTTTTGAATATATAAAGACAAAACAAATGGACAACCCCAAAACAAACATTCCACACCCCCTAATCTTTGACAGTGATCAGTTCCTTGAAATACATGCCAAATGGCATCTTATGTAAAACCTCCCAGGCGAACCCCTCAACGTATATTTAATTTTCTCAGTGTAAAAACTCCATGAGATGCCCCAGCCACGTTGAGACAATGGGTGGAGAAGGCTGATCACCACTCCAACAGAACCCGCCTGCGAGCAATCTGAGAGATGAAGGGTACGACAGCTGTCTGCAGCTCCGGCAGGTCCAACACGCTAAAAATGACTTCTAGTGGACTCCAATTCCCTTTGTAAGATTGAAGATATGGTGCTGATGAAGGAACCCCAGACGTTCGCTGGCTTAGGACATGCCCCGAACATATGCATGTGATTTGCTGCCCCCCCACACACACCGCTCGGGACTGTCCTCTTAACCCTCAAGACTTGACTCATCCTAGCCCTTGTTAAATGTGCCTGATGTACCACCTTTAATTGCCTGAGCCTTGCACATGAAGAGGTGGCATTCACCGTCTGCAGGTCTTCACAGCGCCCCCTCCACTTAGCTTAATCCCCTCCAGCGTCGCTTTGTCCTCTGCCAGAATCCTCCCATAAGTTCCGGAAATACTCCCCTCTTTCGCCCCCGCCAACAATAGCACCCTCTCCATCAATGACGATGGCGGCAACACCGGGAAGGTTGGAAAAGTCCTAGCAATATTCTGAACCCGCAATTATCTGAATGCCTCAGACTGCGCTAACCCGTACTTCTCTGCCAACTCCTCCAGACTTGCAAACCGCCCCTGCAGAAATAAATTCCCCATTACTGCCCCTGATCCTCACAACCTCCGAACCTGGCATCCAATCTAACCGGTTCAAACATGTCTGTCCCTAATCTGTGTCATCTTCGACCCCCCCCCCCCCCCCCCCCCCCCCAAGCTTTAAATGCTGTCACAATTGCCTCCATATTTTTAATGTAGCCACCACCCCCGGATCTTCCTGGAGCAAACTGCAGCGCACTATCACTGACGCCTGCAGCCCTGTCCCCTTACATGACCTAGCCTCCGTCCTCACCCAGACTTCCTCCTGATTCCCGCACCAGCCAACACCTTTTTATCATTCGCCACCCAGTAATAGCGCACCTGATCCGGCAAAGCCAGACCGCTGGTCCCTCTAAGGCCCTTTTCCGAATTCTCGCCAACTTACCCGCTCCTATAAATGACAAGATCAAACGCCGACCCCCACAAAAAACACCTTGGTAGAAACACCAGGCTATGAATAAAAACCGAAACCGTGGCAAAATATTCATCTTCACCGATTGCAATTGCCCAACAAGAGATGGAGGGAGACTGCTCCATCTCTCTAATTCCGCCTTAACCTACTCACTAACCTTGTAAAATTTAACTTCCAGAGCTGTACCCAATCCTGACCCACTTGCACCTTTAAGTATTAAAAAAAATTTTTTTTTTTACAGGATGTGGTGTCACTGGTTTGGCGAGCATTTATTGTCGATCCCTAGTTGCCTTTCAGAAGGTGGTAGTGAGATGCCATCTTGAACCGCTGCAGTCCTTGAGGTGTAGGTACACCTACTGTGCTGTTAGGGAGCAGTTCCATGATTTTGCCCCAGCGACAGTGAAGGAACGGCGATATATTTCCAAGTTGGGATGGTGAGTGACTTGGAGGGCAACCTCATTTGTGGTGGGCTTCCCAGGTATCTGCTGTTCTTGTCCTTCTATATGGTAGTGCCGTGGGTTTGGAAGGTGTGTAAGGAACCTTGGTGAGTTACTGCAGGGCATCTTGTAGATGGTACACACGGCTGCCATTGTTCGTCAGTGGTGGAGGGTTTGAATGTTTGTGGAAGGGGAACAATCAAGCGGGCTGCTTTGTCTGGATGGTGTCAAGCTTCTTGAGTGTTGTTGGTGCTGCATTCATCCAGGCAAGTGGAGAGTATTCCCATTACACCCCTGACTTGTGCCTTGTAGAATGGTGGACAGACCTTTTGGGATCAGGTGGGGAGTTACTTGCTGTAGGATTCCTAACCTTTGACCTGCCCTGGTAGCCACAGTATTAATGTAGCTAATCTAGTTCAGTTTATGATCAATGGTAACCCCCAGGATGTTGATTGTGGGGGACTCAACGATTGTAAATGCCATTGAATGTCAAGGGGCGGTGGTTAGATCCTCTCTTGCAGGCGATGATTATTGCCCGGCACTTGTGTGGTGCAGATGTAACTTGTCACTTGTCAGCCCAAGCCTGTATATTGTCCAAGTCTTGCTGCATTTGGACATGGACTGCTTCATTACCTGAGGAGTCTCGAATGGTGCTGAGCATTGTGCAGTTATCTGTGAACATCCACCACTTCTGACCTTCTGATGGAAGGGAGGTCATTGATGAAGCAACTGAAGATGGTTGGGCCTAGGACACCTGAGGAAGTGATGGCTGGAGCTGAGGGATTGACCTCCAAACACCACAACCAACTTCCTTTGTGCCAGGTAAGACTCAACCAGCAGAGTTTTCTCCCTCTGATTTCCATTGACTCCAGTTTAGCTAGTGCTCCTTGATGCCATACTCGGTCAAATACAACCTTGATGTCAAGGGCAGCACTCTCACCCACCTCTGGCATTCAACTCTTTTGCCATGTTTGAAGCAAGGCTGTAATGAGGTCAGGCGCAGAGTGACCCTGGCGGAACCCAAACTTAGCATCCATGAGCAGATTATTGCTGAGTAAGTGCCATTTGATAGCACTGTCGATGACTTCTTCCATCACGTTGCTGATGATGAAGGGTAGACTGATAGGGTGGTAATTGGCTAGGTTGGGTTTGTCCTGTTTCTTGTGTACAGGAAGCATCTGGGCAATTTTCCATATTGCTGGGTAGATGCCAGTGCTGTAGCTGTACTGGAACAGCTTGCTAGGGGTGTGGCACGTTCTGGAGCACAAGACTTCAGTACTATTGCTGGGATATGTCAGGGCCCATAGCCTTTGCAGTATCCAGTGTCTTCAGCTGTTTCTTGATATCACGTGGAGTGATGAAATGGAGTATCTAAAATGAGAGCTTGTCAAACGAAACGGCAGTATCACCAAGTTAACACCTTCCCTGGTGGAGTGACCGGAAAACATTTGCTTTTCTCTAAATTTAATTTTTGCCCGGAGAAAGCGCAGAACTTCCATAACAGCCCCATTATACCTTCCATCGCAGAAAACCGGGTCCGTAATGTACAAGTCATTGGCATACAGCAAACCCTATGCCACCACCCCCCTCCACTTATCCAAACTTCTCAAAGCAATGGTTCTCCTGTCATCTTTGATAAACAACATCTGGCATCTCTTCCCTGGGTCCCACCCCCAGCGAGATGTATCATTGACAAATTTGGATAAATGGGTCCTTTTCTGGCAGGAGAACTGTAGCTAGCGGGGTGCCATAAGGGTTTAGTCCTCGACCTGAACTGTTTACAATCTATATAAATGATCTGCAAGCAGAGACAAAGTGTGTCATAGCAAAATTTGCGGATGACACTAAAATAAATGGGAAAGCAGGCAGTGAAGAGAAGATAAAGAGTTTACAGATGGATATAGATAGGCATGGAGAATGGTCCAAAATTTGGAGATGGCATTTAATGTGGATAAGTGTGAGGTTATCCATTTTGGCCAAAAACATAGAACGGTAAATTATTATCGAAATGGAAAGCGGATCCAAAATGCATCTGGCAGAGGGATCTAGATGTCTTTGCAATTCCAAAAAGTCAGTATGCAGTACAACATGTAATAAAAAAGGCAAATGGAATTTTAGCATTCATTGCAAAAGGACTGGAGTATCAAAGTAGAAAAGTGTTGTTGGAAATGTATAAGGTGTTGGTGAGATCAGCATCTGGAGTATTGTGTCCAGTTTTGGTCTTATTTGAGGATGGATGTGGTGGCATTGGAGGCTGTTCAGAGGAGGTTCACCAGATTGATTCCGTGGATGAAAGGGTTGACTTATGAGGAGAGATTAAACAGTTTGGGGTTATACTCGCTGGAGTTTAAAAGAATGGGAGGGGATTTGATCGAGGACTATAAAATACTAAAAGGGATTGATAAAGTAAGCGTAAACCAAATGATCCCCCTTGTGGGGCAATCTAGAATGAGAGGGACAGATATAGGTTGCGAGGCGGTAGATTTAAAATGGAGGTGAGGAGGAACTACTCGCAGAGGGTGGTGAATTTGGTTGATCTGGGTCTTGGACAGTCCAAATTGATCTGGAAGAGTGTGTTCCTGACACATGCTTAAAAATGTTAAAAGTGTGGTTCAGCTTTGAAGTTGCTTAAATTCTAGATCGCGCTGCCATTCATTTGAAGACCAGGTGTTCACCCGCGTCTGCCGGCCCTGGAAGACTCCTGATGCAATGGTGCTTGCATTCAGTCCTACAAAGATTTTGACCAATGACTGTTTGGATTAATTGGCTGCAGACTTCACCTTTTCAGCACTATTATTTAGGGTTGCGAAAGCAATGAATCCTGGCCTTTAAAGCTGATTCTTTAGTTGCAATTCTTCCAAATTAATTAATAAAGGCTTGTCCTTTTTCGGAATGCGCTCGGAGCATGTTCTGGCGCCGGCTCGGGAATATATTTTTTTGACTGAGTTTTTAAATGGCAATACCTGACCACTAGATTATTTAAAAGTCTCTCAGGACTTGCTGGACCCTGGAATTTAACATTTTTGTCTCGCTCCTGCCAGATCTGCTGTCACTGCCTTCTGAGAACTGAAGCTGGACTTCCAGGAGAAATCATTGTTCATTTTGAGAGAGTGTATTTTCCCAAAACCAAATTGCTCAATTCCCTATTCTATAATCACAAGAGATGGCAACATTCAGTTCTACTTCTTGATATAGATGATACTTTTTCAAAATGGGTATATTTATTTAGGACTTGCCTCTCATACAATTATGCAGCTCTATGGCTTTAAACGATCAAGACTGCAAAATGATTTGTTTCAAATGCTGATATGTTTACAACTATAATAGTCTTGCTTCCTCTTGCCATTTATTATAACCACTGCCACTTAGTCATTTTGTAACCGCGATCAAACCACTGAAGTACAGAAATAGGCATTGCTTTACTAGAGCAATACGTAAGTTGAACTCACTGCCATTATCTTGCTTATATTTGTACATCTTCCTCTGCTTCACATTTATCTAGCTTGAAGAAACACTACTCCCTGTGACAAAGTATACCGTGCTCTAACAGCTCCCTTTGTAAATACGTTTCTTTGAACTATCTAAAAATACAGGCAATTAGCAAAGAATGTATGAACCTCGCAAGTTTCAAATTAACAAGAAACTTAATTTCAAATAATTATTTAAAAATAATTACTGAGTTCTTACACCAGTCTTCATCTTGTGAATATTTGAGGTGATGTGCTTCTATCCTATGACTATATGAATTTTATATGTATCATGGTGACTCCTGTGCTCAAGACTGAGAGTGACTACATAAATTTAATAACTCCATTAGAAGTTTTATTGCAAGTATAACTTTGTTTTTTTGATTTCCAGTCAGATTGTTCTCAAGAGTTATTGGTATATAACGTGAGCTATTGTTTTTCCGTGTGATAATTATCTGTACAATATTGAAAAGGCATCAAAAGAAGCCCTCTCCTTTGGTATGAATTTAGAAGCGCCACGTATCCTGGATAACTAACCTTGGAGAAGTCCTGGAATAGGTCATCCTGTAAATCTGGTACCTAGAAACATTAGGAAGGGAAATAGGGCAGGTAAGTTTGTGAATTGTTGCAAGGAGTTCACTGAGAGGAAAAAGGACAATTTATTTTCCCCACTGTAATAAATTTCCTAAGTTTTACTAAATTATTTTCACTTATGCTCAGCAATTTTTGATCCTGTAACGCAATTTTTAGGAATGTTTGCATGTGATTTGGCACTATGGTCATCTTAAAATGTTTATGCCAAAATAAATTTATATTTGTGTTGACTGTTTATCATAGTTAATTATGTATTACTTCCTTGTTTATATAATGTGCTCACTAACTGGAATGCAACTAAAAGCTGAATATTTTCCATAATGTGAATGGTTACTTGGGTGTGCCTGTTGTACATACCAGGGCTATGCGAGTATTGAGACTGCATAAACTAATAGCATTATTCACTCCTGGGAATTCTGCAAACAGCTTCTATGGAAGGAAAGTGTTTGGAGCAAGCTTGCTCTTGATTCATCCAGTTCAAACCAGTTTTCTTTTAGTAACACGGCAAAATTAAAACAGCGATTTACAATTATTTGATGTTCTAATGTTCTTGAAATAAATTCAGTGCGTAAAAGGACTATGTAATATCCATTAGTCTGTACAGAATTTCTGGAGTGTTTTAATCCTTAAGATGTCTAAAATGACTTTTATATTATGAAAGCTTTCTATATTCAAACCACAAACTCTTTTCAACAATACAACCTCTTAAAAATAAAGTTTTAATACTTTATAGGTGCTTCCAGTAAAAAAAGATCATTTCGACATTTTGCCAGCAGTACAAACTCTTTCTTGCACAAAAGACATTCTTCTCTGTGCTTAATTGTTATTCAAAAGAAAAGATACAGAAGCTCTGTCCTTTTTTTAATAGGTGAATAAACTTGGATAATCACTGGGAAAGTTTGGGAGGCATGCTCATATTCTTGGTTTTGGACTTTTTAAGCATGATTTCTTATTTTGCAGGATTTAATAGTAAACTTCAAATTCAGCATCTTAAATACTTCAGAGTGCTATGATGTAGATTTTTATACATCTTGCAATCAACGAGCACAGATAAGAAATTTTTGAAAAATACATTTATATAGTGCTTGTGTGTTATGAATAGCTATTAACCTTTTCAAAACAAAGTATTTTTAAAGAAAACATGGTCCTCTCTCTGATATATGTAAAATTGTGAACATTTTTGGAGTCTAACATGGAGAATGGACAGGGAATGAATAGGTGATTAGGATAGATAGCAGTCGACTTCCGGTTGCGGCGATGCGGAGCTAAGCCGCACCTTTCGGCAGCTCCCGCGACAACTGACTTTCAGGCTCTCCAGAGGAGCCCCAACGGAGCTTTTTTCGATTTAATCCCATGTGGGAAGGTGCAGTGAGGTTCCCCCCCCTCATAATATATGGCAGAGATCAGTGGCGGAACGACGAGGAAAGGGGCCCTGGAGCAGCGACCAAAACGAGGGGAAGAAGGCAAGATGGCCGAGGGCGGAGAGCGAGCAGCGTGGGGGCCAGACCAGCAAGAGTTCCTCAAGCGATGTGTGGAGGAGCTGAAAACTGAGGTGCTGGCACCAATGCTGTTGGCGATCGAGGGGCTGAAGGAGACCCAGAAGACCCAGGCGGTGGAGCTTCGTGAGGTGAATGATAAAGTGAATACCAACGAGGACGAGATCTTGGGCCTGGCGGTAAAAATGGAGGCGCACGAGGCGGTGCACAGGAGGTGGGCCGAGTGAATTGAGGTCCTGGAGAACAGGTCGAGGAGGAAGAGTCTCCGGATTCTGGGTCTTCCCGAAGGAGTGGAGGGAGCTGATGCCGGGGCGTACGTGAGTACGATGCTCCATTCGCTGATGGGTGTGGAGGCCTCTCCGACCCCCCTGGAGCTGGAAGGGGCTCACCGGGTCCTGGCGAGGAGACCCAGGGCTGATGAGCCGCCAAGGGCGATAGTGGCAAGGTTCCATTGCTTCGCGGACAAAGAAAGTGTGCTGAGATGGGCCAAGAAGGTGCGGAGCAGTAGATGGGAGAACGCGGTGATCCGAATATACCAGGATTGGAGAGCGGAGGTGGCAAAGAGGAGAGCTGGCTTCAACCGGGCCAAGGCGGTGATGCATAAAAAAAGAGTCCGGTTCGGCATGCTGCAGCCTGCGTGACTGTGGGTCACTTATCAGGACCGACACCATTATTTTGAAACGCCAGAAGAGGCTTGGACCTTTATTCAGACGGAAAAACTGGACTCGAACTGAGGGGATGTGGTTGTATATGGGGTTGTAAATATGGGTAAAGAATATTTCATGGGTGGGTTGATGGATGGGGATGTGGGTAGCGTTCTGGTTAAAATTCCTAAAATTTCCTTTTTTCTTTTCTGTAGACAAGATGATGATGATGATGGGGAATGTGGGCGTCGGTGCTGGAGGGAGGTGAGACTCGGGGTTGAGGGAACTGGGATAATGGCCGCAACAGGAGCTGCGCCATAGGGGGCGGGGCTGGTTCAGGAAAGCGCGGGCTTTTTCTCGCGCCAAAAGGGGGGGGGGGGGGGAGATTGGAGGAAGGTAAAGAGGAGGAGAGACTCCCACACGGGGGAGATCAACGGGAAGGTGGGGGAAGCCGGGGTCAGCAGAAGTCAGCTGACTCACGGAAGTAATATCGGGGGAGCAAAAGAGCTAGATGTGGATCTAGGGGGGTGGGGGTGGGAATTCTAGGGTTGCTGCTGCACTGTCTGAGGGGGAACTGAAAATGGAAGAGGTGGGCGGGGATTCCCCGCCTGGGGGACTGGAGGGTGCGGGAGGCGCGAGCACGGGACTGGGGTAAGATAGGAGATGGCTAGTCGGCGGGGGGGGGGGGGGGGGGGGGGTAACCCCCCAATCCGGCTGATCACGTGGAATGTGAGAGGCCTAAATGGGCCGGTTAAGAGGGCCCGAGTGTTCGCGCACCTAAAGGGACTTAAGGCAGACGTGGTCATGCTTCAGGAGACACAACTGAAGGTGGCAGATCAGGTCAGGTTAAGGAAGGGATGGGGGGGGCAGGTGTTCCATTCGGGGCTGGATGCGAAGAATAGAGGGGTGGCAATACTGGTGGGAAAGGGGGTGTCGTTTGAGGCCAAGAACATAGTAGCGGACAAGGGAGGCCGATACGTGATGGTGAGTGGTAGGTTGCAGGGGACGGAGATGGTACTGGTGAATGTATATGCCCCAAACTGGGACCATGCTGGATTCATGAAACGGGTGTTGGGGCGTATTCCGGACCTGGAGGTAGGGAGTTTGATAATGGGTGGGGATTTAAAACGGTGCTGGACCCAGCATTAGATCGTTCCAGATCTAGGGCGGGGAAGAGGCCGGCTGCGGCCAAGGTGCTTAGGGGGTTTATGGATCAGATGGAGTAGATCCGTGGAGATTTGCCAGGCCTTTGGCCAGAGAATTTTCTTTTTTCTCCCATGTACATAAGGCATACTCCCGGATAGATTTTTTTGTTCTGGGCAGGGCATTGATCCCGAAAGTGGAGGGAATGGAGTATTCGGCCATAGCCATTTCAGACCATGCCCCGCACTGGGTGGAGCTGGAGCTGGGGGAGGAGAGGGACCAACGCCTGTTGTGGAGGTTGGATGTGGGACTGCTGGCAGACGAGGGAGGGTGCGGGGGTGTATTGAAAGGTATCTGGAGGCTAACGACAACTGGGAGGTGCAGGTGGGAGCAGTATGAGAGGCGCTGAAGGCGGTGGTCAGGGGAGAGTTCATCTCCATTGGGGCTCACAGGGTGAAGAGAGAGGGCAGGGAAAGGGAGAGGTTTGTGGGGGAGATTTTAAGGGTGGACAGGAGCTATGCCGAGGCTCCTGATGAGGGACTACTCAGGGAGAGACGAAGTCTCCAGACGGAGTTCGTCCTGTTGACCACCGGGAAGGCAGAGGCACAGTGGAGGAAGACACAAGGGGCGATATATGAATATGGGGAGAAGGCGAGCCGGATGCTGGCACACCAGCTCCGTAAGAGGATGGCAGCGAGGGAAATAGGTGGAGTCAAAGATGGCAGGGGAACTGCGGTGCGGAGTGCAGGGAAAGCGAATGAGGCTTTTAAGGCCTTTTACGAGGAACTGTATAGGTCCCAGCCCCCAGGGGGAAAAGAGGGGATGCGGCGATTCTTGGATCAGTTGAGGTTCCCATGGGTGGAGGTGCAGGAGGTGGCTGGTTTGGGGGCGCCAATTGGGGTGGAGGAGCTGGTTAAAGGACTGGGGAGCATGCAGGCAGGGAAGGCCCCAGGGCCGGATGGGTTCCCGGTGGAGTTCTACAGGAAGTAAGTAGACCTGTTAGCCCCGTTGCTGGTAAGGACCTTCAATGAATCAAGGGAGGGGGGGACCCTGCCCCCGACAATGTCGGAGGCGACGATCTCTTTGATCTTGAAGCGGGATAAGGACCCACTGCAATGTGGGTCGTATAGACCGATCTCGCTCCTTAATGTAGATGCTAAGTTGCTGGCAAAAATGTTGGCCATGAAGATTGAGGACTGTGTCCCGGGGGTGATTCACGAGGACCAGATGGGATTCGTAAAGGGTAGGCAGTTAAATACCAATGTGCGAAGGCTCCTAAATGTGATAATGATGCCATCGGTGGAGGGAGAAGCGGAGATAGTGACAGCCATGGACGCGGAGAAGGTCTTCAATCGGGTAGAGTGGGAGTATCTCTGGGAAGTGTTGAGGAGGTTTGGGTTTGGGGGAGGGTTTATCAGTTGGGTTAAGCTCCTGTATAAAGCCCCGGTGGCGAGTGTGGTCACGAACCGGCGGAGGTCGGAGTATTTCCGGCTGTATCGAGGGACGAGGCAGGGGTGTCGGGGAAATGGAAGGGGGTGGTTCGAGGGGTAGAGTAACATCGAGTGTCGCTGTACGCAGACGACCTGTTGCTGTATGTGACGGATCCAGTGGAGGGGATGGTTGAGGTAATGCAGATCCTACGGGAGTTTGGACACTTTTCGGGCTATAAGCTCAATGTGGGGAAGAGTGAGCTCTTTGTGATCCATCCGGGGGACCAGGGAAGAGAGATAGACGACCTACCGTTGAGGAGGGTGGAAAGGAGCTTTCGATACTTGGGGATTCAGGTAGCTAGGAGCTGGGGGGCACTGCACAAACTTAATTTGTCACGGTTGGTGGAACAGATGGAGGAGGATTTTAAAAGGTGGGACATGTTGCCACTCTCGCTGGCGGGTAGGATACAGTCGGTTAAAATGGTGGTCCTCCCGAGATTTCTTTTTGTATTCCAATGCCTCCCAATTGTGATCACTAAGGCCTTTTTTTAGAGGGTAAGCAGGAGAATTACGGGATTTGTGTGGGCGAGCAAGACCCCGTGGGTAAGGAGGGGATTCTTCGAGCGTAGCAGGGATAGAGGAGGGTTGGCGTTGCCGAATTTGGGTGGTTATTATTGGGCAGCCAACGTGGCAATGATCCGTAAGTGGGTGATGGAGGGAGAGGGGGCGGCGTGGAAGAGGTTGGAGATGGCGTCCTGCAAAGGAACGAGCCTGGGGGCGCTGGTGACGGCACCGCTGCCGCTCTCGCCGACAAGGTATACCACGAGCCCGTTGGTGGCGGCAACGCTAAAGATCTGGGGGCAGTGGAGACGGCATGGGTGCGACGGGAGCCTCTGTGTGGTCCCCGATCAGAGACAACCATCGGTTTGTCCCAGGAAGGATGGACAGGGGATTTCAGAGCTGGCATCGGGTAGGGATTAGATGAATGGGGGACCTGTTCATTGACGGGAAGTTTGCGAGTTTGGGGGCGCTGGAGGAGAAGTTTGGGCTACCCCTGGGAAACGCTTTCAGGTACATGCAAGTTAGGGCGTTTGTGAGGCGGCAGGTGAGGGAATTTCCGCTACTCCCGGCACAGGGGGTTCAAGATAGGGTGATTTTGGGCGTATGGGTCGGGGAGGGCAAGGTGTCGGCGATATACCAGGAGATGAAAGAAGAAGGGGAGGCTTTGGTAGAGGAGCTGAAGGGTAAATGGGAGGAGGAGTTGGGGGAGGAGATTGAGGAGGGGCTATGGGCTGACGCCCTAAGTAGGGTTAATTCGTCTTCCTCGTGTGCCAGGCTTAGCCTGATACAATTTAAGGTGGTTCATAGAGCGCATATGACGGGGGCGAGGCTGAGCAGGTTCTTTGGGGTGGAGGACAGATGTGGGAGGTGCTCAGGAAGTCCGGCGAACCATGTCCATATGTTTTGGTCATGCCCGGCACTGGAGGGGTTCTGGAGGGGAGTGGCGGGAACAGTATCGAAGGTGGTGAAAGTCCGGGTCAAGCCAAGCTGGGGGCTAGCACTATTTGGAGTAGTGGACGAGCCGGGAGTGCAGGAGGCGAAAGAGGCCGGCATTCTGGCCTTTGCGTCCCTAGTACCCCGGCGAAGGATCTTGCTAATGTGGAAGGAGGCGAAGCCCCCCAGCCTGGAGGCCTGGATAAATGATATGGCAGGAATTATCAAGTTGGAAAGGATAAAGTTTGCCTTGAGAGGGTCTGCGCAGGGGTTCTACAGGCGGTGGCAACCGTTCCTAGACCATCTCGCGGAGCGTTAGATGAAGGTCGGACCCAGGGGGGGAGGGGGGGACGACATCGTTCGTGGGGGTGGGGGGGGGGGGGGCGGGAAGGGGGGTTTCTCTTGGGGGCATTTGAGCAAGAAAACACATGAATGATCCGGAAACTGACATGTACGGGAAGAATCCAATGTACAAAGTTTTGTATCTTATTGACTTGCGATGTTCATGTCTTGCCACGCGAGTTCTTTTTCTTTTCTTTTTTACGGGGGGGGGGGGGGGGGGGGGGTTGTTTGTAAGGTGGAAAATATTGTTATTGAAAAATTCTGAATAAAAACATATTTTTTAAAAAAAGGATAGATAGCAGTGCCACGGACTAAGTGCCTGGACAGGGCATCTCCTGTGCTGAAATGTCTTTGTTTCTGTGATCTTGCTTATGCAGAAAAAACACAAATAAGAAGTACGATATGTTGTATTTGGCGCGAAATCATGACTAAGAAAGGGAATCATCTAAATAACTGCAAACTTGTACTTTTCCTGAATATAGTTTCTAGAATTAGTAGCTTAGAAACTTCCCTGTCCTCACTTTATTTTTGATTCTTGGGGCAGAATCTTGCTCTGGACTCGGGAGAAAACCGACCTGTACACTTCCGCCATTTGTTAACTGCAAACCCGACCCATGCCTTTTTTTTTTGTACACCGGGATCGGCTTTGTAGTGCAGTTTGTGAACCAGTTTAAAATGTTCCAGAAATGTTGGATACCTTAATGGTTACATTTTTGTAAAAGGCATAAATAATTTTTAAATGTAGAGAATTGGTTTGGTTGGCATGTTTTAGTATGTGCTTCTCTGATGAAACCATTAGTTTTATGGAGGTTTGTAAAATTCAAATTGTTTACACTGCTTGATTAAATAGCTGACATGAAACATGTTAATAGTGTGACTAATATCTTGTTCTTTGAAACAAAATCTCAATAAAAGATCGTATTTTGGCAGGTTTTTAAATATGTAATTAGTTCCTAAAGTGGTAATGTCATTTGCAATAAATGGAAATGGAAAATTGATATGAAGATGGCCATACTAAAATTATCTTTGCAGAATTTTGTATTTATGAAGGCTAAAGTTGTTCACGGTGATGAATAGAACACTTTCCGTTTCAGGCACCCAATGTCAACACTAAGCACTTCCAGGTTAGATATAGATTAACAGTTCCTGTACGTTACCGTAGCAGTCTGTCTCCCTTCTCACTTCAGAAAAGCGTGTTTACAGCACCAATGTGACATTTTTATAGGCTGCACCTCAAGTGGAATTGTCAATTTAGTGCTAATCACTGCAAAGTCTGGGTAATCTGGGATGGATTGGAACTTCAATTCCAAAAGTGAAGACGCCTAATCTATTGCACCAATCGGTTGCACCACTTAAAAAAAAACTTGGATCTAATGTAAATTTGGAAAACCGAGACATGCTGTCTAAACTTTTGTCTTGCACTCATCAGAACAGATTGCAAGATTACCAATGGTAAAGGGAACAACAATTTATACTGCATGAGTGCTGATTATTGTGTTTTTATAATGATATAAAGGCACCATTTGCTCATAAGGGATTTTGTAAACACAATGGTTTCATTTATCCAGAGTTGGCAAATGGGAACATATAATCATGGAAAGCTTGAAGACATGAGAGCTGTGTGTACTGTGTTCTGCTCCAGGCCAAAATGGAACTGAGGCTGGATCACATGATATACTTTCCTTCTCGAGATGGCCTGCTACCATCCGTTAAGGGCATATTACAACTTTCCCCTTTGAAAGATACTTTTCCCCTTTCAAAGATATAACCATTTACAAAACATGTTCATGTTTGATTACCATTACATAATTATATAGAACTTCTAGTTTCTGAGATAGAATGTGTAAGAGTAAGTAAATTGGTACTCACTGGTCTGTCGAACATGAGCCCTGCCGATGGTGGAATAGTTGCTGTTGAAGGCGTCGCTCTCCGTTGTAACATTGCAATATATAGATTTGCTTTGTCTGTCTACAGTTGAAAATGAGGGATATCACCATGTGAATCATTCATTTAGCTAGGCCATTAGATTTGGGGTAATGGGTCGAAGTCATGTGATCAATAATCTACATCCACATATTTTGAAATGGCTACTAAAAATTGCAGACCATTATCCATAATGATCTCTCTTGACACGCCAAATAAAGTGAAAATAGCACTTAGTGTGCACAATAATTGTGCTTTTTGATGTATTATGCAATTGAAGAATATCAGATCGCAAACATTCTGGTGTGATCTGCCTGTCTTTAAAAATAACTCCCCAAGAGATGCCCCACATATCCTGTAAGGCCAAAATGGTTTTCCGTGTTTGTGGACATGTTGAATTGAATCAGGCCATCCTTCAGTAATGTTTTTTCACCGTTTCTGTGATGTGGAGTCTTTTGCGGTTTCTTCTTGTAGCGATGTTGTCAGTTGTGTTGCACAAAATATAGAAGGTTAATTGGCAGACTTGTATTCTTCTGTAAGTGGAATGTTGTAGCTCCTTGAAACTGCCAAATTTGTTGAAACATTCTGGATAATTCATTGTCTATGTTAGGTTGCGAACTGAGGTGATACGAGTCATTTTGGAGATTGATCTGCCATGTGAAATCTGGCTGATTCTATGGATTATCACTAGTCTGAGGCCACAGCATGCTTGTAAACCTACAATTGCTGGGCCTTTAGTCTGCACAATGTAGAACGTCTGTGACACCAAGGATAATTGATGGTACTTACACTCCAGGACTATGGATTCTGCACATGTAATAAATGTATCATTGTATGCCAAAAGTTGCGCAGTGGTAGTTTTTGTCATTGCTGCCATGTCTTCGGATACTGTCTTTTAGAATTTATAGAGGTAATATGATGGTCCTTGACCCTGTGTCAAATCTTGGCCAATAACGAATAGTTACCAACTTTCTTGGGGCAGATGATTTGAATCTTGGCAAACACTTTGGAAGGTGTGATGGTATTTGTTTCCCAGTGAAATTGAAGGTGTGAAATGTGTTCACCACTCTTCGTTTCATCGTGCATATCATTCGTTTCATCGTGCATATCATTTTTTGTTTATCAGTCACCTCGTATATTATCTGACGGTTTAGCTCAGTTGGCTGGCCAGTTAATTTGTGATGCAGAACAAGGCCAACACTATGGGTCCAATTCCTGTACCAGCTGAGGTTATTCATGAAGACCCCAATTTCTCAACCTTGCCCCTCACCTGGGGTGTGGTGATCCTCCGATTAAATCACCACCCGTCAGCTCTCCCCCTCAAAGAGGAAAGCAGCCTATGGTCATCTGGACTCTGGTGACTTTTACTTACTTTTGATTTGACAAGATACCAGATGGTCATTCTTCTTGTATGTAGGTACTCATTGTGTACAAACTGTTTGGTTCAGTGCACGGCTCTTTGTCGCTGTTCCAGCCTTTGTTCCAGTGCACTGGCTGTGCCAGTGGCCCATTCTGTCACATGCCTTTCAGAATTACTGGAAAATTGGTAATTTCCTTGGAACATACAGAAGGCCACATCTTCCAAATGTCTTGCTAGGTTTGGTTAATCTACTAAACATGTCAACAATTGAGGTTGTGCCTCTGGCCTGTAAGCTTTGTTGACCTGCAGGGATCCCTTTATGCTTGTGGTGAGGAGCTCTTCAGTGATAGGTTTTGAGCTTGTCTAACAGATATTTCTGGAACACTTTGATGGGAGTGGAACAGAACGATTTTGCTTCCTAATTCTGCATCTTGAAAAATCACTACGTACCCTTTTCTCTGCATCTGCTGGCCAGTGGTCTATGGATTTGGTAGGCTGTTGTTGGATGATATGAACTCTAAACGATGAATACAGAGGTTTAACCTGATTCTAAGCTGGTCTTCCAAAATAGTCCAAGGGTGGGATTCTCCATCCCATCGCACCAGTTTCCTGGTGCGGCGCGCCCCTACCAGCAGCAGGATTTTCCGTTCCGCCAGCCGGCCAAAGGAGTTTCCCATTGTGGGCAGCCCCAAGCCGTCAGGAAATCCCCGGGCGTGGGTGTGCTGCCCGTGTAACGGAAAATCCCGACAGCGGAGAATCCAGCCCCATATCTTTTGGTTATTCTTTGACTCTTTTGTTAATCCTGACCTGTTCAGCTTGTGTAGACCTTCATTCTCAATTTCTAGGAAAATTCAATGGCTTGCTTCTCTGGTTCAGACACACCCAAACCAAAAAAACATTGCTCTGTATGTTTAAACATTTTGAATTTGGATAATAGATGAGCTGCATCCAATTCAAACTGGGCATTTTATGGACGTTTTGATAATATCCCGATGATCTTTGTTGGAGGGAAGAAATGCTCCGAGTCCTTTTGCGACCGCGTGGTGTTGATAAAAGGTTTGTTTATTCGAAAAATGGCTATGTGCACAACAGGAGAACCAGGAAGATGCTACTGCCTTCAGCTAGCACCATTCTGATCTGATTTTTACAGGGATTTCATGCATATATGGTCACAGTTACAAATAAGCATTGCCGTCATCGATCAATTTCATACAATACAATTTGATCAGTAGGTTTCGGTAGAGATTTTGCCTGAGCTCCTTAAATGGGAAACCGATTTACTCATACAATGGGTTTTCAAGTTACCAGATCATGTTCAGAATGTTTCCCTTAACCTGAAATAATGCTGTTAGTCCTTGATGGGACGTTAATGGGTTTGTATTCCCTGCTCTGGGTAGAACAATGAATCTCCTGCAGACAAGCTGGGGCCATAGTCTTGTGACATGGGTTCTCCATTATTATTATAATGTCCTGTAAAATGATTAAATTATCCTGAGTGCAGGTTTTCTTAAGGTTCCAACAATTTAACCCTTTTCCTACCGGTTTCCCACTCCCCATGTGCTGCTTTCAACCTAGAACATCTTTTTATTATTATATTTATTATTTTCTCGCTAACAATCTTTATTTTTCAGTAATTCTCAAAGCCACCCAGTGTAATCATCGCGTTTTTTTTGCTTGACACATCCTCGCTACTATCCATCTGGCCCACGCCCCGGTCACTTGCCTTTCCTGACTGAGCTAACCTGGTGCTGGTCCTCTTAATGTACTGTCCCACTCACTGAACTGACGTGCTACAAACTCCCCATGAGGGATCTGTCTACTTATCAGCCCTTTACTTGGCACTGCCCCTGCCTGTGTCTTCAAAACTTTCTTTGCAGTCACCACACTGATCTCAACGCTGTCCGATGCTGCAGCTTTACTACACTCAGACCAGAACGTTTTATGCCATGTAGCATGATCTAAGGCTGTTCACCATGTCTTACCTGTACTTAATCTCACTGCCAATTGAGCAGTTCCACGCATTATGCCTTTTTCAACTAAACAAAAGTTTGGAGGAGAGCCATTGCCTAGTTCATTCCCCATGGCAAGGCCTTGATGAAACAGTCAACCTGCCTGGTTTGGGTTTAATCAAAAGCTTGGCAATTGACTGTTTCTTGCTGCATTTTCCATGGCAATGGCACTAGCAATCAGAATTCACTTGCAAACCAATCGGCACTCTTTTCATGTAATATAAATTGTTGTTACCTTTACTGCTGATAATCTTGCGATCTGCCCTAATGAATGCCAAAAGCTTAGCCACCATGTTTCTTTTCAGCAATACTCAAGTTCTGTACTGCCAAATGGCTACGAGTGTAAATGGAGATATTATAGGGCATAAAGCTGGAAATGAGAAGATTGAATGACTAAGTGAGGGTCCTGCAGAATTGAGATTTCTTGCAGCTGTGCAAAGCGACCCAAAATATTTCTGTAGCTCTCAAATTTATTGCAGGAACTTGCCAAGGTTATAAATCCGTTTTTGGGTAGAACGCTGCTAAACAACTATAAACCCAACATGACCCTAAAGGCGTTGCCAATCTAACACTAGAGTAGTGCTCAAGAATGTCTATCCAGTCATTCTGAAGATAAAGCAGCTGTTGTTTAAAGAGGAGTACTCATTGAAAAACAGAATCTGAGGTTAGGCAAGGAGCCATTTAAATGTGCAGGATGCAGCAGTGTTTAGCAGTAGTATGAAATGGATTTCAGTTCCCAGGGAAGAGTGCATTTGTATTTCTGTAAAATGTTCTGCATTGCACTTGTTATTAACTGGAAATGAGCCATTTGCTGCAGCAAAAACTAAGGGCAATGTTTGTAAGTGATAGGATTCTTTCTGTGGAATTTGCCAAGTTGACCGCATCTTCATGAATGTCTTGAACTCGAACTACAAGAAATTAGGATGTGTTTTTAAAAAAAATTATGATTGCAGGGGAATAATTTAGTTAACAGATGACCTTGCACTTTGTGTTACTCTTGTTTGCTTTTTCTAACAACCATCAAGCTAACCAAGTTTTTAATTAATACAAAAAATGTTAATTCAAACACAGGCGAAGGGACATCTATGGTATGTGTACACAAATCTTTAAAGAATGCAGCGCATATTGAGAAAGCTGTGTTTAAAAAATGGCAAATGAAATACTTGCCTTTAATTGTATTGGTATGTACCAAAGCAGGGAAACTATACTAAACCTTTCTATTCCACTGGTTAGTCGTCTTTCTATTCCACTGGTTAGTCTTCAGTTGGAGCAATGTGTTCCAATTCTGGGCACCATCGTTTTAGAGTGTAGTGAAGACTGTCTAGAATTGTAACATGGATGAAGGACTTTGTGGAGGGATTGGAGATGCTGGGGTTGTTCTATTTCGATCAGAGTAGAGAAGATTTGGAAGAAGTGTTCATAATAATGAAGGGCTTTGATAGAGTAAATAAAGAGAAACTGTTTCCAAACCCAGAGGTGACTTGAGGAAACATTCTTTTTACACAATGAGTTATGATCCATAATGAGCTGCCTGAATGAATGATGGATGCAGATTTGATAGTTTTATAAAGAGATTTGAATAAATACTTGAAGGCAGAAAATGTACAAAAATGTGGGAGAAAAAGCAGTGAAGTGGGACTAATTGGGTAACTCCAGCAAACCACTGGCATAATGTGCCTAATGGCCACCGCCTCTGATGCATCATTCTACGCTTTAAGGAAAAGAAAGAAGTTACAAATATTGCTGCATAATATCTAATTTTATATATATATATATATATATATATATATATATATATTCATTTCTGTTTTGGAGGAGATAGGATCGGCAGCCGGAATGGGAAGTCCCATTGGTGTTCCAAAATTTGGTTTACACTACCTTATTTCCTGTTCTGATTGTCCCCGTACCCTGACATGAACATTGGGATCCCCATTTGAATACATTCACATATAATAATCAGGATTTTACCCCCCGATTGTTCTCACCCTCACCTAGATTGTTCATTCACGTCGGCATGAGGGCACGATGACATGACTCCTAATATGTCCCCCACGACGTGCACCTGGTGAATAGAACCCATTGGAGGTGTACAGCTGAGTATATCCCCCAGGGGGGAGAGGGCTTCCATTTTTTATTTTTTGTATCCGAGCGGTATTAGGAGCCTGCCCCACCAGTGTGACAACGTGGAAGCCACCACTCCATTTTTAGAAAACTAACTCCCTAACATAGGGTGCAGGAAGCCATCCTTGGGGCTGGCGGCTTCCATGCCATTTTTCCTGCCTATTGTGACACTCTGTAAAAACAGAGACAGTTCTGCCCATTGTATATTTCACATCAGAAAGCTTCCAAAGCTGCTTCAAAAGAACTTAAATGGACAAAACATAGCCCAAGAAAATTCTTAGAGGGTTCTCCAACTGGAGAAACGTATGCAGATGGGTAGGAGGGTGGTCTTGGTAGTGACCTGAATATGTGAATAGGAATTCTGAAAATGAATTGCTGATGGACCAGGAGTCAAAATAGGTTAGTGCTGACATGGGCTATTGGAACCGAATGGCCTATTTCCATATAGTAACTATTACGTATTTCTGTGAAGAAGGCATAATTTACTCTGTAGCTCAAGGGTATCTGCTTCATCTAAAATACACAGGACACCTCTCACTGGCCACTTGATGGCCCCTCTGCAGTTATTTTTCCCCAGTTGTTGGAACCTTGTGAATTTATGTTACTTTCATTCGTTCAGAGCAATTTTGATTAAAGCCTTGTTGAGTTTATTTTTAGTATTTTCTTTTTACAGATTAAGACTTTTATGTCCGGATTTTTAAAAAGTGTACGAGATCTTGAAGTAAGAGCATGGCTTATATTTGCAGCTCTGTGCCGAATTTCAAGTAATATTTTGCAAATGATTCAGCAATGAGTATATAACAGAAGGTGAAGTACTGTAGAATAATTTAAGCTATATTTTCTCTTCAAAGTTTTCAAGCATTCAGGCAGCTCAGTAGAAACTACTTTTGACCTGCTTTGTGGCATTGACCACTTCAAAATCTAGAAAGCATTCTTTGCCAAGAGCTGGCAAGAGTTCTCTAGATGTTTTTTCTCTTTAAAACAAAGGCACATCAGTCCACCTTCTTGTATAACACTTGCTTGAAGCACCATTATGTCCTGATTTGCAATGGTAAAATACCCTGTGAAAGGAATTGTTTTACTAGACCATTGCCTTGGATGCAAGGTGTCCTTGGAAACAATTCTGTTTATAGCTACTTACCAGGTATGCCGTGCCTGTTAAACTTGCTATTAGTTAGATATACTTCACTCATTACTATCAACCAAAACCAGGAAGATGATAATTATATACCAAACTCCAGACAAATATAAAGCAGAAATTGCCAAGTTGTTCAGTGTACTGTTATGGTGTTTGTCATGTGAGGGCCCCTTTAAGAAAAGTGTTTTATATCAAATGGCTGCAGTGATGTCATTGTGTGGGTGGAGCTGGGCTGTGATTCTGTCTTTTACTTTCGTTTTGAGCTGGGAGCTGCTTTGTGGCTGTGTTTTTGGTTTTGTTTTCAGTTGGGAGCTGCATTCAAACAAAGGTGGTGTATTTTTGGTCTCTCTCCATGCGAAAGAATGTCTCCAGACCTTCAAAGTAATACCTGTTTTCTGTCAGGAATTCAAACCTACTATTTTGTAGAAATACAAAATATGTTTGGCTTATGGATGTTGTTAGGAAAGTACTCCTTTCATGAATGAAGAGTTAGCTGGTTTTATGAAGATAAACCGAATACGGCATATTCGCACCGCCCCAAAGCACCCGGCTTCCAATGGAATGGCTGAGCGTGCGGTGTGGACTTTTAAGCGGGGCCTCAAGAAACAGTCATCAGGGTCCGTAGACGCTAGACAGGCTCGTTTTTTCTTTTGTTATAGGACCACTCTGTGTGCAGTGACTGGGGTATCTTCCTTGGAACTCCTAATGGGCGGAGACTTTGTACCCGTCTCAACATGATTTTTCCAGTGATTGTCGCGAAAGTATGCTGCAATTAGGAACAGCAGGGGCATTATCCTTCCCGGCATTGAGTTGCCTGGTAGTTTGCGACCGGAGATTTGGTGGTGTTTGCAATGTTCCCGGTGGCACTCGGTGGGTCCCTGGTGTTATCCTTTGACAAAAGAAGCTAATCTCTTACAAGGTGCAAGCCTAGAGTTGCTTTCGACGTAAGCATTCAGACCAAATTAGGTCCAGGCGCCACTTTTTCAGCAGATTCCTCGTCCCCGGAATTCACTTCTCCATCTGCAGCAGCTATCGGATCCAGCTACAGCGGATGCTCATCCTTGAGATCAGCCTCTGCCACCATGCTTACAGCCTTCTTGAATCGCTACAGAGTCCATGAAAATAAGTACGCGAGATGACTGAGGTTCTCAACTCTTGAGATGGACATGCAGGCCGCCTCCAAGGGGAAACCCTTGTGTCCACAGCCAATGGACTTGCAGCTGCAAAGGCGTTCATCTCAAAAGTGCCATTCGCCCTCGCGACATAGGCCTTATGTGCATGACGTCCAGCCTGATGTCAAAAATATCCACCGCGGACTTCCGGGTGCGGCGATGACCAGCTAAGTCGCACGTTTCGGCACCTCCCGTTTTAACAGACTTTTGGGCTCTTATCCGGAGCCCCAACGGCAATTTTCGAAGGCTAAACCCACTGTGAGGCGACATAGAAGGGAGTCCCCCCGGATGTGAATGGACAGAAGAGATAATAGTGGCCAGATTGCGGAGGATCCTCTGGAGCAGCGGCAAAGAAGGGAAGTGAGAAGCCAAGATGGCGGCGGAGGGAGGCCAGTTGGTATGGGGCCTGGAACAGCAGGAGTTCCTCCGGCGATGTGTGGAGGAGCTCAAGAAGGAGGTGCTGGCGTCGATGCTGCAGGCGATTGAGGGGTTAAAGGAGGCGCAGAAGACCCAAGAGATGGAGCTCCGTGGAGTGAAGGCAAAAGCTGCCGAAAATGAGGACGAGATACAGGGCTTGGTGGTGAAGACGGAGACGCACGAGGCACTGCATAAGGGGTGTATGGAGAGACTGGAAGCCCTGGAAAATAGCTCGAGGAGGAAGAACTTAAGAATCTTGGGTCTTCCCGAAGGGGCAGAGGGAGCGGACGTTGGGCCGTATGTGAGCACGATGCTCCATACCTTAATGGGAGCTGAGGCCCCGACGGGCCCCCTGGAAGTAGAGGGAGCGTATCGAGTCCTCGTGAGAAGACCAAAGGCAGGAGAAATACCTCGAGCAATAGTGGTGAGGTTCCACCGTTACAAGGACAGGGAGATGGGCGAAAAAGACACGGAGCAGCAGGTGGGAGAACGCGGTGATCCGCGTGTATCAGGATTGGAGTGCGGAGGTGGCGAGAAGGAGGGCGAGTTTCAATCGAGCCAAGGCGGTGCTCCACAAGAGGAAAGTGAAGTTCGGAATGTTGAAGCCGGCAAGACTGTGGGTTACACACCAGGATAAACACCATTACTTCGAGACGGCAGAAGAGGCGTGGACATTTATTGAAGAGGAGAAGTTGGACTAGATTGGAGAAAGAGTGTTTGAAATAAAGTAATGAGGTGGTGGCAAGGGACTGTGAATCAGATGGGGGAAAATTTTCTTTCCCCTCGAAGGGGGGGACACGAAGAAATGTGGGCGGCGGTGGGGAGGGGGAAGGAGAGAGGGAGCTGCGCCATCAGGGGCGGGGCCGAGAGGGAAGCGCGGGCTTTGTCCCCCGCGCTATGGAAATTGTGGCGGGAAAAGGGGGCGCAAGAAGGAGGGGGCCTCACATGATGGGAGGCTAAGGATAAACGGGGGAAGCCGAGGTCAGCCAGAGTTTGCTGACTTCCGGAAGCAATATGGGGGGAGCAACTAAGCTAGAGAGGGATCTAGCGGGGGGGGGGGGTTTAACTGGGTTAAGCGGGTGACAAAGAACAAAGAAATGTACAGCACAGGAACAGGCCCTTCGGCCCTCCAAGCCCGTGCCGACCATGCTGCCCGACTAAACTACAATCTTCTACACTTCCTGGGTCCGTATCCCTCTATTCCCATCCTATTCATGTATTTGTCAAGATGCCCCTTAAATGTCACTGTCGTCCCTGCTTCCACCACCTCCTCCGGTAGCGAGTTCCAGGCACCCACTACCCTCTGCGTAAAAAACTTGCCTCGTACATCTACTCTAAACCTTGCCCCTCTCACCTTAAACCTATGCCCCCTAGTAATTGACCCCTCTACCCTGGGGAAAAGCCTCTGACTATCCACTCTGTCTATGCCCCTCATAATTTTGTATACCTCTATCAGGTCTCCCCTCAACCTCCTTCGTTCCAGTGAGAACAAACCGAGTTTATTCAACCGCTCTTCATAGCTTATGCCCTCCATACCAGGCAACATTCTGGTAAATCTCTTCTGCACCCTCTCTAAAGCCTCCACATCCTTCTGGTAGTGTGGCGACCAGAATTGAACACTATACTCCAAGTGTGGCCTAACTAAGGTTCTATACAGCTGCAACATGACTTGCCAATTCTTATACTCAATGCCCCGGCCAATGAAGGCAAGCATGCCGTATGCCTTCTTGACTACCTTCTTCACCTGTGTTGCCCCTTTCAATGACCTGTGGACCTGTACTCCTAGATCTCTTTGACTTTCAATACTCTTGAGGGTTCTACCATTCACTGTATATTCCCTACCTGCATTAGACCTTCCAAAATGCATTACCTCACATTTGTCCGGATTAAACTCCGGGTGCGTGGGAACCGGGTGAGGAGCTGGTCTAAAAAAGGGGATGGCTAGTCGACGAGGGGGGGGGGGGGGGGGGTAAAGAACCCCCCAACCCAGTTGATCACGTGGAACGTGAGAGGGTTGAATGGGCCGATTAAGAGGGCAAGGGTACTTGTGCACCTAAAGAAGCTAAAGGCAGAGGTGGTCATGCTTCAGGAGACGCACGTGAAACTGGCGGATCAGGTCAGATTAAGGAAAGGATGGGTGGGACAGGTATTCCACTCGGGCTTGGACGCGAAAAATAGAGGGGTGGCAATACTGGTGGGGAAACGGGTATTGTTTGAGGCGAAGAACATAGTGGCGGACAGTGGGGGTAGATACGTGATGGTGAGTGGCAGACTGCAAGGTGAGCCGGTGGTGCTGGTGAATGTATATGCTCCGAACTGGGATGACGCGAACTTTATGAAGCGTATGTTGGGGCGCATCCCGAACCTGGAGATGGGAAAGTTGGTAATAGGGGGGGGGACTTCAACACGGTGCTGGACCCAGGGCTGGACCGGTCCAGATCTAGGACCGGGAGGAGGCCGGCAGCGGCCAAGGTGCTTAAGGGCTTTATGGAGCAGATGGGAGGAGTGGATCCCTGGAGATTTACTAGGCCAAGTAGTAAAGAGTTTTCCTCCTCCTCCCATGTCCACAAAGTGTATTCCCGGATAGACTTCTTTGTCCTGGGAAGGGCGCTGATCCCGAAGGTGGCTGGAACGGAGTATTCGGCTATAGCCATTTCAGATCATGCCCCACATTGGGTAGATCTGGAAGTAGGAGAGCAAAAGGAACAGCGCTCACTCTGAAGATTAGATATGGGACTGTTGGCGGACGAGGGGGTATGTGTAAGGTTGAGGGGATGTATTGAAAGGTACCTGAAGATTAATGATGACGGAGAGGTCCAGGTGGGAGTGATCTGGGAGGCGCTGAAGGCGGTGGTTAGAGGGGAGCTGATCTCCATAAGGGCCCATAAGGGCAAACAAGAGGGTAAAGAAAGGGAGAGATTGTTGAGGGAGATTTTGAGGGTGGATAGGCAATATGCGGAGGCTCCAGATGAAGGGCTATACAGGGAAAGACAGAGATTGCAAACGGACTTTGACTTGTTGACCACTGGTAAGGCGGAGGCACAATGGAGGAAGGCACAGGGAGTGCAGTATGAATATGTAGAGAAGGCGAGCCGGCTGCTGGCCCAACAACTTAGGAAGAGGGGGGCGGCGAGAGAGATCGGAGGGGTTAGAGACGAGGAGGGAAAGATGGAACGGGGAGCGGAGAGGGTGAACGGGGTGTTTAAGGTATTTTGCGAGAGGCTATATAAGGCTCAACCCTCTGAAGGGAAAGAGGGAATGATGCGTTTCCTAGACCAGCTGGAGTTCCCGAAGGTTGAGGAACAGGAGATGACCGGACTGGGAGCGCAGATTGAGGTGGAGGAGGTGGTAAAAGGAATAGGGAACATGCAGGCAGGGAAGGCCCCAGGACCGGATGGGTTCCCGGTGGAGTTCTATAGGAAATACGTGGACCTGCTGGCCCCACTTCTGACGAGAACCTTTAATGAGGCTAGGGAAAGGGGGACACTACCCCCGACGATGTCGGAGGCGACGATATCGCTGATCCTGAAAAGAGACAAAGACCCGCTGCAGTGCGGGTCATACAGGCCTATTTCCCTCTTGAACGTAGATGCCAAGCTTTTGGCCAAGGTGATGGCGACGAGGATGGAGGACTGTGTCCCTGGGGTGGTGCATGATGATCAAACGGGGTTTGTTAAAGGGAGGCAATTGAATGCTAATATACGGAGGCTGCTGGGGGTGATGATGATGCCCCCACCGGAAGGGGAGGCGGAGATAGTGGTGGCGATGGATGCAGAGAAAGCATTTGATAGAGTGGAGTGGGACTACCTGTGGGAAGTACTGAGGAGATTTGGATTTGGAGAGGGGTTCATTAGATGGGTTCAGCTCCTGTACAGGGCCCTGGTGGCAAGTGTGATTACAAATAGGCAACGATCTGACCACTTCCGACTATATAGGGGTACAAGACAGGGATGTCCCCTGCCCCGTTACTGTTTGCGTTGGCAATTGAGCCATTGGCCATAGCACTGAGGGGCTCTAGCAAGTGGAGGGGGGTACTTGGAGGAGGAGAAGAGCATCGGGTGTCATTATACGTGGATGATTTGTTGTTGTATGTCACGGACCCGGTGGAGGGGATGCCTGAGATAATGCAGACACTCGGAGTTTGGAGAATTTTCAGGATATAAATTGAATACGGGGAAGAGTGAACTGTTTGTGATGCACCCCGGGGAACAGGGCAGGGGAATAGACTATTTACCGTTGAGGAGGGTAACAAGGGATTTCCGGTATTTAGGGATCCAGGTGGCCAGGAACTGGCGAACCTTGCATAAGCTTAACTTGGCACGACTGGTAGAGCAGATGGAAGAGGACTTTAGGAGGTGGGACATGGCGCCCCTGTCATTGGCGGGCAGGGTGCAGGCGGTTAAAATGGTGGTCCTTCCGAGGTTTCTTTTTGTGTTCCAATGCCTCCCTGTACTGATTACAAAGGCCTTTTTTAAGAAGGTGGACAAGAGTATTATGAGCTTTGTGTGGGCTGGAAAGACCCCAAGAGTAAAAAGGGGGTTCCTGCAGCGCAGTAGGGACAGAGGGGGACTGGCACTGCCGAGTCTAAGTGATTATTATTGGGCCGCCAACGTGTCAGTGATATGTAAGTGGATGAGGGAAGGGGAAGGAGCGGCGTGGAAAAGACTGGAGATGGCGTCCTGTAGGGGAACTAGCCTAAAAGCACTGGCGACGGCGCTGTTGCCGTTTTCCCCGAAAAAATATACCACGAACCCAGTGGTGGTGGCAACTCTGAAAATTTGGGGGCAGTGGAGACGACATAAGGGAGTGACGGGTGCCTCAGCGTGGTCCCCGATAAGGAACAACCATAGGTTCGTCCCGGGAAGGATAGATGGGGGATTTAAATCTTGACAGTGAGCAGGAATTGCGAAATTGCAGGACTTGTTCTTAGACGGGACGTTCGTGAGTCTGGGAGCACTGACAGAAAAATATGGGCTGCCACCTGGGAATGCATTTCGCTATATGCAAGTGAGGACATTTGTGAGGCAACAGGTGAGGGAATTTACGCAGCTCCCGGCGCAAGATATCCAGGACAGAGTGATTTCGGGGGCATGGGTGGGTGATGGCAGGGTGTCAGATATATATAGGGAAATGAGAGACGAGGGGGAGACGATGGTAGAGGAGCTGAAGGGAAAATGGGAGGAGGAGCTGGGGGAAGAGATTGAGGAGGGGCTGTGGTTAGATGCCCTAAGTAGGGTAAACTTTTCGTCCTCGTGTGCCAGGCTCAGCCTGATACAATTCAAGGTTCTACACAGGGCACATATGACTGGAGCAAGGCTGAGTAGATTTTTTGGAGTGGAGATGCGCGGGAAGCCCGGCGAACCACACCCACATGTTCTGGTCATGTCCGGTATTGCATGGGTTCTGGGTGGGTGTGGCAAAAATGATTTCAAAGGTGGTGGGAGTCCGGGTCGAACCAGGCTGGGAGTTGGCTATATTTGGGATTGCAGATGAGCCGGGAGTGCAGGAGGCGAGAGAGGCCGATGTTTTGGCCTTTGCGTCCCTAGTAGCCCGGCGAAGGATTCTACTTGTGTGGAAAGAAGCTAAACCCCCGGGTGTGGAGGCCTGGATAAACGACATGGCAGGGTTCATAAAATTGGAGCGGATAAAGTACGCACTAAGAGGTTCGGCTAAAGGGTTCACCAGGCGGTGGCAACCGTTCCTCGACCATCTCGCAGAGCGATAAGGGAAAATAGGAAAGGTAGCAGCAGCAACCCAGGGGGGGAGGACTCATTTGGGTCATCAGAGGTTTTATGTGTGTGTTTATATATTAGTTATTTATATTAGATTTTAAGAAGTTACTATTTTAGTTACTATTTCTGTTGTTTCTTATTTTGTTGTTGGCAGTGCCGTTAGTTAGTATATTATTTATTTAAAAAACGATCAATGTATATATTACTACAAAGTTGTAAAATGGGAAATTTTTGTTTTTGTTTGATCGAAAAACTTTAATAAAATATATATATATTTTTTAAAATGTCCACCGCCCTCATTCGCCAGAGTCTTCGGCGGATTACTTGAACTTTGATGGGGGAGGAATGTTGTAACCTGCCGGGATCCTATTGGCTGCGGACAATTGGTTACCCCTGGTATCTTGGGGAATATGAGCTCCCCCGATAAGGGGGCAGGCCAACCGTTAGCCTTTCAACTATATAAATAGAGCTGGCCAGTGTGGTACCGGCTCGAGAGGGCACCAGTAGTGAACTACTATGTCAACAAACTCAAACTGGACTCTTCATGGCCCTCACAATAATATTACTTGATCGTATTCTTAAACTGGACATGGACTGTTTTCTGAATTACTTAGTTTTTAACTTCCTGTTGCAAAACTTCCTATTGCAAAACTCAGTCTTATTTGATAAAACAATTTAGCTTTTTGTGTATTAACAGTGAATAGCAACTGCACCAATCTTGGTAACTGCAAAATAATATATATAAAATATATTATAGAAATGCTATTTCATTTGTTAATGTGTAGAAATCTGTATGCAGTAACCACATTTGCTACTTGGCATTCTACCTATGTATTAGATCATAGGTACATTAGATTAGATTAGACTTGTTGATGGGAATGTATTCCATTAGTGATGGATGAACATTTCATATTCTTGGCTTTCTATCTGATGGTAGATGGCAACGGCCAAATCTGCACCCCAGACAGAGTGCCTTGAATACTTCACATACTTGATTCGTTTTTGCGGAAAGGGTGAAGTAATTTACAGCGCGTTGATTGTTTCAACTCTGTAACCTACAATAAAATAGTTGGTGGTTTTGTGAAATGCTTCACACATTTTTATTTCACTGTTGTGAGAATTTCCAATTCCCTTGTTCTGATTTTGAGAAGAGTTGTTGAATCTTACCTGATTGTCATGCAAACTGTTGCAGTTTGCAGTGACAAGTCCTATTTTTGTTTTATAGGGCAGTATAAACAATTATTGCAAATTATTTCTGAAGTTGGATGTGAAATGTACATAAGCATACATTGTGGCAATGAGTCGATTTCTTGTAAGTATTATTACACTTGCAAAACAGTGTCAACTAAGCGTGCTGTCTTTACAGAAAATATTAGTTTTTTTCACTTAGTTTATACTGAAACCTAAAAACAACAGAAACAAAACCAGATGATCAACTAGAAAATTTGACTTTAAGGGACCCCTTGGATCTCTGCATGGAATCACATTTTAAAAGCCTTGAGTTGTCATTGGAGAAAGCCAGAAGCAGTTATGGCTAGGCCTCTACTACCATTCAGGGCAACTATTTGAGATTTAAATGCAAAGTCAGTGAACTTCAGCTAAATGCTAATAAGTTCCATTCTGGAAAGTTTTGGGCAGATGTGCTTCTAAAGGTGCAGAAACGCAGTGTGCAAAGAAGTAGAAAAATATTTCATTCTCTGCCATATGAGCCACACTCGGATCATAAACTGATTTCTCTTCCAGACAAAATTTATATTAATTGACTGAAGAAATGAGTTGACCTGATCATTAGAATTTTGGTTGAGAATTCTGTGGGGGCCTTTCAGTTCCACAAATCACAGTTTTGCTCATATTAAAATCGAGAAATCCTCATTGCCTTTTGAAAATATTTCTGGATTGTCGTTCTCATTTTTTCTTTCAGTGCAGGATATCACTGCTGTCTTCATGTGCCAAATTCTGGAATTTTGTTAGTATATTCAAATTGTTTATTGCTAGCATGAGTCCAGGGGTCCTACTGCATGCCTGAAATTTGCTTGCATCTCGATGCACAAGCAAAGTGTGAACTTCCCAAGTATAAGTAAGACATGATATAAACCATTTTAAGACTAAACAGAATCTGATCCTATAATGGCCAGATTTGTTTTTACATTTAACTTCCCTGAATTCCTTCACCCCACCGTTGATGGTGATAGAGACCACCTGAGACCGGAGCTAGAGCCCATGTTTTTGAGCTTTTATTGCTTGCTAATTTGTACCTTTTTGTCTGACCAAGAGAGATTTTTCAAATGTGATTACACAAATGTGTAGCACGTTTGCAGCATATAAAAATTAACTTTTCAAAAGAGTGGAGAATTCCCCCTCTTTACGGGCAATTAATTTAAGTTCAGATAGGCTTAAACTCAGGGGATCTTTTTAACATACCAGTTTTCTTCAGTAAAACCTCTCATAACTCGCATGTTGTAAACTGAAGTCTTAGATTAACAGCCTAATTTTGTCAAGATCTAACAATGGCGTGACACCGAAATCACTTTGTTAGGACACTGAACTGGTAGCGTGAACATTCTTTTGTGTTCTACAAAATAGTGGTGTTTTTTTCTTCCTGAGTTTTCTATATTGGTTATTTGGAGGATAAATTTCCCTCTTGTAATGGGCCCTTTCTCTTCAATTGCCTGACAGCATTTGGCAGCTGTGTTGTTGCCTATGCCCGTCATGGATTATAAATGTGACTCTGATTTTGTCCCCCCCCTGCTGGGCAGCATTGCAAACTTTGTTTGATTGATCACTGAATTGAATGAAGTTTAAATATACCCAGGGACTGAATGTGTTACTCCATGAGTAAAAAATGACAATCCAGTAAGGTTACTTATTAACTGGTGTTTTATTTTTCTTTAGATGGTGAGCAGCATAACTTTTAGAAATTTGGGTTTGTATTTGCAAAATATAACTACTTGCATTTTGGGGTCATGCTGCTAAATCAATTTTATTGATTTATGTACTAGCTTTATTTTATACTAGCTTTCAAACAAAAATCTTGATTCTGTTTAATGACCATATTGGATGTTCTTCTGAGGGACGGGGGGGATTGGCATGTTGTGCATATTATATTCGGATTATGTCTTCCAGTGGCTGATTTGATTCAGCATTGATTTTAAAGCTCAGGCCATTCTGTAAGCAAGATCCTACAAATATCATTGATATTATAACCAGATAATCAGTTTTGAAAGATGTTCAATTGGGGGGAAATGCTGCCTGGAAACAAATAATTCTACCCTTTCTAGTAAGCATATAAGATTCTGAGGGGTCTTGACCGGGTGGATGTTGAAAGGATGTTTCCCCTTATTGGAGAGACTAGAGCGAGGGAACACAATATAAAAAATAAGGGGAGGCCCATTTAAGACTGAGATGAGATTTTTTTCACTGAGAGGGTCATGAGTCTGTGGAACTCTCTTCCCCGGAGGGTTGTGGAGGCCAGATCATTGAATATTTTTAAGATAGATGTAGGTAAATTTTTGACTACCAAGGAGTCTGAAGCTATAGGGGTTGACAGGAAAGTAGTATTGAGGCTGCAATCTGACCATCCGTAATCTTATCAAATAGAGCAGGCTTGATGGGCCGAGTGGCCCACTCCTGCTCCTAACTCTTATATTCTTATGTGTGTCCATAAGAGAGTGCAGATTTGGTGATACAAATTCGTGGAGGGTTGTAGGGCTGGAGGTCGTTACAGATAGGTAGCAATGAGACAGTGGAGAAATTTGAACTCTCGCAAGAGAATTTTAAAATCAAACCATTGCTGGACTGGGTGAATGGGACTTGGTGCAAGTTAGGATCTTGGCAAATGAGAAACAAACGAAGAAGATAGTAAGAGTTATAAATAGAGAGTTTGAAAAAAAAAACACACCGGTTACATTTGCTTCTGACCACCTGCTTTTCCTAATGCAATGTGCCCCTGCACCATTGATAGCAGTGATACTGTCAAGTGATGTTGAAATGGTAGGCATGCTGAATAATGACTATTTACAGTAGAGGAAGCAGTCAACATGCCAGCCACCCCAAAGAAATTATTATTGAATGAAGGACAGGGCCTCAGCAAATTAAAGTGAGCAAGTGATGGACCATCAATTCACACGAGTCGAGTTGTAGAAGAGAACAGTGGTTTTAATAAGCTAAGAAATATGCCAGCCTGCTGCTGCTCCCGCACTGAGAGCTGGCCACAGGTCTGCCAATTATATACCTCCCCCGAGGGGCGGAGCCACAGGCGGAGCCAACAGAAGCATCAACACAACATCAGAAAGTAACAGTGAATAAGAACAACAGTGAACATGTATACAGTGGTGGATAACAGTAGGACGAATAACGGTAAATATATATATAAGCAATATGTGGTTCACCACATTCACCCCCAGTTTAAAAAGAAGTCCAGCGGGGGTGAAGTGGACTCACAGGTTGAGTCTGACGGGATCCTTGATCTTCCGCCGTGATCGCCTCAGCCCCAGCTGCTGTGTGGACACAGGTGTTGGGACCTTCGACTCCGGGGGCGTGTCGTCTGCAGCTTCATCGCGATGTGTTGACGGCGAGGGAGACGGTGTAGGGGTGGGGGCGGTGGTAACAGCCCCAGGGAGGGCTGCAGTGCCAAGTCCCGCCACATTCGAGTGATGGTGATAGGCGGTGTAGGGGTGGGCGCGTTTTGTGATGGTTGCTGGGGAACGTGCGGGTGCCAAATCCCGGAGGGAGACTGTGTCCTGCCGTCCGTCGCGGTGTGCCACGTATGCATACTGAGGGTTTGCATGGAGGAGCTGAACCCTCTCGACCAGGGGGTCAGACTTATGGCTCCTCACATGGTTCCTGAGGAGGACAGGCCCTGTTATTGTCAGCCAGGACGGAAGCGAGACCCCGGAGATGGACTTCCTGGGGAAGACAAACAAACGTTCGTGAGGGGTCTCGTTAGTGGCGATGCAGAGAAGCGTCCGGATGGAGTGGAGCGCATCGGGAAGGACCTCTGCCAGCCGGGAGACTGGGAGACCTCTGGACCGTAGGGCAAGAAGGACGGCCTTCCAGACCGTCACATTCTCCCTCTCTAACTGTCCGTTTACCCGGGGGTGCAGCTGGTAGTCCTGCTTGAGGCGATTCCCTTACTAAACAGGAACTGACACAGCTCATCGCTCATAAAAGAGGAGCCCCGATCACTGTGGATGTAGGTGGGGAAACCGAACAAGGTGAAGATGCTGTGTAGGGCCTTAATGACAATGGCAGAGGTCATGTCGGGGCATGAGATGGCAAAGGGAAAACGGGAGTACTGGTCAACGATGTTGAGGAAGTACATGTTACGGTCAGTGGAGGGGAGGGGCCCTTTTGAAATCGGCACTGAGGCATTCAAAGGGGCGGGAGACCTTCAGGTGAGCCCTGTCTGGCTGATAGAAGTGCGGCTTGCACTCCGTGCAGACTTGGCAGTCCCTGGTCATGGTCCTTACCTCCTCGGTGGAGTAGGGCAGGTTGCGGGCCTTGATGAAATGGAGAAGCCAGGTGACCCCCGGATGACAAAGGTCATTGTGGATATCCCGAAGTCGGTCTTGCACGCTGGCGCATGTACCGCGGGACAGGGCATCTGGGGGCTCTTTGAGCTTCCCAGGACGATACAAGGTATCGTAGTTATAGGTGGAGAGTTTGATCCTCCACCTCAAGATCTTGTCGTTCTTGACCTTGCCCCGCTGTATGTTATTGAACATGAAGGCAACCGACCGTTGGTCAGTGAGGAGAGTGAATCTCCTGCCAGCCAGGTAATGACTCCAATGTCGCACAGCTTCCACAATGGCTTGAGCTTCCTTCTCGACAGAGGAGTGTCGAATCGCGGAGGTATGGAGGGTACGGGAAAAGAAAGCCACGGGCCTTCCTTTCTGGTTGAGGGTAGCGGCCAGGGCAAAGTCCGACGCATCGCTCTCCACCTGGAATGGAATGGACTCGTCCACAGCTTGCATCGTGGCCTTGGCAATGTCTGTCTTGATGCGGTTGAAGGCCAGGCGGGCCTCAGCCGTCAGGGGAAAAATGGTGGATTTAATAGTGGACGGGCCTTGTCCGCATAATTGGGGACCCACTGGGCATAATAGGAGAAGAACCCCAGGCATCTTTTCAGGGCCTTGGGGCAGTGGGGGAGGGGAAGTTGCAGGAGGGGGCGCATGCGATCGGGGTCGGGCCCTAGGACTCCATTTTCCACGACATAGCCAAGGATGGCTAGTTGGGTTGTGCAGAAAACGCATTTCTCCTTGTTATAGGTCAAATTAAGGAGTTGGGCGGTGTGCAGGAATTTCTTACGGTTAACGTCGTGGTCCTGCTGATCATGGCCACAGATGGTGACATTATCCAAATACGGGAGCGTGGCCAGCAGCCCGTACTGGTCAACCATTCGGTCCATCGTTCGTTGGAAGACCGAGACCCCATTGGTGACGCCGAAGGGAACCCTGAGGAAGTGGTAAAGGCGGCCGTCTGCCTCAAAGGCAGTGTAGTGGCGGTCCTCCGGGCGGATAGGGAGCTGGTAGTACGCGGACTTCAAGTCTACCGTGGGGAAGACTCGGTAGTGCGCAATCTGGTTGACCATGTCAGATATGCGGGGAAGAGGGTACGCATCGAGTTGCGTGTACCGGTTGATCGTCTGACTGTAGTCAATGACCATCCGGTTCTTCTCCCCCGTCCTGACGACCACCACTTGGGCTCTCCAGGGGCTGTTACTGGCCTCAATGATCCCTTCCCGCAAGAGTCGCTGGACCTCTGATCTGATAAAGGTCTTGTCCTGAGCACTGTATCGTCTGCTCCTGGTGGCGACGGGCTTACAAACGGGGGTGAGGTTCGCAAAGAGCGAGGGAGGGGCGACCTTAAGGGTCGCGAGGCTACAGACGGTGAGAGGGGGCAGGGGTCCACTGAACCTCAAGGTCAGGCTACGGAGGTTACACTGGAAATCCAGTCCTAATAAGAGGGGAGCGCAGAGATGGGGGAGGACATAAAGTTTAAAGTTGGCGCACTCGCCGCCCTGTATCACGAGGTTTGCAACACAGTACCACCGGATCTGAACGGAATGTGATCCGGAAGCAAGGGAGATTGTTTGGGACACGGGAAAAATCCGGAGGGAGCAGTGCCTTACCGTATCCGGATGGACAAAGGTATCCGTGCTCCCGGAGTCGAAGAGGCAGGACGTCTCATGCCCATTTTGACCCGGACGGCCATCATAGAGTTCTTGAGGTGATTGGGGCGGGACTGGTCGAGTGTAAGAGACGAGCTGCGGATGACTGGTCCGGTCGGCGGTAGCGGGGTGGTCCCAAAATGGCGGCCTCCATGAGTCGCACGTGACGGACGTCATCGAAGATGGTGGACAAAATGGCAGCCCCCACGGACTGCACGAGGTGGGTGACGTGTCAGAAGGGGGCGGTACCGGCAGGCGCGATGCCACACTGCGGGATCTGTGAGCTTCAGGTCGGACCTGGCAGGCTTTCGATTTGGGAACTTTGGGTCGGGCCAGGCAGACTTTGGCAAAATGCCCCTCCTTACCGCACTCGTTGCAGGTCGCGTTCCGAGCTGGACAACGCCGCCCGGGGTGCTGGCCCTGGGCGCAGAAGTAGCAGAACGGCCCCCCGGAGTTGGCGGGCAGCCACATGGCACAGGCATGGGACACGCCCGGGTCGGGTGATGTCCGCGCCTCCGACGTCCACGAGGATGCCGCGGGGCCCGGCGTAAAGGCATCCAAACTCTGGAATGCTACCTCTAACAAGGTAGATAGCTGTACAGTGTCCTTGAGGTCGAGGGCACTCCTTTCGAGCAGTCGTTGCCGGATATAACTGGACCGGACTCCGGCCACATAGGTGTCCCAAATCATGAGTTCCGTATGTTGCACTGCCGTAACTGCCTGGCAGTTACAATTCCTGGCGAGTACCCTCCGGTCACGCAGGAATTCTGCCAGCGATTCACCAGGCCGCTGAGGCCGCATGGTAAGAAGATGTCGAGCGAACACCTCATTCACCGGCCTCACAAACTGTCCGTTCAACAGTGCGACCGCCTCTTCGTACGAGGCCACGTCTCTGATTAATAGGAAAATTTTGTGGCTCACCCGAGCGTTGAGGAGTCGCAGCTTGTGCGCCCCGGAGACGTCATTAGTCGAGGAGTCAAGGTAGGCCTCAAAACAACTTAGCCAGTGCTCAAAGATTGCAGTGGCTTCAGCTGCCTGCGGGTCGAGTTCAAGTCGATCAGGCTTAAGGGCGGCATCCATTGTGATATCTTAGCTTATTAAATTGATGGACCATCAATTCACACGAGTCGAGTTGTAGAAGAGAACAGTGGTTTTAATAAGCTAAGAAGTATGCCAGCCTGCTGCTGCTCCCGCACTGAGAGCTGGCCACAGGTCTGCCAATTACATACCTCCCCTGAGGGGCGGAGCCACAGGCGGAGCCAACAGAAGCATCAACACAACATCAGAAAGTAACAGTGAATAAGAACAACAGTGAACATATATACAGTGGTGGATAACAGTAGGACGAATAACGGTAAATATATATATATATATATATATATAGTAGCAATACGTGGTTCACCACAGCAAGTTAACAGTAATACAGAAATTAATGGTTCCGAAGAGTGACAAATCTCAGGATCTGATGGTTTTCATCCAGGAGTTGAGCAATAACTTTATTTATAATGCATAATTATGAACATATATTCAGGATACTGTCCTGACTAAGTGCTATCTTTAAGCTGACTTCTACCGAACTCTCTTCTATATGCTACTACTTCTATGTGACTGTCTACATCATAATCTGGGTGGTACTGTTTCCCCAGTTCCACAATAACCCTGAAGAGTATTGAACACCCTAACTCTACAGATTTATTTTTTTCTCTCCCGTGCCTGCGGCTGATAGATGAGAAGTCGCAAGGTGAGTGGTGGTGATGAGAGAGGCTGTCAGACCAGCCGGGAAGCAAGGGTCGGGGGGGCGGGTTGGGGGGGGGGGGGGGTGCTGTTGACAGGTTAAGGTGGGGAGTGAGGCTGGCAAGGCCGGGGTGAGGGGAGTGGGTGGACATTGAGACTGCCTTGAAGGAGAGGGGATGCAAAGTGGGTAAGTTATATCTGTCAACAAAGGAATACGCGGCTAACTGGGAGCTAGGAAAACTTGAAGTTGCTGAGGTAACGACTTCCTTTCAAAGAAATGTGAACTCTCTAGCTTAAGGCTGCATAATTTCAGAATTTGGTGCATGGGGAAAAATGTAGTGATTGCTTTTGTAATTAACAATTTTTTAATTGGATACTTGAATACTGAACGTTTTTATTTCATAGGAAAGATTTGTATTTGAAAGTTATCACATCGCGAAGCGCTTCACATACTGAGAATTACTTGGAATACAATGCCTGTGTTAGAGACAAATGTGCAAACATTTTTTGCATATACTAAGATCCAAACAATATTGAAAGACTGGCATTTTGATACTGCTTTTTTTATGACCTTGGAGCACCCAAATTTCATAAGTCAATGAAATATTTTAGCAGTGTAGTCTTTGTTATAATGAAAGAAAGGAAGGGCAGCGCAGTGGTTAGCACTGCTGCCTCACGGCGCCGAGGTCCCAGGTTCGGTCCCGGCTCTGGGTCACTGTCCGTGTGGAGTTTGCACATTCTCCCCATGTTTGCGTGGGTTTTGCTCCCACAACCCAAAGATATGTAGGGTAGATGGATTGGCCATGCTAAATTGCCCCTTAATTAGAAAAAATGAATTGGGTACTCAAAATTTTTTTTTTTTTTTTTTTTAATTAATGAAGGAAGGGGAATGATCAATTATTTTAGGGGATTCAAGGACTTGGGATCTTATTCTAAAAGTTCGATCCAGATTATTTTCAGGAGTGAAATTAGGAAACACAACTCAAAATGGGTGGCAAAAGTTTGGAAATCTCTTCTGCAAACAGCGTTGCTGCTAGATCAATATCAATGCTAGGTCAGTTGTTAAATTTATATCCGAGATTGAGATCAGAGATGCAGTGCAACTGCCTAGTTAAAATTTTCCAACGTTGTGCATATGCAATGGAAACTAATTAGGTGTGCCCGCACGATTCACGGAAAGGTAAAACATTTTTGGAACTGTCTTATGTGTGTCTCGTCTGTCTATCTGTCTCTCTGTCTCTGTCTGTGTGGGGCAGCACGATAGCACAAGTGGCTAGCACTGTGGCTTCACAGCGCCAGTGTCCCAGGTTCGATTCCCTGCTGGGTCACTGTCTGTGCAGAGTCTGCACATTCTCCCCGTGTCTGTGTGGGTTTCCTCCGAGTGCTCCGGTTTCCCACTACAGTCCAAAGACGTGCAGGTTAGATGGATTGGCCATGCTAAATTGCCCTTCGTGTCCAAAAAGACTCTCGCGCCCTCTGGCTCTCCCGCCCTCTGGCTCTCCCGCCCTCTGGCTCTCCCGCCCTCTGGCTCTCCCGCCCTCTGGCTCTCCCGCCCTCTGGCTCTCCCGCCCTCTGGCTCTCCCGCCCTCTGGCTCTCCCGCCCTCTGGCTCTCCCGCCCTCTGGCTCTCCCGCCCTCTGGCTCTCCCGCCCTCTGGCTCTCCCGCCCTCTGGCTCTCCCGCCCTCTGGCTCTCCCGCCCTCTGGCTCTCCCGCCCTCTGGCTCTCCCGCCCTCTGGCTCTCCCGCCCTCTGGCTCTCCCGCCCTCTGGCTCTCCCGCCCTCTGGCTCTCCCGCCCTCTGGCTCTCCCGCCCTCTGGCTCTCCCGCCCTCTGGCTCTCCCGCCCTCTGGCTCTCCCGCCCTCTGGCTCTCCCGCCCTCTGGCTCTCCCGCCCTCTGGCTCTCCCGCCCTCTGGCTCTCCCGCCCTCTGGCTCTCCCGCCCTCTGGCTCTCCCGCCCTCTGGCTCTCGCGCCCGCTGGCTCTCGCGCCCTCTGGCTCTCGCGCCCTCTGGCCCTCCCGCCCTCGCGCTCTGTTTGAGTTTCTGGCACTTGGTTGTCTTCTTTGGCTACTTGTTTTTTTCGGTTCTTTGGATTTGAACTTTCTTAACCCTCCATCTTCTTTGCTCTGAGACCGCTGGCTTGTCCCATTTTTTTCTGGAGTGTTCACTACATTCATTTGTGGTATGACCTCCTTTTTTCATTTCCCCTGTATTCCACCTTAATTTTTGTGGGAGTTGAAAGTGTCTCTCCCACTCACCTAGATGTTCCTCATCAGTGGGCTCACCTTGCAATTTGGCTTTTATCGTGACACTGCGTTCTTCCATGATGTGTCCCCATGCCATACTAAGGTGTGCTCTGGCGAGTTAATGGTCGCTACTTCTTGCTGCTGCAGCTTTGTGTTATCTGGAGGTTGCAGCATCTGAGCCGTGGATTTACAGGTGGTGTAACAGCTGGTTTTGGAGCCTGCAGTTGGAACTCGTTCTGCTGCTGCTGCTCATTTTCCTGCATGACTTCCACTTGAGGTATAGTAGTAATTATCTGAAGGTTTTGTTGGCCTGACCAAAGAGGAGCTTCTGCCACCTGCAAAGATATTGAACACACCAGCTCTGCAAAGAGTGAAGACAATTCCGATCTCCGGCCCCAGTCAAGAATCACTTTACAAGCGGGACTCTCGGGAACTCCATATAGTTGACAGCAGAAGTTGTGTTGATGTCGTCTGTCATTTTAAGAAGCTTAAGACCCACATAGGCATCTTTGCTCGAGAGGGCAGGATCGGTTCCGGATGACATGCACGACTTCAGACATCTGTTTGTCGCCATACCTTAGTGGTTCTAGGATCGTGCCTATGACCGGAAATGGATTCCTCGAAGCCCATAGTGGTGTGCCTGTCATCCGTAGCCACATGTGTCTTAGCCACCGATCCTTACCCGAGAGGACCAAAGCACTGGCTCTCGTGTTCAATTTAATGTTAGTGGGGTAATCATTTATTGAGATCTCTATTATACAAAGAGAATCCAGGAACCTTGACCACACCCAAAATGCACAGTTGGGGGAAGTCTTGGTGTGATAGCTCAATCTCGTGTATTGTCTTTGGATCCTCCAATCATCTGGGTGTCTTGGCTTTGCATCGCTTTCCAAACTATCCTAGGCAGTTGCAGTTTAAGCACTGCCTTAGATTGCTAGACATGCACTTGATTGTGAGGTCATTTTGCTCCACAGTGCTAACACGGTTTCCCACCCTCTTGTGGCCTGTTCAGGTATTGCCTTCTTTGGCCTAGAGAGTCTCTGCCCCTTTGTTGCTTTATTAGCTGGACAGTTGAGGTTGCCCTGTACCATGGCTTGCTTTTGCACATAATATGGATCGGTGCTGTTGGCAGCTTTCAGACTGAATGTTTGGATGACCTTTTCTAGAGTCAGATCTTCATTGGCCTATAGTATATCTGAAAGGGCATTGCCAGCTACTCCGACAACAATTCAGCCCCTTGTGAAATCTGACTTCAAATCACCATAGTCACAGCCTTCAGTTAATAATAAGAGTTACTGGTTCTCCAGGCTGTTGGACGCGTTTGCTGAATTTCATTCTCTATAAAATGTTATTATTTCTGAGATTGAAATATGTATTGAGTAAATTTAGAACTTCACATTTATCTGAGGATGTTTATTCCTCGCCATGCAATAATATCAACACCTGTTGGACCCACTGAATAGTTTCTGTTCTTTATCTAATCTTGAAGCTATTACCTAAGTAATCTTTTTTGCCAAATCCCCTGTATTGTGTTTGGTCTGGCTCTTTGATCATCCCAAATTGGTCTGGTAATGTTTATTTGTTGTCCATGGTTGCTTTAAAGCTCAGGTGATGAGTACAGCTGTAAATGCGGTGCATGTTTTAAGGGTGGTGCTGCTCAGACAGGGTTTTGTAAGCACACTTTCAGACTGTGTTACTGCCCAAAGCGTGCAGAGTGCTGATGATGAACCGCCTACCTGATTTGCAATTTCTAGTTAGTGCTAGCTCCGATAACCAGATTTGCAGCCAATAACAAATCCAAATGGTCTACTGTTGTGACACCCTGGGCTAGTCCGCGGTACGGAGTCACAACAAATAATTCTTTGAAAAATACCGTAAGTCTTTGGCCCTTGGCTGCCCAATAATTATAGTCACCACAGTACACTGTAGTAATGTCCCCAATGTAACACTCAGTTAAACAAGCATGCTTTGCACAAATGTATTTCATGTGTCTGTATGCGCAGTTGTGCAGTAATCCAGTGCTGAAGTACAACCAACAGCTGCACACAACATAATATTAGAGGGAATGTTACTTAGATGTGGAAATGATTGCTAAATTGAACTTCTTTGCTGTTGGTCCTTTCATACACCAGCTGGGGGAATCATATATCATCTGGGGACATCTGCCAAACCCAAAGTATCAGATACTTTATTTCCATGCACCTGCATGTGAAGTTCAACATTGGTATGTTGAGAAATGGACCTAATTTTCTGTTCTGTGTTCAGCACCTGAGTTATTCCACTTTTAAAATGCAGTCAAGATGGTGGCAATCCTTGTTTTTTTCTTAGCTACCTAAAAACAAATTGGATAGCAGTGAAGTGATTATAGTGGCTTAAATAATTGAATTGGATATCCTGTTTGATCTATGCTTGGTTATTTAGAATGTTTTCTGGTAGAGATGGTAGATCTGTTACAACAAAATTATAGTTGAGCGTCTTCCTTTTCATTTGGATAAGTAAGCTGAAATAAATAGTTGCAATGTTTGGTGAGGCTGATTTGTGATATTCGCCTTGAGCTTGCTGCCTGATACTTTAGATGATGCTGTCTGCACACTTGAAGTTGAAATGTAGGAATAATGATTATAACTCCTTTTCAATGTAAGTTTAATTTGTAATGTTCAGGATTTATCTCTGTGGTACATTTCTGGTATCTGTGTAATTACAAAATTGGCTAAAATGCAATTTGCATTCATTGCTCCTTAGAAACCTTCCTGGTGGCAACAAGTCATAGTTCCTGCTTGAACATAAAGACAGCAATACCTGCAAATCAGTGAAATCAGTGCTTTTAATTGCTACAAGTGGTAAGTAAAAATATTAAGTTAGAAGCTAAGTTTTACTTCATTCAAATATATCGCTCCAATGAAACCTTTTATATTTTACTTAGATTTTAGGATCTATACCAACAAATGTCATGCACATAGCTGATGATCATTCCACAGTAGGAGTCCAGAACAAGATGATGATGGTGATGTTGCTCACAGAATGAGTCATAGGTCAGCATTTTGCAAGGCAGTTTTTATCTCTCTAGGAATAGCCACATTGCCACCAATGGCATGTGATTTTTTAAATAAAATTCACTGTCAATGTTACGGAAATCATCAGCAGGGCTGACATGTATTGCATATCACTAGTTGCGCTGCATGAATATAGTAGGCTTGCTAGGCCACTTCAGGGAACAATTATGATTCAGCCATATTGGTGTGGGGCAAGCGCTCCATATAAGACAGACCAGGTAAAGATGGTTGCTTTATTACCACGAGTCCCATTAGTTATTGCCATTATGACAATTTGATGATTTCATGGTCACTTTTACTGATCCTGTTTTTTTATTTCCAGATTTTAAAATTGAATTCAGATTCTCAAACTCCTGTTTGAACTCCGGATCACCAGATTATTTATTGAGGCCACTAGATTACTATTCCAGTGACATTTCTGTACCTATTGACATGTTAAAATATATTTAACTTCATCATATGTAAAAGTTGGAGGGTTATGTCCACCCTTAGCAATAATTACATCCTTCATGGCCAAAGTATTTAAGTTCATTGAAAATCCTAACCCCAAATTTTAGTTTCCAAATTAACATTTGACTGTACCTGTGCAGTACATTTAAGAGACCACAGAATGGAAGCATGTGTTTCCTAAAAGATTTTGCTGGAGAAATAGTGAAAACTTAATTTGCAGTATTTTGTTCAGAAACGGTGTAAAGCAATGACACTTTTTATTTTTAAAAAAATTTGTAAATAGTGCAATAAATTAACTTCTTGTCGGCACTGATTGTTCTTCAGACTGGAGGATTGTAGACAATTGTGTTCCTCAAGGTTCAGTGCCAGTGCTACTAATTTTTACACATATAGGATAACTTGAATATTGGAACACAGGATAACATTTCAAAATTTCCGATGATATTAAACTCGAAGGTATGACAGACAAGTGATGTTAATGCACACCAACTGCAAAAGGACATAGAATATAGCAGAGTGGACCCAAGGCATTGAATAAGAAGTCCGTGGTATACATTTTGGTATACATTTTGACAGCAGAGGTAGGGAGAGGCAATATAAACCAAATGGCACAGTTGTAACAAGTGTACAGGGATGGAGAGACCTTGGGTTTTCTTGTGCATAGGTCTTTGAAGGTGGCAGGGCACACTGAAAGAGTAGTTGGCAAGTGTATGGAATGTAGGACTTCATAAATATAGGGCTGGATTCTCCGTTTGTTCTCCCAGCAGAAATGAATCATCTGATTCGCTCGCGCACTAGGAGTGGGAATCCAGAGGTGATTCACTGTTGCATGCCATGCAAATTTACAAGGGATTCTCTCACAAATACGGCTACTGGGTCGCTGTTTTGAGCGGGTGGCCCGATAGTGAGGTTCGGTGCCTGCCTGCCCCCCCCCCCCCCCCCGCAACATAATTCCACTCCCACCACTGCAGGATTTGCTGGGCCCCCTCCCCACAGTACAAGGGTAACCTGACCCTTCACCAGAAACCCCCCTCATTACAGACACCCGGCCTGGAAGCTAGAGAGAAATCCAGACCGGAACAGTGGTGGGGAAAAATCACTTTTAAAACTCACTTGTGCCCCACACCTGCAGGCTGAGTCAGAGAAAGCACCATCCTGTAATTCCAAGAAAGCAAAAATCACATCCGCTGGGTTTAAACCTCCTCAGATCTTTGATCTGCAAGGCTTTCATTCACATCAATGGGAAGTAGTTTTAGGAGGCTGTGATTGGCAGCTTGCACACAGCCAGCTGTCTGGATTCAGCTTTAATTTCATTTCCCATCATGCTGAATGGATCTAGTGCCCAGCTGTTAAACTAACCACAATGTGTATAAACATCTATCTATGATTGACAGCTCTTGGCTCTTGGACCATATCAATAGCAGTACTTTCTGCAGAGAAAGAGGAAGTGCACTTAAAAACTTATCTATCTTACAAGGCCACAATTACTAAGCAACCACTCATCATGTTGTAGCCCTCTCTAAGCACAATAGAATCACAGTTGGAATTTAAACTAACCTCCATTCATGCACGCAAACACCCTTGTCCAGCATGCATCTAACTATAGGTTTTACCCTTCCAGGCACAGAAACATTAAATTTAACCCACTAAAACTATACCTTATTTCTAATGTTTACCAATATAAATATAAATCCCTTAAAACTACCTTTTTTTTCATGACACACTGCCTCCAGTTCTCCCTTCTCTTTCACTTCCTGCTCCTCCACTTAGCTGTCTCCTTCCAGGGCCTCACTGTCCTCAAGGTCAACATTTCTCTTGCAAGCCATGTAATGGAGACCGTAACAGCCCACTGCAATGATTAAAGCCCTTGCAGGAGTGTATTGGAGGACACCACACAACTTTGAGGGAGTTGGAAGCCCTTCCTGTTGATGGTCTCACTGGCCGGTCCCTAAATATGTTAATAACCAAATGATATGCTGCACCTGGGGGAATTCGGCACGAGAGGCTAAACCCACTGCCTACTATCCCTTCAAGGTTATGCCTGTCTTTAAATATATATATATATATTGCTCACCTCTGGCTAAGAGGGCATCAATGACCATTGCGATGCAGTGGTGTGCAGCAGTTTTTGGGATGACATTAAGGTTCACATCAGACCCTTCAAAGGAGGCAGAAGCAAAGCGGTTTAAGGCCTTTGCCACTGTCAGCGAATGATGACCCAGTTCTGACTGGTATAAGGTCTCCTGGTTTAAGGTCTTCTGGTGGATAGTCACAGTCTCCTGTAGCACTTGATCTTTGGGTATTTCAATCTTTAGGGTCAGTCTTGTGTAGAGAGTTTGACCTCTGTTGCCTTCCTGCCCGTCTTTCTTCCATACCCTCTTGATGCCTACGGTTCTCCCTTTCCTTCGAATGGTGTTGACCGTATCGCCACAGGGTGTAAATCATGCCCCTATTCCCCTATTATGAACTGGAGCCTTCCTTCTGAGCTGATGGTACGTAGGTCCTGGTGGCGCTGCCGAGTGGTGGTTTTGGGGGGGGGGGGGGGTATTCCTGACCTTGCTCAAAGCTGAGTGCCCACTCTCTGCCATATTCGCAGTATCAGGGGCACTCCCTTATCACTCACTATTTACCTCACTGACCCTCATATGGGTCCAGGAATGATGCCTTCGGGCAACCATGCCTGGCTCCTTATGTACAAATCTTTTTTAACAATAAATTTGGAGTACCCAATTCTTTTTTCCCAATTAAGATGCAATTTAGCCTCGCCAATCCACCTACTCTGCACATCTTTGGGTTGAGGGGGTGAGACCCACGCAGATATGAGGAGAATGTGAAAACTCCACATGGATAGTGACCCGGAGCTGGGATCGAACCTGGGTCCTCGGTGCCATGAGGCAGCAGTGCTAACCACTGTGCCACCAAGCTGCCTCATTATGTACCAATCTGCCTGCTGCTTTAAATATTCCATCCTCTCCCGTCAACATGCTCCAAATGGAGTTTTGGATTTTATTTATTGTCACGTGTACTGAGGTACAGTGAAAAGGATTTTTCTGCGAGCAGCTCAACAGATCATCAAGTACATGAAAAGAAAATACATAATAGGGCAACACAAGGTTCACAATGTAACTACATAACACCAGCATCGGGTGAAGTATACAGGGGTGTAGTGTTAATCGGGTCAGTCCATAAGAGGGTCGACTAGGAGTCTGGGAATAGCGGGAAAGAAGCTGTTTTTGAGTCTGTTTGTGCGTGTTCTCAGACTTTTGTATCTCCTGCTCGATGGAAAAAATTAGCTTTTTAATTAGTTCAAATAGCCTCAATTGGGGGGAAGAGTTGGATCCCTGTCCCGCCCTCCCCAACCTGTACTATTCATTATCGTGTTTTGAAATCCCTCTCTTCCCCCTCTGTGTTCGATCATTGTAGTTTCAATATTGATGGTTTGTAAGGTTTTAATTATTTCAATATAAATTCATACTTTAAATAATGTATTCTTGGAGTGTGGAATGCTAGGGAGGCCTTTGGTGCTCCTCCAGTAGGAGGTAATGGGCTGCCTTTTTGAACTACTGCAGTCTGTCTGATGAAGTTGCACCAAAATAAATCCTATTGCCCAGCAGAAATGATGGCATATGAGCAATTCAGGTTGATGCTTGGTTTGGAGGGGAACTTGGCCATGATTGGTAATCTGATTCTTTTGGTGATGGTCAGAAACAGAGGAAATGTCATTGAAGTAACCAAGGTGAGTTGCTGCAGTGCACGAGTAATGAAGCATATATCGAAACGAAGAACTGGAGGTTGATCAAGCAACTTCCTCTCTCCTGGATGATGTGGAGCTTCAGGAATATTGTGGCTCAAACCACCCAGGGAAGTTGCAAGTACCTGACCCCTCATCGCTGGCTTAATTCTGGCTTTAAGGCTCGGGAGGTGAGCCCTATGTCAGTGCGCAGGATTTGCCATGTTCTTGTAACAATGAGGTTCTGATCCAGTTAAGTTCCTGATTAATGTGATACTGAAGATGATTTTGTTCAGGGCATTTAAGGAAGATTGGGGCTTTTGAAAGCCAAGGAGATAGATGGGTCTTGTTGAAGACCCGTCATTTAACTGGTACTTGAAATTCATGCATGCCACTTATTAATCCAAATCATGAATCCTAGCTAAACTGGAGTCAATGAGAATCGGGGGCGGGGGGGGGTGGAAACTCTGCTGGTTGGAGTCATACCTGGCACAAAGGAAAATGGTTGTGGTGGTTGGAGGCCAATCATCTCAGCTCCAGGACAGCACTGAAGGAGTTCCTCGGGGTAGTGTCCTAGGCCCAACCATCTTCAGCTGCTTCATCAATGACCTTCCTTCCATCATAAAGTCAGAAGTGGGGATGTTTGCGAATGACTGCACAATGCTCAGCACCATTCGCAACTTCTCAGATAATGAAGCAGTCCATGTCCAAATGCAGCAAGACCTGGACAATATCCAGGCTTGGGCTGACAAGTGGCAAGTTACATTCGCGCCACACAAGTGCCAGGCAATGACCATCTCCTACAAGAGAGGATCTAACCATTGGCCTTTGACATTCAATGGCATTACCATCGCTGAATCCCCACAATCAACATCTTGGGGGTTACCATTGATCAGAAACTGAACTGGACCAGCCATATTAATACTGTGGCTACAAGAGCAGGTCAAAGGCTAGGAATCCTATGCCAAGCAACTCATCTCCTGACCACCCCCCACCTCCCAAAGCCTGTCCACCATCTACAAGGCACAAGTCAGGAGTGTAATTGAATACCCTACACTTGCATGGATGAGTGTAGCTCTAACAACACTCAAGAAGCTCGACACCATCCAGGACAAAGCGGCTCGCTTGTTTGCTCCTTATTCCACAAACATTCAAATCCTCCACCACCGACGAGCAGTTGGAGTTATATACCATCTACAAGATGCACTGCAGTATCTCACCAAGGTTCCTTAGAAAGCACCTGCCTAACCAACGACCACTACCATCTAGAAAGACGAGAGCTGCAGATACCTGGGAATCCCACTACCTGGAGATTCCCCTCCAAGTCACTCAACACCCTGACTTGGAAATGTACCGCCGTTCCTTCACTGTTGCTGGAAAGAAATCCTGGATCTCCCTTCCTGACAGCACAGTGGGTGTACCTACACCTCAAGGACTGCAGCGGTTCAAGAAGGCAACTCACTACCACCTTCTGAAGGGCAACTAGGGATGGCAATAAATGCTGGCCTAGCCAGCGACCCTCCCATCCCCAAATGAATTTTTTAAAAATCTGATGTTATCCACATTATACTTTAAGCCATTGTGGAATTTGTTATCAGAGGAGTTGTGAAAGGAACCGGACATTGTAGAATCAACAGTAAATAGATTTCCTCCTGTCCTTATGACAGAGGATGCAGTTGGCTGAGGATATGCCCTGTTATGTGCTTGATTAACATCAGAACGATATGGTTGAAAATGAAGTGCTTGTCTGCAGAAATCCTAGTATGTCAATTGTGTGCAATTCATGCAATTGTTAGACCTGGATCTCTCAACCTCTGCAAAAACAGTACTTAGAATTTTACTCCATTTAGCATCGGGATTATAAGCGGAGGAGAAGGTTTGCTTTCAGAAACATGTCCTGTGCTTTAGAAAAATAAAACCCCAAAGCAAAAATATACAAGTCACTCCTTTATTTGCTTGTCACGTATTTGACAGTTATCCCCCCCCCCCCCAATACATTTAAACTAAAACAAATTGTGCTGTATTTGTATGGTTTTTGCTTTGGTTTGTGATAATGAGAATGTTGGAAAAGTAAACATCTCTGCAATGAAAAAGTTATTAATTTCAGCTTTGAATTGAATGACAAATTTGAATAATTCAGTTATCAGTGTTGCTTAATTTGGGAACTATCCATTATGATAGCTAAAGTTGCAATTTTAATAATAATAAACTAAGAGAATATGTAACAAAGTGTAGCAATTCTGCATTATTTTGGCTCATAGAATGTTTGCAACATAGGAGCGGGAGTTAGGCCATTCAGCCCATAAAGCTTTCTCGGTCATTCAGTACCATCATGGCTGGTCATCCACCTCAATGCCTTTCCCCCACATATCCCCATAACCCTTTCTGTCAATCTCTGCTTTAAATATATTCGATGACTGACCTTCTATAGACCTCTGGGGTAGAGAATTCCAAAAATTCACCACCCGCTGAGCAGAACAATTTATCCTCATCTCGGTCAAGATTGGATTGGATTGGATTTGTTTATTGTCACGTGTACCGAGGTACAGTGAAAAGTATTTTTCTGCGAGCAGCTCAACAGATCATTAAGTACATGAGAAGAAAAGGGAATAAAAGAAAATACATAATAGGGCAACACAACATATACAATGTAACTACATAAGCACTGGCATCGGATGAAGCATACAGGGTGTAGTGTTAATGAAGTCAGTCCATAAGAGGGTCATTTAGGAGTCTGGTGACAGTGGGGAAGAAGCTGTTTTTGAGTCTGTTCGTGCGTGTTCTCAGACTTCTGTATCTCCTGCCCGATGGAAGAAGTTGGAAGAGTGAGTAAGCCGGGTGGGAGGGATCTTTGATTATACTGCCCGCTTTCCCCAGGCAGCGGGAGGTGTAGATGGAGTCAATGGATGGGAGGCAGGTTTGTGTGATGGACTGGGCGTGGATAAGTGGATTCTCTCTTATTTTGTGTCCCCTGGGTCTCTGCTCCCCAGCCAGAGAAAACATCTAACTTGCATCTACAGTGTCTATCCCTTTAAATATTTAGTAGGTTTCACTGAGACCACTTCTCATTCTTCGAAATTTCAGAGAATACAGGCACAATTTCCCCAATCTCCCTTCATGGAACATTACCGCCATCTTGGCGACACGTCTGCTGAACCTTTTGTCGCACTCCCACTGTAGCAATAATATCCTTCCTAAGGGACTAAAACTGCACACTGTATTCCTGATGCAGTATAACCAAGGTTCTATACATTTGAAGCAACACTTTGCTACTGCTGTACTCAAATCCTCTTGCGATACAGGCTAACATATCATTCAGCTTCCTAACTGCTTAGCACATCTGCATGTAAGCTTTCAGTGACTTATTGACAATGGGACCTAGGTCCCTTTCAATGTCTACATTTTCTAATCTTTCACTGCTTAAAAAATACGCTGCACATCTATTCCTTCTTTCAAAGTGGGTGACCTGACATTTTTCCATTTATATTCCATGTGCCATGTTCTTGACCACTCACACTCACTAAGTTCATCCAAATCTCCTTGAAGCCACTTTGCAGTTTCCTCACAACACTCATTCTCACCTAGCTTTATGATGTCAGCAAACTTGCAAATATTACACTTGGTCCTCACATCCAGAATCACAGAATAATACAGTGCAAAAGAGGCCATTTGGCCCATCCAAGTCTGCACCGATGGATGAAAAATGTTGTGCCTATCTAATCCTGTTAGCCAGCACTTGGCCCATAGCCTTGAATGTTATGACGTTCCAAGTGCTCATCTAGGTACTTTTTAAATGATGTGAGGCAACCCACCTCGACCACCCTCTCAGGCAGTGCATTCCAGATCGTCGCCACGCTCTTGGTAAAGCATTTTTCCTCAAATCTCATCAAATCTCCTGCCCTTCACCTTGAACTTGTATCCTCTCGTGACTGACCCTTCAACTAAGTGGAACAGCTGCTCCCTCTCCACCCTGTCCATGCCCCTCATAACCTTATACACCACGATCAGGTCGTCCCTCAGTCTTTCTGTTCCAGCGAAAACAACCCTCGCCTATCCAACCTCTCTTCATAAATATTCCATCCCAGGCAACATCCTGGTGAATCGTCTCTGCACCCCTTCCAGGACAATCACATCCTTGCTATAATGTGGTGACTAGAAATCACACAGTACTCCAGCTGTGGCCTCACCAAAGTTCTATACAACTCCAACATGACCCCCCGGGTTTTGTAATCTATAATCATTGATGTATATTGTGAACATCTAGGACCGGAGTATTGTGCTTGGGTTTTGAAATGTAATCAGCCTGATGTTACATTGGCTTTTCGTAGTGCCATGAGGCTGTCTCTCTGGAGGCAGGCATCTTAAGGCAGTTCAGTAATGACCCACAATGATCAAGCACTGAAGAGGTACAGCTGCCTTTAAGCTTGAAACATGGTGTCAGAAGTGGAGAAAAACTTGATTTTTGAACCCTGGAAATATTGCAGGGCTGACTGAGCTCAGTAAGGCAGATACAAATGTTCAAATCTGCAAAAAACTGCTCAAAAGGACAAAAGGAAACCCAATACGTACTGAAGGCGGCAAGTAAAGTACTGAATAATGTGACTGCAGTAAACTTTCCAAAATTATCTCCATGAGAAATGAAAGGGAATACATGGCAAAATTGGCAGTTTTTCCACTAGCAGTAGCAAAACTATGAGCTAGCAACAGATAAGCTAGAAACAGTTTAAAAATAGGCCCACTTCTAACGCTGCTGGGGAGGGACTGCTACAAAGTGTATACTATTCTAAATCTAACCGACAAAGAAAACATATGGCAGAAATTTTGAAGACCTTAAACTTCTTGTGAATGTTACTTATGAATGCTATGTTTTCGACAATAAAGCTCAAGGTGAAAATGAGACCATTGCAGAAAACGAGACCATTGCAATACGGCTTGCAGAATTGTGAATTCAAACAGCTAAAAGAGACCTGATTAAAGATCTAATAGTCTTGGCTATATGAAACCCTGGAGTGAGAGAGAGTCTACTGAAAAGTGGAGAAACTTACGCTCAGGAAAACAATTTAGGTGGTAGAAATGCAAAGCTTATGAAAGGTGAATTAGCGCACATGCATGGCAGAGCAGACCAGGAGATGCATTATGCTGAGAGACATTCCAGGCCAAAAGGGCAGAGCAATTGCAGACAAAGGGTGGGAAATAAACACTACGAAGGACATCATACAAAGGAAAAGAAGAATTGTCCAGTGTGGACAAAGCAGTGTTTTAACAACAATAAACCAAACCATTTTGCAGTGCTTGGTGAGAAAATAACAAAATAAGCTTATACAGATGGTCACTGTTGAGATATCAGTAGAGGAACCTGATGAAGAACTATGATTCGACAGATTGGTTCCATAAAGTCGCTAAGGGATAAATGTTTTGTGACTGTTGAGACTATCAAGTAAACAATTGTCAAATAGACACTCGCCTCATGCAAACTCCAGACCTGTGCAAAGTGGCTCAACATGGCTATTCTTAAAAGAAGCCTTCAAAAATTAAGGTTGAGGCTATCTGATGGTGTGATACTCCTACCGAGAGGGCAAATTCCAGATCAAAGATGAGATGTAATGGTAACTCCTCAGTTGAAACAAGTCTAAAACTTGGACTTGTAACTCTGAACATGCTAACAGAAGTTTACAATGTGTTGCAACATACAAAACCATTGATTGCAGAACAGATCCTAGAGGAGTACAAAGATGTGTTTGCAGTACTGGGATGTCTCCCAGGAGAATATTGTCTAGATGTAGATGAGAGTGTAAGGAAGACCAATTCGGCGTCTGCTACAGTTGCTCTAAAGTCGAGCCTAAAAGACCAGATACAAGAGCTGGAAAAGAAAGGCATTGTCAAATAGAATGACAACTCTTACAGACTGGATTAGCAGCATGGTACCAGTGAAACAACCTGGGGAGCTGTGAGTTTGCTCAAGACCCAAAAGACCTAAATAAAGAGCTGAAGAGACCCCACTGCCAAAATTCAAAGGAATTTTGCCGCAAAATGACCAGACAAAGATCTTTACTACCCTAGATGCGAAGGATGGCTACTGGCAAGTGAAGCTGGTGAAAGCAGGAACTTTGTCATGACATTCTGGACACCATTCGAAAGATACAGATGGTTGTGCCCATCATTTAGCATTTCCACGGCTCCAGAAGAGTATCAACGCAGACAGCAAGTTGTCTGTGCTCTTCCTGGAGTGGAAATCGCAGTAGATCTATCAGTTTATGGATAGAAAATAGAAGAAGCATAGCTGACTAAGATCAGAATTTAATAAATTACTGAAGAGAGCTTGCCAGATGAAGCTGAACAAGACCAACTTGCAGCTGAAGATGCCTGAAGTCTAGTCCATAGGTCAGGTACAGATAGCAAAAGATCTTTGACCCTGACAAGATGAGAGTTATAGCAGCAATGCAGCGATCAACAGATGTGAAAGTAATGCAACGGCTTGTGGGATTCGGGAACAATTTTGCAAACTATTTTGCCTAATGTGTCAGCAGTGTGTGAACCATTATGCCACCTCACTGTCGAGGAGGTAAAGTGGTATTGGGGAACAGAAGAAGCAGCACTGACTAAAATCAAACGCTAGTGACAACAACGTCAATGCTGAAGCACTATAGTGTCAATGATGAAGTCACCTTGCAGTGTGACGCCAGTGAGACAGGGCTTGGAGCAACCCTAACGCAGCAAGGACAACTGGTCGCATTTACATCCAAGGCACTAATGCAAATGGAACAACACTACATACAGATTGAAAAAGAGTGCCTAGCTACTGTGTTTGCTTTTGAACAATTCCATCAGTATCTGCTTGGGGGAAACAAAGTAACAGTAGAGTCTGACCACAAACCGCTTTAAAGCATCTTTCTCAAACCAATACTACCTGCTCCAAAGCATCAGCAAAGAATGTAACTTAGTTTACAAAGACATCATCTGGATGTGACATACAAGCAAGGAAGAGAGCAGCGTTCCCCATGAAGAAAGTTGAGAATGTTACAAGAGAATGCACAATCTTCCAGATTCAACTTGAAACAACATCTCTGCGTGATCTGGTAGTCATCAGCCCAGCAGAGACCATGAATCTGACAAACTAGCTCAAATCACGCAAACTACGCAACACGTTGCAACTCTTAAGTGCCACAAGAAATAATGATTAAAGGATGGCCTGAGAGCATCAAGAACAATGCCTGTGGTCACAAGCATATTGAGCACATACCTTTCTCTCCTTCCCTTCTTAAATAGTGGGGTGACGTTTGCTACTTTCCAATCTGCAGGAGCTGGTCCAGAATCTATAAAATAAACTTGTCGTTATAGTTGGTTGTGTACTTCCACTACAATCATTGTTTTCAGTCCTATGGAATGAAACAATCTGTGATGAAGGGTTCTTGGGTAGGGAATTTTAAAGAGCACTGTATGTTTAATGCATGCTGTTCTTCTATCAAAGCCGAAAGGCTAAATTTAATCTTTGGATTTCTGTCACTGCCAACTATTGACCTTTTGTTTATAATCATGTAATTAGGTCTTTTTTTGAACAAATCATGTAGTTTATGGTCATTTTGCACCATTAAGACATTATCCATTTTAAAGCTTTAATATCCTTCTGTAAAATAATTGAGCAAATTCCAATGTCACTTATTAGAAAGTTCCTTAGATTTGGAAACTGTCCCATTAGTTTGGAAATTGGCAAGTATTGCACCAATTTTCAAGAAAGATGGGAGAGAGAAAGGGGCGGCAAGATGGCACAGTGGTTAGTACTGCTGCCGCACAGCGCCAAGGACCCAGGTTCAGTTCTGACCTTGGGTAACTGTGTGCAGTTTGCACATTCTCCCCGTGACTCAGTGGATTTCCTCTGGTTGCCTGCCACAGTCCAAAGGTTAGGTGGATTGACCATGCTAAATTACCCCTTGGTGTACAAAAGCAGTGCAGGTTAGATGGGTTTATGGGGATATGGTGGGCAAATAGGTACAGTATAAGGGCATTTGGCATTATCCAGGGTTCGTGCGTGACTGGGGAAACCGTTCCACCCACAGTATGATGTAGCGTCACATGATAGTGAACGGAGTACAGTAGAATCCAGCTTGGAGATAGTACATAGTTAGTGCTATACCTTGGAGATGCATATAGGTATGAATTGTTAATTTTTGTGAGGGCCACAAAGAGTCCAGCACGAGTTTGTCGAGTCAAACAGACTTTTATTTACAAAATATTTACACAGCACCAGCAGTTCACTACTGCTTGTTTCTCTCTAGCCAGTACTACACTGACCAGCTCTATTTATCCAGCTGAAAGGTTAATGATTGCCCCACCCCCTCTTTGGGCAACTCTTATTCCTCAAGAGTCATGGGGTAACCGGGTCCCTCTATGGAGGTGTCCTCCCCCACAATCTTGGGGACCTGGGCTGGAGGGTGATGCACATAGCAATCACAATTTACACCGGTTCATGGGTGTGCAAGAACTCTGCCATTTTTGCGGTCTTGTGGAGTCCATGAGCCATGTCTATGTTCAATGTTCTAGGCTGCACTCCCTTTTTTAGTTTCTTGACAACCCTTTACTGAAGTTTTGTTTGCACTTCAGCCTCGTGCTCCTGATCTAGGGTCATCCGATGTGGAAAGGGTTAGGGAAGACAGAGGACCTCCTCGTGAACCTGCTCCTGGGCCTGGCAAAACTCTCCATTAACAGATCCAGGAAACGGGCGCTGAGGGTATCGTCCGGCCGGACTGTCTGCCCCTCTTCCGCTGCTATGTTTGCGACCGGGTGTCCCTGGAGGGAGAGCATGCGGTGTCCATGGGCACCCTTGAGGCCTTCTGTGCCTGCTGGGCGCTGCAGGGGTTTGATTAATTTATTAACCCCTCTTATTACATTTTGATTTGATGTTTGGTAAGTTTCTGTTGCTCTTTATTATTTTTGGACGATGCCCCTACCAGGTGCACTTTTAACTTGTCCCTGAGTTTATGTATTTTATTCTAATATGTTGATAACCCTAAAAGACCATCATGGGTAACCAATTGTCCTCAGGCTTGGGGGGTAGAATGTGCCCGCCAACCACTGGCCGATATTATCATGAGGGGTTGGAGGTGACCGAGCGGGTCGAGTCATTCCCACCAGCCAGGACCAAGGCTGTGGGCTGGTTGGATATCAGAGTGACGGCATGGAGGAAGTGAAGGCACTACGCTTGTTGGAATCCTTGAAAGATCCTGATCCTGCCTTGGTTTTGGTCTTTTCGAGTAACATAGAAATTATTTCCTTGTGATTATGTTGTTGGATTATTTGTTGTTGTCTTTTCTCCTGCAAAGGCATGCGAGGTGTGAGCATGACGGCAAGTGTTGCCAGTTATCCTGTTCTCAAAAATCATAAGGGTCGATTATATGAAATGTGGTCTGTGCAGAGTTTTATTCCTTTTTGTCATTGTTCTAAGCCTTGCGATTTGGGAGGGGAGTGTTTTTTTTTTTTTGACACATCTTGCCTCATTTATAATGAAGGTGAATGGAGCCAAGGCAGGATGTTGGATGGATGGTTGGGTGGAGTTGGGTGGTGGGGTTAGTTAAGTCCTCACTGAGATTGAGGATAGCCACCCCAGTTGAAGCTAATCGTACAGTGTTTTTATTTTTGTTTTCTTGTTATTTTGAATTTAAGAATTCATGTCTGTCTCCTTTGATGGCCTGGGCCGATCATGTATCCTGGGGAGGACTGGATTCCTTCTGGCTCATTTTTTCTTTAGAGCTATTTGATTGGGAGGAACTGACTGGTGGTGCTCGGTATGGTGGGTTTGGTTATTCCTTGACTGATCTGTTGAAGAATGAGATTGTTTGCCATGATTTTGAGTTGTCAGATACCTTCCCCTCATGTGGGGATAGGTTTGATGGAAGAGTTGGGTGCTGTCCCCCTTGTGGTGTTATATGGTGGTTCCCTGAGTATCCTCTACATTGTGGATTGGTTTTCCATGTGGAAGCGGAGTTTGTGTCTCTGTTGAAGCCCTGCTGTCATAGTTCTTAGTATCCCTACTGTGACAACAGACAGTGCTGGGCGATGGTTAATATTTTTAGGTCATCTTGGGCATTTTTCCCTGGAGCGGGGGGAGTCTTCTCTTCTCTTGATTTGGGTGAGCAGGGTGCTGTAACTAACCCTAGTCTGGTTCAGGGGAGGTTCCCCTCGTACTGGGGAGGAGGGAATTAGATCCTCCTCTCAGGGCTCCCAACTATTGGGTTTTTATAATTCTTCATCTCTTCAGTGATGGGGTCTCCCTGGCTGGGGCTGACGTAATCATCCTTTTTTTGGTGTAAATGGGGGAGAGCACTCCTCTGGATGTATTTGGGAGGTGCAGGAACGGCTGGAGTGTAGGTTTTGGAGTGTGCTCGAGGTCCTAGGTTATTGATTCCTGTGTATTGGGGTGTGCTGGGCTAGGCCAGGTCAGGTGCTGTGACTGATATCCTGTTACCCCCTAAAGCTTGGGATGTCCCTTCTCAATAGCAGTTATTAAGGACATCCCGAGAGGCTGGGCTTTGCTTCTTAAGCGAATGGGGAGCCTGGGTTGAGCCGAATCTTGTACTTTGATTGATATCCTGTTTGCGCCCCCCCCCCCCCCCAAGGGGTGGGATGCTTTCTTTTTGAATGAGCAGCATGTTCACTTATTCTTTAATGGGTGATATATGGAACCTCTTATTCTTTAATGCGTCGGGGAGATATGGAACCATGGTTGAGTCCTAATCCATTTTTATCCTGTAGTCTGCTTCTGGTAGCTCGAGTTCTTCTTCTTTTCTGTTTTTCTTGGGAGGCCTTGAAGGCATTGACCATAATCCGAACATGGTCCTCTCTGTATAAATGTATGGGATGATGTTGGTTTTGTACTGGACCTGAGACTGGGGTTAAATTGCGTTGTGTGGTATATATGTAACTCCCCTTTTAGAACTGGTGTTTAGGTGTATTTTATTGGTTGTTTCTTTGTAAGTATGGGGATAAAGAATCCATGATTGGTTTCTGCATGTGCCAGCGGGTCTGGTTTCCGAGGAGAGGATGCTGTGGTGAGTCATTGGTGCCTTTGGTGCTGCTAGAGCTGACAGAGATATATATTGGTGCATGCTGAACATGGCGCAGAACATTTATCCAGAACTATTGTGGTAATTGCGAGCTGACTGTCCATTTCTTTCATATTGTTTTTACATTTTGGTGACCAGAACTACTTGCATTATTCTAACTGTGGTCTAACCCGAGGTCCAATTATAACTTCTCTACCTTTTCACTTCTATTCCTCCAGAAATAAAAACCTAGTTCTGGATTTTTATGGAGCTGGGAAGACTCCATGGTCCTTTAGAAATGGTGGATCAGACCCAGATGACTTAGTCTTGCTCACCATTTCCGACAGATCCCATTTTTTAAAAGTTAGTAGAAAGTGATTCATGCTGGAGGGAAACCTTGTCAGGAAAACAAAGGTAGTTTTAGGGGATTTACATTTGTATTGGTAAATATTAGAAATAACGTACAGTTTTAAATAGATTTAACTTAATGTTTTCGTGTAAGGAAGGGTAAACCTATTGGTAGATTACTGCTGGACAAAAGGTGTTCGTACGTGTGGCGGTTTACTCTGGTCCAACTTTGCTTCTGTTGTGCTTAGAGAGGGTTACGACATGAAAGTAAGCAAGTTTGCAGAAGCATCAGGTCATTGTCTAGTAACCGGGGGCCACTTTCCAGAGGGAAGAGATTTCCTTTGCTTTTGGTTTAACTGGAAGCCAGGGAAGTTGGAAAAAGGACTTAGGGTGGTGAACATCTCTCCAATGTGCCAGAAAAAGAACAGCTAGACAGGACAAGGAGGCTGCAAAAAAGGCAGACTTTCCAAAGAACTAGATAAAGTCCAGACAACCAAGGATTGGGACAGAAAGAATGTCTCCGGAAGACTGAAGTTAAGGGAACAGAGACCAAGAGGTTAAACAAAGTACTGTTAAAGAGAGTTCAAAGGAAAAGCAGATAGTGTTCTAAGTTAAACAAACAGATGCAGTAACCAGATTTAAAGGAGAAAATCAGAGTTCAGAGGTAAATCAAGTTTGGTGTCTCCTTAATACAATTGAGAAATTGTAGTTAAAGCAATTGTGAAGTGTTTGTGCAACAGTCAAGACAAAAATCCTGAAGGGGGAGACAGAAAACTTGGATGCTCGATTTAAAAAGTGGAGCGGTAGCTTTGTTTGAAAGAATAGTTTGGGAAAACCTGGAATGGATTTGTTTTTATACAAGCAGCTGAGAGAAAGAACTGCTGACTGTGTTACTGAGTCCATTAATGCCAAAGATATACTTTGTAACCCATGATACCCGTAAAATCTGTGTATGTTTGTGAAGAAAGGTATTGTATCATAATTGACCTTATCATGTTTAATAATTTTTTTTCTTGTGAAAAACTAATCGGGGGCCCTGTTGTTCCTCCATGCATTCCAAGAAAAAAGTTATGATCTTTTGAGCCAGGGTTCCAAACTGGGATCTTCCCATCTGGTTGATCTGAGATAGTAACAATCTGAACTCCGCAGGATCATTTGAACTTAGTGCTCAGTTCAAATGGACTCCACTTTGGCTGTTGCAAGAGCCTTGGGCCACAATGTTTTGAGTCACAAATTGATGGAATAGACATAAACGCTCTTGAAGGTGGATAAGGACTGTTTAACTGCCATTATCCAAAGTCTCTTTAAACACCCTACTCTTTAAACTGTAAAAACAAACCAGCTGCAGCTGACAGTGATTGTTTTGGAAAAAGGACTTTGTACTGGTTGAAGTCATACGATGAAGAAACCCTTTCTAGTCTGCAAGAAGCTGATTGTAGACCGAAAGCCATTGAACTAACTGCAAGTCGCCCAAAGCAGCTAAGATTTTTTAAAAAACAGTAACATCTTGAAAGTGGGAGGTTTGGAAAAAAGCAAAGGGTTCCACTGATCTGTTCCAACTTCAGGTTCACATGAGAACCAACCTCCTAGAAATTTGACGACAAGAAAACTCATCCTAAGAACCCTTTGTTTTTCAAGAAACCTGCTTCACTGTCAAAGCATCAAAACCATCTAAGAAACCAGGCCTGCCTTGTGTGAGACAGAGACCACGATGGCATATTGGTTAGCACTGCTGCCTTACAGTGCCAGGGACCCGGGTTAAATTCCAGGTTGACTGAAACATTTGATGTAGATTGACCGTCTGTGTGGAGTTTGCACTTTCTCCCCGGGTCTGCGTGGGTTTCCTCAGGCTGCTCTGGTTTGCTCCCACAGTCCAAAGATGTGCAGGGTAGGTGGATTGGACATTGTTATGGGTCCGGGTTTACAGAACCCCAAAGTGTTTCATGGAGTTCAACCGACCCACAACTTTTAATAGATTGTGGTGTGGGAAGCACACGGCGTACTCTCCAGGTGTGATATGGCAGAAATGGACAAGTGGTTTTTAAAACAAAACAATGTTTATTCTATGAACTCAAGTTAACCTTTTAAAATCAAACATTGAATATCTTAACACCCATTACTTCAAAGATAACCCCAAAAGACTACAACACTAAATGATCCTTCAAACTGTTCCTTTAAACATCCAAAAGACTTCAAACCTTCAAAAATAGGAGCACATTAGGTTACATTCAATATATTTATAGTCTTTGGATTGCTGAAATCAACAGACCAGCTGTGTTTCTTCATGCAGCTCACAGCAAAACCCACAGACACTCACAGCTGCGTTATCAAACTGAAACTCAAAAAGCAGAAGTGAGCTCAGCTCCCCCCAACCTCTGACATCACTTCAGTAATATGATCAGTTCCATTTCTTAAAGGTACATTGCTTAAACATCCATTTCTTAAAGGTACTCTCACATGACAACATGATAAATTACCCCTTGTGGGGTTACAGGGATAGGGTCGGGGCATGGGCTTAGGTAGTGCATTTGTTCCAAGGGTCGGAGCGGACTCGATGGGCCGAATGGCCTCCTTCTACACTGTAGATATTCTGTGAAACTGGAGGCTGAGCTCACCATAATTTGTAGCAGTGTATTACCTTCATCTGCATCTAATCTTTGTGTATGTGAGAGACGAGCGAGAAATGTTGCGTTAAATTTGGAGTAAGTGTTTTAGAATAAATAACGTTTGTTTCAAGAAATGCTGTTGAAGTTATTTAATTGAATACACATCTTGAGGGTAAGAAAACATACTGAACATGGGCTGTATGTAATAGCATGTTTGTCAAGGGATCATCTAAATTCTGTCTGTGACATATTTGCACATCCAAATTCCTTTGTTTCACTACTCCAACTAGACTTGCATCTTCCAAGTGACGCATCACGTCACTGTTCTTCCTACAAAAATGTACTACCTCCGATATATCTGTGTTGCAGTTCACTTGTCAATTGCCAATGATCTCATCCGAAGAGTTCAGGAGGTGCAGGCATGCCGGTTGTCTGCTGCTCCCTCCTGTTGCACACAACTTTGCCTGCAAGAGTGATGATGAAATATCAGTGGACTGCAATGTAGTTAGGTAATGTGCCTGCCTTAGATAAATAGCTGGAAGTTGAGATGAGTGTGAGGCTTGCAGAATTGATAAGTAGGTGAGTTGGAACATCTGAATATTGGGCATGAGTGATGGGGTTGTGGTACATTGGACAGCATGAAATTTTGCCGGCACGGTGGATGGGAACAAAGATGTGCAGATTAGGTGGATTGGCATTGCTAAATTGCCTGTAATGTCCAAACATGTGCAGGTTAGATGGGGTTACAGGGATGGGATGGAGTTGGGGAATGGGCATATGTGGGGTGCTCTTTTGGAGGGTCGGTGCAGACTCGATGTGCTTGAATGGTCTCCTTCTGCTCTGTCGGGATTATATGGAAATGTCAGTGGAAGATGCATTAGCTGACCATAAGTACTCATGTGAGATCATTGAACTTTTTTTGACACCGCATTCAAGTCCTCGAGGTCAGACTCCTGAAATTCACCTCTCCAGCCAGGTGCTCTCGTTCCCTTTGCAGGGTTTGTCTTGAAGGATTTCTGCATCTCTTCAGAACGATGGCCTTCCACCTCTTCATTGCCTTGACTAAGGCCTCCAGCATTGCATCAGTGAATCTTGAGGTCCTCCCGCTGGCTTGTTGATCCATTGGTAGTCGTCCTTCTCTCGCCCATACCTGAGCCTCCTGCTGAGAATGCAGGGACTCAATAGTGTGCTTTGTCCTTGGTTATATGGCACAATTATTAAGCACAATGTTCACAGGCTGCCTGCCTCAATGGGTCTGGCCATGGGGCAATTGCACATCATGATTCCCACACCTGCAAATGCAAGTAATCGTATTTTTTGCCTAATAACATTAAAGTTTTGTGCAATCTCCACCTCAGATTCTGTTAGTGCGTGGTGCTGTTATGGTAAATACTCAAATGAATCTGATTAAGGAATGGGGTGATTTGCATATGGGGAAATGTTTTGCATGTTGCACACATTGTAGGGTAAAACATGTCTTTAGGGCAGTAGAAATTTCCATAAGGCATGAAGCAGCCTGTTGGACTGAAATGCCCCATTCATTAAAAAGCCATGAACTATTACTTGTAATTGGTGTATGCCGATTGGCTGTTCTGCCACCCAAGAACTGTTACATATCCACCAGTGGGAAACAACTACCTGCTCCTGCTAGGAGTTCTAGATGGTAAAATAAAATCTTTAATATAATTGATATGTAATCGCAGTTATCCGGAAGCTACAAAATCTATGAACAAGCAAAATATTTTGTAGAAAATGTGAAGAAATATAATCAACATGTGTATTAAAACAATTTTCTTTGGAACATCTGGGCTTCTGTAATTGAGGTGTAAGGAACATTGAATTCTTAATCTGAAGCACAGTGTCTTGTGCAAGCCTATGATTCCCATATAGAATGGGGAAATGGAATGATCAGCTATCCTGGTTCCTCCGCACAAACCCTTGTATCCAGCTAGAGAGCATAAAACACCCAAAAGCAGATCTGTAGCCCAGATGTCAGTAAAGGGAGGCTCAAAAAGGAGAACGGGCAGCAAATAAATTTGTTAAAAGTAACATTTGATGTAGATTGGGTTTTGCTGTAGATTGAGTTTAATTGTTTTATCACTTCAGTTGAAAGCTGTATTTTTACTTATTGGTTCATATTGGAACAAATTCTCTGATGCATCTTTCAGCAGTGATCAGAATATTTTGCCTCTTCGAAATTTTGTCAATTAGTCAGACATTAAAATGAGCGATCAAATTAGCTAATTGAAGTATGTTTGCTCGGTTAGAATTTGGAAAAAGTCAAAATCCGATCTAGGTCCAGAAATAAGCCCGTTTTTTTTTTTAAAAAGCAGATTAGTTGTGTTGCTTGTCCAAGAAGTGATGTAATGTGTTACACCTGCAAGAGAGTGAATGAAGCCAGCTTTGTGCAGCCAATCATGATACTGTTGGACCCAGGAGTAATGATGTCAGTGCTGGACGTGCACGCAGAGAAGAATGTAACTGCAAGAGAAACCATAAAACGACAAGCTTTCTAGAACCTTCTATCCTGCAGTACAGTGCAGTAGTATCAACCAAGGATGCTCAGTATTAAATGCTGTTTGCAAAATGTTAATGTAACGGTCCACATTGTGAAATTATAGTAAAACAATGAATCCATTAATATCAGTAGTTCTGAAGCAATTTTCTATTTCTTCACGGTCACTTTCACAAGTAAGATGAATTGATTTTGGTGTCTTGTCATTTCATAAATGTTGATGCTGCTGCTTGGAGTGACGGTGATCCTGTTCTGCTAATTTATTACCAGTCACCTTTTTAGAAATCAGTGTTGTTGCTGAATGTCAGACTTTGAACAGGGAGTTGCAGTGAATTGGTGTAAACAGTGTCAAACCCCCGGAGGCCTTCTGTATAAAAGCGAGTTTAAGATTTTCTTTGCATATGATTAAGGTTTGAAGAGATTTAATCTAATCTGAATATAGTTGCTTAAGTTTACTCATGACTTGTGATTTATTTTTTGTTTTCAATTTAAACGGCCTTCAGAGATTATTCGTGGTGAGATTTAAAAATAAATTTTCAAAATCTGTCCTTGGGATGTAAACATTGCTGGCAAGGCCAGCATTTATTGTCCATCTCTAATTACTCTTGAGAAGCTGGTGGTTAGCCACATTCTTAAATCGCTGCAGCCCTCTCTTGAGACCTTGCTTATCCTGCAAAATGTAGTTAGAAAATACTAATCTTAGTGTTTTTTAAAAAATCCCTGCATAGGCTATTATGCAAGTTGACACTGATGACACGGCAGGACTGAATTTAAATCGAAGAACACTATTGATTTCACTATGTTGGTATAGGAGTGGTGGAGTGAGTCAGTTTTATTCCAGACCATGTAGGTTTTGCATCAGAAAACTAATTAATGAATAATTATTTTGACAAATACTGTTATTTACTTAACCATTCAATTTATTAAAAATCCATTTTAACTCAGTTGCATAGTGTTAGGAATATCTGAAAATGTATTCACCATTTGCTACATTATAACATTAACATTGAAGTGTGCCATAACAAATCTTCCTTTAATTTTAAAAGGCTATGATGTGAAACTGTATTTTTGATTTTGATGAAGCTGTTTAGTGATTTCCCTCGACAAACATTTGGAACCGTTGCCCCAATCAGAATGGCAATTACATATTCGCGAAAGGATGAACCTTCTCCAAAGGTGCTGTTTTCATTATTTACAGAGATAGTAGTTCTTGTCATAGTTTTCTGCCAAAGAATCTTTGTGCCACAAAAGCTTGGATAAGGTGTGAGTATCCCAAACCTTGAGCATTCGACAGGGTGGCACAGTGGTTAGCACTGCTGCCTCACTGCACTGAGGACCCGGGTTCGATCCTGGCCCCGGGTCACTGTCAGGTGTTTGCACATTCTCCCCATGTCTGCGTGGGTCTCATCCCCACAATCCAAAGATGTGCAGGTTAGGTGGATTGGATAGGTAGGCTACATTGGCCCTTAATTGGAATATTTTTTAAAAATCCTTCAATATTCACATCCAATGTGGTGAAAAGTACAATATAAAGTTAATTGAACTGGTTATGGGGTATTTCTGCACTTAAGACAAAATATAAGAGCTTAACATACTGATTAGCAAAAAAAGCTTAACTCATCAGCTTTAAGGAGGCAGTACAATGGTTCATAAATTCAGATTTTTTGCAATTCATTTAACCTTTTTATTATTTCAATTTACTATGGACAGCTATAATTGAAAAAGACAGACGAGGGGTTTGTGATTGGTGATTTCATTCTGAAACATTTAATTACTTTTTAAATCAGTTTTTCCTATAAGTGGGTTTGGCTGTACTATCTCGATACATTCTAACCAATGTGCTGCAAAGGTATGAATTTAATTTGCTTGGCTTGACAAAAGATACTTTTTAAAGTGACATAATTTGTGAAACAGATATTCAGCTATTGATTAAGATCAATGCTGTATTATTTCAGCAATGTCCCAGCTTAAAGCGCCCACTTTCCTCAATTATTTCATTCCATTATGGGACTTGGATGTGTTTTCAAGGTGCAGCAGCTGACGCATTTTAAGGGCAGCACGGTAACACAGTGGTTAGCACAATTGCTTCACAGCTGTCCCAGGTTCGATTCCGGCTTGGTCACGGTCTGTGCGGAGTCTGCACGTTTTTACCATGTCTGCGTGTGTTTCCTCCAAGTGCTCCGGTTTCCTCCCACAGTCCAAAGACGTGCGGGCTAGGTGGATTGGCAATGCTAAATTGCCCTCCGAGTCCAAAAAAGGTTAGATGGGGTTACGGGGATAGGGTGGAGGTGTGGGCTTGAGTAGGGTGCTCCTTCCAAGGGCCAGAGCAGACTCGATGGCAGAATGGCTGTCTCTTGCACTGTAAATTCTATGAAATCTATGAAGTATTTTACACTTTGTTATAACTATGATTATTTTCTGTCCAGGTATAGGATTGGGGAGAGATGCAAATTTGGTCATTGACAAATTAGGTTGCAAACTGCAGTCACTTTCATTCAGCAAACTTCTAAACTGGGTTTAATTATAGACTCACGAACTGCAAAAATGTTACATTTACATAACCTTCCTTCTCTGATCATTAGATTGCTGTGTTGGCAGATTGTTTTAGGGGAATGAAGAAGTTGGGAAGTGTCGACTAGGTGAATTGTTACTGATGAGATGAAAAGAGAAGATAATAACAGAGGCAGCGTACTTATCGTAACAATGATGCAATATTTCAGTCAGAGATAATAATTTGGATATTTTTGTATTTGTTGTTTCCTTGAAGTTTGCTTCTCTAGTCTGAGAACATAGCATTTTGTTCAACTTACAGCCAAGAAGCAAATGAAAATGTGATGTGATCTTGTTTAAGCAGTGGTTTGTTGATATGGGAATTTTTAATGTAGCTTTTTTGTCACTTTCCTTGGAGGCCCTCTTTATTGAAAAAATAGTGGCAGTGTTTGAATCAGATGTTTGTATCGTTCATAGTTGTAACTCCCACATTCAGTCTTTAGTTGAAGTATGCACTGTTAATATTTTTTCTTTTCCATATTCTTGAGCGAGAAGTAGTCTGAGCTGCTTTCTATCTCCCCTGCACAGCTTGTTGCTGGCCATGTGGAAGGAATTAGATTCCCGCAAACCTCTTGCTGGTCACTCTTGTGTTTGAAATGCATGATTTCGAGAAGTCAGAAGATATTTCTGGGACTGTGTTGCATGCGCTTATATGTGCACACACACTGGAAAACGGCTAGTCAGTAACTTGTATGAAATGTGTGTTTTAGTATGGATTGGCAATTTGTAGATAAACCATTTCTTGACATTTTAGGATTATTTTGCCATACTGCATCCTGTTCAAGCAGATATGTCCTTTATAAAGAAGAATATCTGATTGTCCATGTTCTGGCTGGCTGGTTTTACCTCCTCGTGAATCATGTATTAGAATAGATTAAGGATGATCTATAAAATGAGACCTGAAAACTGCCTCTGGCCATGCCTTTCTAAAAAATGCTTGCAATAAGAAAAATGTTGTTGCTTTAAAGAACTGACTTTTTGTCTGTTCTGATCAATAATTCTGAAAGTTGCTTTTGCAATGTGCTTATTACAAACATCTCATCTTATTTAACAAATTGTTATCCTGCAAATCAACAATATTAAACTCAGAAATTGAATTTAAATTTTATCGCAGAAACAACAAAACAACAACCCAATTATTTATGTAGTGCCTTTAAAGTGATAAAACATTCCAAGGCACTTCACAGATGTTTTTTTAAATCAAATTTGCCACTGAACTACATTGGGCTGATGACAAAGCTTGATCAGAGAAGCATGTTTTAAGCAGTGTCTTAAAGGGAAAAAGAAAGATAAGAGAGATGGGGAGAAGTTCAGAGAAGAAATTCCAGAGCATAAGGCCCAGACAGCTGAAGGCATTGGCACCAGGGATACACGAGGCAAAAATCCGAGGAGCACATCAACGTGAAGTTTTAAAGCTAGAGGAGGATAGAGGTTGAGACCACCGAGGTATTTAAAAACAAGGATGACAATTTTGAAATTGAGGTGTTTTTAAATACCTCCATGGGTCTCATAATATGACTTCTAATATTTGTTTCTGGAGCGAGTGAGAACTTTTCATTCTCCTAACATGTGCCTTTTTATTTACTTTAGTGAAAACTTGTCCCTTTCATTAAGTAATTGCACTGGTCTAAGGTAAATGTGCAAAGATTTTCTAATGTAACAGTGGTGGGTGTTCTGAAATTAGGAATTGATAATGGAATACTTTCAGACAGCCTATCTACCATTTTGCTGCTACTTAAAGCCTAACAATGGCTGTAAAGACAAGACCAATCAATGTGTTCAAGCAGCAGTGTACAAAACATATGGGTGAGTGAAAGCACTTAGCTAGTGAGTCCAGGCCAACAAACATCCCACAAAGAAACAATCCAAACCCATATAAAGTATATGTGTATTTCCCTATCAATGTTAAATATATAGCCAGTCTTTGACTAGCAAATAATGCTTGCCATGTAATGTGAACTCTTCACAATTAGCATATTATATTTGTTATTATGCCTACTGTAGCATATTGCACCTGTGAAGCCTATAAGTGGACAGCGTGGTAGCACAGTAGTTAGCACAGTTACTTCAATATTCCAGGGTCCCAGGTTCGATTCCCGGCTTGGGTCACTGTCTGTGCGGAGTCGGCACGTTCTCCTCGTGTCTGCGTGGGTTTCCGGGTGCTCCGGTTTCCTCCCACAGAGAAAAGATGTGCAGGTTAGGTGGATTGGCCATGTTAAAGTGCCCCTTAGTGTACAAAAAGGTTAGGTGTATTTCCTGGGTTATGGGGATAACGGGGATAGGGTGGAGGCGTGAGGCTAAAGTAGGGTGCTCTTTTCAAGGGCCGGTGCAACTCGATGAGCCAAATGGCCCCCTTCTGCAATGTAAATTCTATGATAACAACTTCTATTTGTATAGCATTTCAATGTCCTAAAACAAGAACATTTGACAGCAAGCCTAATAAGGAGATATTACATCAGATGACCAGGTGGGTGGTCAATGAGGCAAATTTTAGGGAACACCTTAAAGCTCTCCAACTCTCTTTCCTCCTTTAAAGGAGGGAAGCCCAGGCCTTGGTAGCTCAAGACACAGCCACCAATGGAGTGATTAAAGTCAAGGATTGTCAAGAGACCAAATTTTGGAGAGCGCAGATATCTCCGAGGGTTGCAGGACTGGAGGCAATTACAGAGAAGGAGGAGTGAGGCTATGGAAAGTTAGGGAGACCTGGATAAGAATTTTAAACATCAAGCACTTAACTGGGAGTCAGTGTATGTCAGTGGACAGGGGTGATGGATAGAACTTGGTTAGAGTTTTGGAAGCAGAATTTTGGATTACCTCAAATCTGTTGAGGGTAGATTGCGAAGGAATAGTTGAGAGGTAATAAAGTTGTAGATCATGGATTCAGCATCAGATGAACAGAGGCACAGGGAGGTGGAAATAGGCAGTGTTAAAGATGGTGCTGACATGAGGTTGGAAGCTTATTTTCAGGTTGCGCATGACAACAAGCTTGCATACAGACTGTTTTAGTGATGGATTGAGTTTCTGGCTGATAGGAACTGAAGATAATGGCTTTGGTCTTCCCAATGTTTGGTTGGAGATTTCTTCTCATCAGTACTGGATGTTGGACATGCAATCTGATTAAGATGTTGTAGAAGGATCAAGAGAGCTTAGTGGTGAGGTAAAGGTAGGTGTTTATTGTCAGTGTACCTGTGGAAACTAATGATTTTGGATAGCGTAGGGGGAGCATGCAGATAAGAAATAGATCCTTGGAGGACACCAGAGGTAATAGGCAGTAGGAAGAGAAGCCACTGCCAAGTAATTTTCTGACTGCTGGTAGATCAGAATGGGACCAGCAAGTGCAATCCCACCCAGCAAGAAGACAATGGAAAGGTGTTGGAGGAGGATAGTGTGGTCAACCATGTTAAAGACCACGGACAAGTTAAGAAGGACAATGAGGGATAGTTTACTTTAGTCACATAAAATGTCATTTGTGACTTTGCTAAGTTCCACTTCAGTACTGTGACAGGACAGAAACCTGATTGGAGGGATTCAGACACTAGAGTTTTGGGAATGATGGATGGAGACTACAAGTCCAAGGATTTTGGAAAGGAAAGGGAGGCTGGGGATGGGGCAGTACTTCAGCCAATCTCTTTTTACAAACTGAGGGAATCGTTAATTTCTTGCTTCAAATTCAATATCTCTTTGCACAAGACTTCAAAATTGAATTTTGTGGAATATTAAGTTAATGCCCAAAATTCCTGAAATTTTAAAACCTGTTAGTCTACCCTTGTGTTGGAAGGCTGAAGCTATGCAGTTGCAACTCTGGTGAGCTGCCCAAATTTGGCACTCGATAGAAAAAAATGATTTCTTGCATGTTTCTCCTATTTTTGATCAGATGTTAAATAAGGATCAATTCAACTCTTCGAAGTTGTGCCTTCAATCCATATTTATATGTTGTGATGATGACGTCTGTTGACCTGCTGGGAATGTTCTGTTTGTGTGACCGTATCAAAAAAGTCCAAAGTGACATTTCAAGGTTTTTTCATGTTGGTTTATGTTGCTGGTTTATCATGTTGCTGAAAATATCAGAAACCTTGAAAATATGCTGTAATAAAAAAGTGGAATAGTTTAATGCATTCAAAGACCCTGTTGTAAAATCAGCAGGAGTGCAAGTGTAACAACAATTCTGTACTGATTAATTTTCAGGCTCCCGAGGATAATTGCCAGATAGACAGTCTGTTTGTTCTTTGACAGTTCGGTTCCACACCCCACCCTCGTGAGAATAGAGCCTTCTGTCTGTCATAGGTGTGTGGATGAGGTGGAGTTATTAGTGCACATTGAAAATCCAAGGATGATAACAAAACTCATATTAAGGTGCAGCCGAATCAAGAGGAATATGAGGAAGTTAAATATCTTACAAAAATTGATCCCTAATAAGTTATTAACTTGAGTGGCATAGATGCTTGTTCTCTCAACTCGCTCTGAGAAAACTGGCTCATCTGTTTTAACAACCCATTGAATTAATAAGGCATATGAATCAAAGGCAGAAAACATTGCCTGCATTAGGAAAAAATCCAAAGTCAGGAAATATATAGGAAAATATTCTTACAATTTCGACAGACTGTGAAATTCAGTAGTATCAAATGAAAGTGTTGCAGCATCCCCATCATGGAGCTCATTATCTAATTGATTCCTGCTGAAGCCAGATGAGCAATCAACTTGGAGAACACCCAGTCACACATTGTGCTCTTTGCGATAATATGGAGTCAAAGGAGCTTAATGTGAAGTCAAAGCAGCAGAGTTTAACCTTTTTAGAATGGTACAGATGTGATGGCTAAATTTGTGGTATATCTAATAAACTGAATATGCAGTTTTCTCAATAACTTCAGGTCATGATAAATGTTTGTCTTAATGTGACACTCCTGATTGGGTCCGCTTGTGGCACCATGTATTATTTGACTCTTCATACTTAACTCCTGAATGAAGGATGGATAAAATTAAATGGCAATTAAAATTAAATGGCAATTAAAACTGCTGACAGATTGGAAAATGATTCTAACAATGCCCCAGACTATTGACTATCATGACACTACTATTTGGGCACTGGGGATGAAACAATTAAAATCTTCAGAAAATGAAGGTGTATTCATGAACATTTGAGACCTGAGATTGAGACCTATTCGGGCAATATCATGGGCTGGAATTTGCTTTGCTGTCCGCAATGAAAGGAGAAAGATCAAAATCAGTCAAATGAAAGCTTTTTTTTAAACTGCTTTTTAAAAAATAAAAAAATCTCCAAAGCTAATTTTCTTTGGGAATGAGACTCCACGTGTAATTTTGTTTGGAACGTAGGAAATTGTTCATCAGTAATGATCACTTATGACGCCATTCAAAAACTCCCCTACTCTTGAATGCAACAGCCCTAACTTTTTCAGCTGTTTTTAATGTGTGGAGCTAATAGACAAGTGCAGTATGTTCATGCTGTTGTAGTCGTTCCAGTGCCGAGTCTATTGATGAGGACTGCAACTGTGGAACCTGTGGAAGTGACAACTGTGCATTGTCCATACTTCGCGGGTTGCTGTAAGTTTCCTGCATTATTCCTAGCATTGTCTGGCATCTTTGAATCTGTCTATATATATGTTTCTGAAACATACCTCTTCATTCACCTGAGGAAGGAGCAGCGCTCCGAAAACTAGTGACATCAAAACAAACCTGTTGGACTTTAACCTGGTGTTGTAAGACTTCTTACTGTGCTCACCCCAGTCCAAAGCCGGCATCTCCACATCATGCATTAAAAGGGTGAGCGATGATGCCCTTATTGTTGTTCTCATTGCAAATTCCAGGCCCATATGTTGTGAAAATTGAACGATTTTAATGTTGACTAGTTAATTTATTTATGACATTAGGTTTGAAGGAGAGTTGTAGAAATGTAATTCTTTTATGGGTATGACATCAAACAAAATATTGACTAAGGCTGGACAAAGTTTTGAATTGCTGAATACTCTCTGTCTTTTAAATTGAAGAAAATATCAAAGAAAATGTTTAAAATTGGGAGATAATGATAGGCCCACAACAAAAGATCAGACAGCTTGAGGCACTTTTGTACATGTAAACTGGAAGCTGGTCCAATGCCAGTTCTACAGAATTGTGATCAAGTATGTTAAAAGATACTTAAAAGGGAGTAGTGCTGTGGTTAGCACTGCTGCCTCATGGCAGCAAGCACCCATGTTCGATCCCGGCCCTGGGTCACTGTCCTTGTGGAGTTTGCACATTCTACCCGTGTCTGCATGGGTCTCACCCCCACAACCCAAAGATGTGCAGAGTAGGTGAATGGCCATGCTAAATTGCCTTTAATTGGAAAAATACATTTTTAAAAAAAATACTTTAAAGACCACCATTTTATTTTGCATGGGTAGAATCTTTTGGAAATCCTGTGGTGCAGTGTTAGCGTCCCTACCTCTGGACCAGAATGTCCAGATTCAAGTCCCACTTCAGAACGTGATGGCAATGGGGGATATGTTCGTAACGTGACCAAACAGCTTGAGAACTGCCTTGTAAATCCTTCCAGTGCACCCAAGGGTAAGAGAGGGAAGAGTTTCCTGGTTAGCATTATTGCAGAAGGCAACAGCAAACAGTACTTTCCAAGCATAATCATGACCAGGCCAATGGAATTCCATGGTGGCCAATGCCGCCTTGGGGCATGGTACAGGAAAGAACAGGAGGAGAGTCATTTATCTTTAATGGGCACTAGATTTCTGGTGTGTATTTGATATTGTTAAAACCCATAACAGTCAAAGATCCTGTTGTTTCAATTCCAGTGTGCATGTGTTTGGAGTGGGGTAAAGGGTTGTGTTGGTGGTATTGGCCATCTGTTTCACAAGCTTGTTAGCAAATTATTTTTTTGTGTAGTTTAATTAATGTCTGTCCGATTCACTCACTTTACGATTTCTAAATTTCATTCACCAATTCATCGTCTATAAATCTTGTTAGTTTGTGTGAATGAGAAAGCCCTTTATCATGTAATTATATGTAACTGTATAATATCCTATACCGGGTGGTCAGATTTAACTGTGAGCTTGTGAAAACCTGACTTGTGCACTTTGTATCTCGCAAAATGCATACCTGAGTATGCCCGGGATTGTTTTGACTTTTCATCCAGGGGTCAGGTTTGGAGTGCATTTTGCGAGCCACAGTGGCGTGTGTCAGGAACATGGATGTGAAGGTGGGCTGGTTAGAAGACCTACCTCAGTTCTCCCAACACAGCAGCCTAGCTCTTAACATTTTTTTAAAATGCCCTAATCCTCACTCCTTACACCCTCTACCCAACCATGTTCCCCCTCAAGTTGTCTATGTCACGCATACTACTTCCGATCAGGTATGCTATCTTCATACTACTTCAGCTCCCCATTCAACACCTTGCTGGCCCATCCCCTCAACCATGTATCACAGAATAACTCTTAAAATGATTAGTGCAAGGATCAACTTACCTTTGGTGGACAAATCACTATGATGAATCACTGCATTAAAAAAACATTTACATTATAATACATTATCTGAGGTGTCATTTGAAGTGTCGATCTTTCAGAATGTTCCTGATTCTTCAGGCTTGCCCAATGGTCATAAAATCTTCAAGGAGTTGTCATTTTCTTTGGATCTTGCAAACCCCACACCAATACATGAAAGTTGTGTGGGGGAAAATGCAATTTTCAGAACGTCTTCACAATAGGGACTCCACCTCAGCAAAGGGTATGTTTTGCACCCAAGGCCCTCCTGCCCTGCGAAAAGACGATATGAAAATGGTGTGGGGTCGGTAAGGCTAAGGAAAATTAAATTTCTAGCAAAAAAAGACTAAATTCAGTGTTTCTAAACCCGACCGCACCTCCATTCGGAGATGGAAATTTGATTCCAGATGTATCTTAAAACACTGGCCTTATTAATATGAACATCAACATCTTGCATTTAAATGGCTCTTTTACGTAATAATAATATCCCAAGGATTTCACAGGAATATTATTGGGCAAAATTTGACCTTAACCCTATCGAGATATTAGGGTAGCTGACCGAAAGTTTATTCAAGGAAGTAGGTTTCAGGGCAGCATGGTGGCGCAGTGGGTTAGCCCTGCTGCCTCACGGCGCTGAGGTCCCAGGTTCGATCCCGGCTCTGGGTCACTCCATGTGGAGTTTGCACGTTCTCCCCGTGTTTGCGTGGGTTTCACCCCCACAACCCAAAAATGTGCAGGGTAGGTGGATTGGCCGTGCTAAATTGCCCCTTAATTGGAAAAAATGAATTGGATACTCTAAATTTATTTTTAAAAGAAGAAAAAAAAAGAAGTAGGTTTCAGGAGTGTCAAAAAGGTGGAGAATGTTTGGGAGAGAATAGGGCCTCAGCAGCTGGCTGGCAATCAACGGTATTCAAAAATGGTGTCTGCATTGGACCAGATTTGGAAGAACACAGAAATCAACACGCAGAAGGGCCTATACGAGTACACTCACCTGCCCTTCGGGGTTTCATCAATGTGCACCATATTCCAACGGATCATGCAGAACATACTCCAAGGTACCTAGGTAGAGTGCTCTTTTGGAGGGTCGGTGCCGACTCGACGGGCCAAAGGGCAGTCTCCTGCACTGTTATGATTCTATGATAAAGAGGTTACAAAACTAAGGAGGGGCACGGGCATGGAGGGATTTGAATTCAAGGATCAAAATTAAAAATTGAGATGTTGCTGGGCCAGAAGTCATTTGTAGGTTAATGAGTCGAAGGGTGATAATCTTATAATAATAATCTTGGCAGCATGGTGGTGCAATGGATTAGCCCTGCTGTCTCACGGCGCCGAGGTCCCAGGTTTGATCCCAGCTCTGGGTCACTGTCCGTGTGGAGTTTGCACATTCTCCCCATGTTTGTGTGGGTCTCGCCCCACAACCTAAAGATGTGCAGGCTAGGTGGATTGGCCAAGCTAAATTGCCCCTTAATTGAAAAAAATGAATTGGGCACTCTTAAATTTTTTTTTAAAAAAATAATCTTTATTAGTGTCACAAGTAGGCTTACATTAACACTGCAATGAAGTTACTGTGAAAATCCCCTAGTCACCACACTATGGCGCCTGTTCGTGTACACTTGAGGGAGAATTCAGAATGTCCAATTTACCCAACAAGCACCTCTTTCAGGATTTGTAGGAGGAAACCAGAGCATCCGGAGGAAACCCACGCAGACACGGGGGGAACATGCAGACTCTGCACAAGACAGTGACCTAAGCCAGGAGTCAAACCGGGTCCCTGGCGCTGTGAAGCAACAGTAGCAACCACTGGGTGATCGAGATTGGTACAAGTTAGGATATGGCCAGCAGCGGTTTAGAGTGTTCATGTTTATGTTGGGTGGATTATGGGAGTCTGATCAGGATAACATTGGAATAGCCATAACTGTAGGTGACAAATGTATGGGTGAAAGCTTCAGCAGCAGATGGCTCGAGAGGGGTGATGTTAAGACACTGGAAGTAGGTAGTCTTCGTGATTGAATGGTTGTGCAGTCCATATCGCCACATTTGGGACATATTTGACTATGAAGTTGTGAACTCTCTGTCTCAGGACAGTGGCCAGCAAGGTGGGGTGGGGTTTATAACTAAGGTGCAGAGTTTTTGGAGGGAACCAAAGGCAATGGCTTCCATTTGCCCAACATTTAATTGGAGGAAATTTCTGGTCACTCGATACTGGATTCTGGCTAAGTAAAACATGACAAATCGGAGGCAGTGAGGGGCTGGGATAGGTTGTGATGCGGTAGAACTGGGTGTCTTCAGGGCTTCGTGGAACCTGATAATGTTATTGGATCATGTTACTCAGGCGCAGCATAAAGACGAAATATAGGAGGAGGCCGGAGATTGATCCTTGGGGTCTCCAGAGCAGTTGCAGTGCAGGAGGATGAGGAAAAGTCCATGCAGGAGAATTTACTGCATTGTATTAAGCATGAATAACACCATTTTGGAAACCTATTATCGGGTATACAGCTGATGTAGCTTAGTATTGTATCACAGTACTGTGCAAAATCAAATTTGCTATGTGTTTAGTACATCTGAGAGTCTGAGCAATGAATAGTTCCTCTTTAAATGTTTTGCTCCTCCATTCTATCCATGCAATATTCTTACAATGCCATTAAATTCTGATCGGGGATTAATTTGTTCTGTGGTTCTAAAACTCTTCCATGATTGTGAAGTTATGCTATTTTAATAAATAATCAAAGGTAGCTGAGCCAGTGGAAATGTAGATTGATACCTTTGGGACTGCAGGTTAAATATAGATATGAACTGTCGATAAGGTCAGGCTGAAAGGCATGTTCAAGATGCTGCAGTTTTCCTGTACAGTTAATCCAGTCTGTTTATCTTCCCAACACATTGCTCCAGTTGTGAACTATGCACATTGATTGACCTGGGAGAGATATAGGACAAAGAACAATGAATACAGAATAGCACACAATTTGTCCCAGTGCAAAAAGGCCCGAGGCATGGAATGAAATCTAATTATTCAGTTGTGACCAAAGAACTAGATTTACTTTATTTGTAAGCATAGTCATTTAAAAACATACTGATGTTCCATTCCCCCCCCCATCTAATCTATACCAATCCACCAAATGACACAACATACATGGAAGTTGTGATAAGATTTATATAGCCAGTGCAAAAGTCCATTCAATTAAATGTTGGACTATCGAATTTTTTCATGTTACTGTCTGATGCCCAGAATTAAAGTCGTTTTTAAAGTTCAGACCAGTGACTATTCAGTTATTGCAAACCTGTGGGGCTATAGTGCCACTTAGTGGTCAAAACTAAAAGGTACAACTGATAATTCTTCTATTTGTAAAGACAAACTCCATTCAAAATTGGAAGGCATTGAAAGGGAAACAAATGCAAGAAACTGAAAACAAACATGAACTGAAGCAGAAAATTGGAGAAAGAAAGCTGCCTCATCACAGTTCACTTCACTTGCATGCTATTATATATCCTAATATCCATATGATAGAGGAGTTTTTTTGCATAATGGTAACTTGTATATTAGAGATGCAGTTTCCCAATATGTGTTCCTTGCAGGCGTGGGAACGGAAGAGAAAAATAGTTTTGATACTATTTTTAAAAATATGCGTGTGTGTATTTCCTGTTCATTACATGCAAGATGTTGTGCTTCGTTGTTTAACTCTGGCTGTGATTAACACACCTGTTTAAAAGCTTTAATCTAATTACTCAAGGATTTTCAAAATTCTTGTAAATTCAGATATCCAGAGATTGAAATAAGATTCCACATACAATGGTGAAATAGGCACTTTACATGATATAACTTACAGATGGAATTGTTTGATAACAATAGTTCATTATGGGTATTGTCACCCTGTCATTTGCGTCTTTCTTTCTTCTCTCTCTTTTATTTTTAAATTTTAGACTACCCAATAATCTCTTTTCCAATAAAAGGGCAATTTAGCGTGGTCAATCCACCTAATCTTTGGTTTGTGGAGGTGAAACCCACGCAGACATGAGGAGAATGTGCAAACTCCACATGGACAGTGACCCAGGGCCGGGACTCGAACCCGGGTCCTCAGCACTGCAGTCCCAATACTAACCACTGTGCCACATGCCGCCCTCTCTCTTCTCTCTTCTTTCTCCCCATCACCAACATGCTCCACTCTGCTTGACCTAAAGACAGAACTTGACTATGACTCCCATTGTACTCTATGCCCTGAAGGAGTAATTAGTTATATATTATCAATTTCATGTATTGAATTTAATATGTCATTTGTCAATCTCCTATTGCTCAGGATATGGTGATGAACTGGATATTGTCAACATTAGAAGTGTCACATTGTGTGAGCAAAATAGGTGCTATTAGAATGTAGTACCCTGATTTTGGTTTGTTGCAGTTAGAAAAAGGTCAGTGTTAATCACATTTATGTGTGAGATCCAAATTTCTAATGCCGATGAGGCAGAGAGAAAGACAGATGGCTTCTATTGATTTAATCTATTTTTAAAAGTTTGAATTTTGAGAGCAATCCAAGTCTCAGAAAAACCGCTAAGTAGGAAGAGCAGGAGGATGAGGACACCTCTGACATCTTAGCACCTATGAAGTGAGTAACTAGAGCAAGAGAAAATGAGGCAGTCAAGCGGGTAGGTGAAATGATAAGTGTGAGGGACATAAGCAGAGGAATAACTAGTAGGAAGGTAATGGGATAGGGTGAGAAAGAACACAATTAGGTCACAATATAGGGAGTCAATATAGGGAGTCAGAGTCCCGGCCCTGGGGAGAGTGTTTCTCCCTCCACCCCCAGTCCACATGTAGATTGTAGCTGTTGGTGGCTCTGCTTCCCAATTTATCACCCACCACTCTCATCGTAAAGAAGAAAGCAGAAAGTTTTATTATGTCCTTTTAGTCATAGAATTTACAGTGCAGAAGGAGGCCATTCGGCCCGTCGAGTCTGTACCGGCTCTTTGAAAGAGCACCCTACCCAAGCCCACACCTCCTCTCTATCCCCATAACCCAGCAACCCGACCCAACACTAAGGGCAATTTTGAACACTAAGGGAAATTTAGCATGGCCAATCCACCTAACCTGCACATCTTTGGACTGTGGGAGGAAACCGGAGCACCCGGAGGAAACCCACGCGCACACTGGGAGAACGTGCAGACTCCGCACAGACAGTGACCCAAGCTGGGAATCGAACCTGGGACCCTGGAGCTGTGAAGCAATTGTGCTAACCACCATGCTACCGTGCAGTTAATGGGAGTGAAGCAGCAATAGCGAGTGGCACAGCAGCAAAATGAGACACAGAAAATCACCAAGAAATGACCTTCCAGTAGATTAAAAATCTTCCTGTTGTCACTGTTTTGGTGGGACTTTCATATTGACGTTGAGCATTGTTGTTGCTTCAGAAAATATGTATAATGGGAATTTTCTTGAATAAATAATTGCTTGTCATAGTCTAATTAAGGGATGTTTGCTGCCATATTATGTCCTTAGATTCTAGACTCCTGGCAGTAGAGTTCCACTCCATGTTTGTAACTGATGGCTATAGATTTTCATGGCAATTAGCTGTGCTTTCGATATTTTTAGGCATCCATTGAATCTCTAATGGCCTGGCCCACTCTAATCGTCTTAAATGTAGGCTTTCCTGTTTCTTTTGGCTGTATGGGCTAATTTCATAGTATCTCCACTGCTCAAACAACAAAGAGATTGAGGCAGCAGGCAGGGAAAGAATTGTAAGGCATTGAGGTGGGTTGGAGCAAGGTGGCTGGTTGGGTGGTTTGCAGGATAGATAGAGCGGGGCAAGTATGAGACAGAAGACGTGCAAGGTGAGAAAGAAAATCACGGAAGATATGTTGAGAGAGGCAGAGAACGTCCTGTGACGCAGACCAATAGACAGCAGATTGGTTGCAGTTCAAGCTACAATATGGTCTGCAACCCATACTGCATGTTTCGTGAAGTAATCGGGCACCAACCAATGCTGGCGTTTAATGACTTATTTATTTTTGGTGGACAGAAATTCGCCAATAATGTGGCCTTCATATTTTCATATTTATATCTCCATATAACTAGGCATTTGCTACAGATCATCAGTTATAAGAGGGAACATAGTATATTTTATTGGTTCTTGTTAGGAAATAGCGATAGTTTGAATTTAATTTTTATTTGTACTGTGGGTATTAAAACAAAAGGTATACATTTAAGTAAGCTTAATTTTTGTTTCAATATTTGTGTGCTAAGAGTTGAAACTTATAGCTTTGTGTTAAACAAAGGTGCATACAGGTTTTTGATTTTAGTTTCACTTAAAACTTTGCCTGCATGGTAATGAGCATTTATGACATGAAAGACTCCAACTGAAAAACAGGAGCACTTGAGTTTTCAATTTGAGCCAGGCAAACTAGAGGCAAGGAGAATTCCACAGGCACTGCCAGGATAGGCAGAACAATAGAGAGTCAGAAAGCAAGCCGTAGAAACTGAAGGAGAAAGTTCCAGGGAGCGGGGACAAACAAATGCCCCAGGAAGGCTAATCAAAGGAACAAAGAATAGGAATCTAGATAAGATCCTGTTCAGTGAAGTGAAAGCAAAGTGCAGAGAAAGGGCTCAGAATTAAAAAGACAGCTGTACAAAGCAGATTTAAAGTCGGCTGGCGAGAAACCAGACATCTTAAGGTTGGCGACACTTTAATGCAGCCTGTGAAGCAGTGGTGTTCTGTTGGTCTGGTTGGGTACCTGAGCGATGGTGTAAAAACTAAAACCCACGTGGTGATCCAAGGCAGAGGGATACTAAAAGGAAAGGTTGAAATCCTGGAGGTGGATCTTTGGTGAAGGTATCCACGAGAATACATTGTGTAGAAGAAAATTCCAAAGTATGTTCTTTGAGAACGGAGTTTGGAAACCCTTGTATGAAAGTCTGAATTCCAGTGAGACCAATGACCAGCATCTAGGTTGAGTTGATGAGAAATTCGTAGAAGTTGTTTGCATCTGCCACTTGGTTTCAGAGTGTGGAATGTCTGACCACATTGTGCCTGTTAAGTTTACATGGACTGCATGCTTACTGAGTAGAGTATAGTATATATTTTGTAACTTGTGTTATTGTCACAAATCTGGATATATCTGTAAAGATGTAGCTGGGATGAAAGAGTAGAGTTTTACAGTTAATCTTTTCTTATTTAATAAATGTTATTTGTTAAAAGATCATCAACAGTTCTGTGACTCTGTTCATTCACATCTCCAAATGAAAAAATAGAGTTAGGATCTATCAAATCAGGTTCCATTCTGGTATCTGACTTGTCTGATTGGAACATCAGCTGGGATCATAACATTCCGGGTACTTTTTCCTCTTCAGGATATACTGCATTTAAATCCCAAATATTGAAACAGTAAAGATTTTTATCCTTGTCGTGTCCTTGGTATTCGACACCTTGCTTGAGGCTGGATCCAATATTTCTCCTTGAATTAGTGAATTCCCTTTAGTTTATTGCTGTATTCAGATGTCAATCTCATATGGGTTGTAATCAGCCTTTTTCCTTCTCCATTTAGTTACAATTATTTACAAAGGCTGATCATGTATCCGTTATTAGTCTTATGGTTCCTGCTTGGTTGAGATTCAACCCATCTGTCAGAAACCATTCCCTTTTATTCAACAATTAATGTTCCAGTTACAGATTGAGAACCCTTATCCGAAATCTGAAAAGCCCTGAAATCCTCACTTTTTTTCGAACGCCCACGTGACACCATGAGTGGCTCTGGGAAGGTTCCCGGGTGATACCACAGAGGGTTACAAGTCCTAGGTGGGGTTGTTATTGTGTCAAAACACCAGTTTGTTTTCAGCAGTTGTCATAGCCAGACATTGGTGCATTATATTGTTGAAAATGTTGAAAAGGACTGCAGATTACCCTATGGATATTAGTGCAAAGGAAAAAAGGAAGCATTTGTGCTTATCTAGAACACAAAGTCAAGTTATTGCAAAAACTTGAGCATGGTGTTAGTGTGAGGCATCTTCCAGAGGAGTATGGTGTTGGAATGACCACCGCCTATGATCTGACGAAACAGAAGGACTAACTGTTAAAGTTCTATGCTGAGGATGTCCGGTTGCGGCGATGCGGAGCTAAGCCGCACATTTCGGCAGCTCCCGCTATAACGGACTTTTGGGCTCTCCAGAGGAGCCCCAACGGAAATTTTTTGATTAAATCCCGTGTGGGAAAGTGAAGTAAGTTCCCCCTTACATTGTATGGCGGGGATTAGCGGTGGAGCGTCAGAGAAAGAGGCTTTGGAGCAGCGGCAAAAACGAGGGGGAAGAAACAAGATGGAGGAGGATGGAGATCGAGCAGCATGGGGGCCGGACCAGCAGGAGTTCCTCAGGCGCTGCGTGGAGGAGCTTAAAAAGGAGGTGCTGGCGCCAATGCTGTTGGCGATCGAGGGGCTGAAGGAGACCCAGAAGGCCCAGGCGGTGGAGCTCCGTGAGGTGAGGGGTAAAACTAATGAGAACGAGGACAAGATCCTGGGCCTGGCGGTAAAGATGGAGGCGCACGAGGCGGTGCACAGGAGGTGGGCCGAGAGACTCGAGGTCCTGGAGAACAGGTCGAGGAGCAAGAATCTCCGGATTCTGGGTCTCCCCGAAGGAGTGGAGGGGGCTGATGCCGGGGCGTACGTGAGCACAATGCTCCATTCGCTGATGGGTGCGGAGGTCTCTCCGAGCCCCCTGGAGCTAGAAGGGGCTCACCGGGTCCTGGCGAGGAGACCCAAGGCTGATGAGCCGCCAAGGGCGATAGTGGCGAGGTTCCATCGCTTCGCGGACAAAGAAAGTGTCCTGAGATTGGCCAAGAAGGTGCGGAGCAGTAGATGGGAGAACGCGGTGATCTGAGTATACCAGGAATGGAGCGCGGAGGTGGCAAGGAGGAGAGCTGGCTTCAACCGGGCCAAGGCGGTGCTGCACAAAAAAAGAGTCCGGTTCGGAATGCTGCAGCCTGCGCGACTGTGGGTCACTCATCAGGACCGACACCACTATTTCAAAACGCCAGAAGAGGCTTGGACCTTTATCCAAACGGAAAAATTGGACTCTAACCAAGGGGCTGTGGTTGTGGGGGGGTTGTTGACTGTATACGGGGTTGTAAAAATGGGTAAAGAATGTTTCGTGGGTGGGATGATGGATGGGGATGGGGGAAGAGTTCTTTGTTTTTTCTCTTTTGATGAGATAGTGGGGAATGTGGGCGTCGGTGCTGGAGGGAGGTGAGACTTGGGGATGGGGGAACTGGGATAAGGCCGCAACAGGAGCTGCGCCACGGGGCGGGGCTGGCTCAGGAAAGCACGGGCTTTTTCCCGCGCTAGGGAGGGGGGGGATGGAGGAATGTAAGGAGGAGGAGAGATTCCCACACGGGGAGATCAACGGGAAGGCGGGGGAAGCCGGGGTCAGCAGAAGTCAACTGACTCACGGAACTATTATGGGGGGAGCAAAAGACCTAGATGCGGATCTAGCGGGGAGGGGGGGGAGGGAAGGGGGGGGACAATATGGTTGCTGCACTGGCCGAGGGGGAACTGAAAATGGAAGAGGTGGTCGGGGCGGGGGTTCCCCGTCTGGGGGACTGGAGGGTGTGGGAGGCGCGGGCACGGGACTGGCCTAAGATAGGAGATGGCTAGTCGGCTTTGGGAGGGGGCGGGGGGGTAACCCCCCAATCCGGCGGATCACGTGGAATGTGAGAGGCCTAAATGGGCCGGTTAAGAGGGCCCGAGTGTTCGCGCACCTAAAGGGACTGAAGGCAGACGTGGTCATGTTTCAGGAGACACATCTGAAGGTGGCAGATCAGGTCAGGTTAAAGAAGGGATGGGTAGGACAGGTGTTCCATTCGGGGCTGGATGCGAAGAATAGAGGGGTTGCAATACTGGTGGGGAAGCGGGTGTCATTTGAGGCCAAGAACATAGTAGCGGACGATGAAGGCCGATACGTGATGGTGAGCGGTAGGTTGCAGGGGACGGAGGTGGTATTGGTAAATGTATACGCCCCGAACTGGGACGATGCTGGATTCATGAAACGGATGTTGGGGCGTATTCCAGACTTGGAGGTAGGGAGCTTGATAATGGGTGGGGATTTCAACACGGTGTTGGACCCAGCATTAGATCGTTCCAGATCTAGGGCGGGGAAGAGGCCGGCTGCGGCCAAGGTGCTCAGGGGGTTTATGGATCAGATGGGGGGGGGGGGGGGGGGGGGAGTAGATCCCTGGAGATTTGCCAGGCCTTTGGCCAGAGAATTTTCTTTTTTCTCCCATGTACATAAGGCATACTCACGTATAGATTTTTTTTGTTCTGGGCAGGGCATTGATCCTGAAAGTGGAGGGAACGGAGTATTCGGCCATAGCCATTTCAGACCACGCCCCGCATTGGGTGGAGCTAGAGCTGGGGAGGAGAGGGACCAACGCCCGTTGTGGCGGTTGGATTTGGGACTGCTGGCAGACGAGGAAGTGTGTGGGGGGTGCGGGGGTGCATCGAAAGGTATCTGGAGGCCAACAACAACGGGGAGGTGCAGGTGGGAGTAGTATGGGAGGCGCTGAAGGCGGTGGTCAGGGGAGAGTTAATCTCCATCAGGGCTCGTAGGGTGAAGAGAGAGGGCAGGGAAAGGGAGAGGTTAGTGGGGGAGATTTTAAGGGTGGACAGGAGATATGCAGAGGCTCCTGATGAGGGACCAGTCAGGGAGAGACTAAGTCTCCAGACGGAGTTTGACCTGTTGACCACAGGGAAGGCAGAGGCACAGTGGAGGAAGGCACAGGGGGCGATATATGAATATGGGGAGAAGGCGAGTCGGATGCTGGCACACAGCTCTGTAAGAGGATGGCAGCGAGGGAAATAGGTGAAGTCAAGGATGGCAGGGGAACTACTGTGCGGAGTGCGGTGAAAGTGAATGAGGCATTCAAGGCCTTTTACGAGGAGCTGTATAGGACCCAGCCCCCAGGGGGAAAAGAGGGGATGCGACGATTCTTGGACCAACTGAGGTTCCCGAGGGTGGAGCAGCAGGAGGTGGCTGGTTTGGGGGTGTCAATTGGGGTGGAGGAGCTGGTTAAAGGACTGGGGAGCATGCAGGCAGGGAAGGCCCTGGGGCCGGATGGGTTCCCGGTGGAATTTTATAGGAAGTATGTAGACCTGTTAGCCCCGTTGCTGGCAAGGACCTTCAATGAAGCAAAGGAGGGGGGGGACCCTGCCCCCGACAATGTCAGAGGCGACGATCTCTTTGATCTTGAAGTGGGATAAGGACCCACTGCAATGCGGGTCGTATAGACCGATCTCGCTCCTCAACGTAGATGCTAAGTTGCTGGCAAAAATATTGGCTACGGGGATTGAGGACTGTGTCCCGGGGGTGATTCACGAGGACCGGACGGGATTCGTAAAGGGTAGGCAGCTAAATACCAATGTGCGAAGGCTCCTAAATGTGATGATAATGCCATCGGTGGAGGGAGAGGCAGAGATAGTGGCAGCCATGGACGCGGAGAAGGCCTTTGACCGAGTGGAGTGGGATTATCTCTGGGAAGTGTTGGGGAGGTTTGGGTTCGGGGGAGGGTTTATTAGTTGGGTTAAGCTCCTGTATAGAGCCCCGGTGGCGAGTGTGGTCATGAACCAGCGGAGGTCGGAGTATTTCCGGCTGTATCGAGGGACGAGGCAGGGGTGTCCCCTGTCCCCTCTGCTGTTTGCATTAGCAATTGAACCTTTGGCCATGGCATTAAGGGAGTCGGGGAAATGGAAGGGGGTGGTCCGAGGGGGGAGAGGAACATCGAGTGTCGCTGTACGCAGACGGCCTGTTGCTGTATGTGGCGGATCCAGTGGAGGGGATTGTTGAGGTCATGCAGATCCTAAGGGAGTTTGCAGACTTCTCGGGCTATAAGCTCAATGTGGGACAGAGTGAGCTCTTTGTGGTGCATCCGGGCAATCAGGGAAGAGGGATAGACGACCTACCGTTGAGGAGGGCGGAAAGGAGCTTTCGATACTTGGGGAGTCAGGTAGCTAGGAGCTGGGGGGCACTGCACACACTTAATTTGACGCGGCTGGTGGAACAGATGGAGGAGGACTTTAAAAGGTGGGACATGTTGCCACTCTCGCTGGCGGGCAGGGTACAGTCGATTAAAATGGTGGTCCTCCCGAGGTTTCTTTTTGTATTCCAATGCCTCCCAATTGTGATTACCAAGGCCTTCTTTAAGAGAGTAAGCAGGAGCATTATGGGATTTGTGTGGGTGAGCAAGACCCCGAGGGTAAGGAGGGGGTTCCTGGAGTGTAGCAGAGATAGAGGAGGGTTGGCGTTGCCGAATTTGGGAGGCTACTACTGGGCAGCCAACGTGGCGATGATCCGTAAGTGGGTGATGGAGGGAGAGGGGGCGGCGTGGAAGAGGTTGGAGATGGCGTCCTGCAAAGGAACGAGCCTGGGGGCGCTGGTGACGGCACCGCTGCTGCTCTCGCCGACAAGATACACCACGAGCCCGGTGGTGGCGGCAACGCTAAAGATCTGGGGGCAGTGGAGACGGCATAGGGGAGCGATGGGAGCCTTGGTGTGATCCCCGATCAGGGATAACCATCGGTTTGTCCCAGGAAGGATGGACGGGGGGGTTTCAGAGCTGGCATCGGGCAGGGATTAGAAGAATGGGGGACCTGTTCATCGATGGAACGTTTGCGAGCTTAGGTGTGCTGGAGGAGAAATTTGGACTAACCCCGGGAAATGCCTTCAGGTACATGCAAGTGAGGGCGTTTGTGAGGCGGCAGGTGAGGGAATTCCCGTCGCACCCGGCACAGGGGATTCAAGACCGGGTGATTTCGGGCGTATGGGTCGGGGAGTGCAAGGCGTCGGCGATATACCAGGAGATGAAAGAAGAGGGGGAGGCTTTGGTCGAGGAGCTGAAAGGTAAATGGGAAGAGGAGCTGGGGGAGGAGATTGAGGAGGGGCTGTGGGCTGATGCCCTAAGTAGGGTTAATTCCTCTTCCTCGTGTGCCAGGCTTAGCCTGATACAGTTTAAGGTAGTTCACAGAGCGCATAACACGGGGGTGAGGCTGAGTAGGTTCTTTGGGGTGGAGGACAGATGTGGGAGGTGCTCAGGAAGTCCGGCGAACCATGTCCTTATGTTTTGGTCATGCCCGGCACTGGAGGGGTTCTGGAGGGGAGTTGCGGGAACAGTATCTAAGGTGGTGAAAGTCCGGGTCAAGCCAAGCCAAGCTGGGGGCTAGCACTATTTGGAGTAGTGGATGAACCGGGAGTGCAGGAGGCGAAAGAGGCCGGCATTCTGGCCTTTGCGTCCCTAGTAGCCCGGCGAAGGATCTTGTTAATGTGGAAAGAGGCGAAGCCCCCCAGCGTGGAGGCCTGGATAAATGATATGGCAGGGTTTATCAAGTTGGAGAGGATAAAGTTTGCCTTGAGAGGGTCTGCGCAGGGGTTCTACAGGCGGTGGCAACCGTTCCTAGACTATCTCGCGGAGCATTAGATGAAGGTCGGACAGCAGCAGCAGCAACCCGGGGGGGGGGGCTTTTCTGGGGGGCATTTAAGCAAGAAAATACATGAATGATCCGGAAAACTGATATGTGCGGGAGGAATCCAATGTACCAAGTTCTGTATCAGATTGACTTGCCATGTTAATGTCTTGCTATGCAAGGTTTCTTTCTTTTGTGTTACGGGGGGGGGGGGGGGGGGTTTGTTTGTATGGTTGAAAATTTTGTTAAACAATTCTAAATAAACATATTTTTAAAAAAAAGAAAGTTCTATGCTGAAAGTGATGAGCAGAAGCTAATGGAAACTGGAAAAACATTGCATAAACTGTGTATTGAAAGAGTGGCTGGTTCTAGAAATTTAAGAAAAGACACAACATTACATAATAATACTAATCGTTTATTGTCACAAGTAGGCTTCAATGAAGTTACTGAAAAGCCCCGAGTCGCCACATTCCGGTGCCATTTTTAAAGATTTGTGGTGATAATTCTTCTGCTGATCACGAGGTGGCAGAGAATTCAATTGATGAGTTTGCCAAGATCATCACAGATAGAAATCTAATGCCAGAACAAATCTACAATGCTGTTGAGACATCATTGTCCCAGGAAGATACTGACTGCAGCTGATGAGAAGGCCCATTCAGGTATTAAGAATGCCAAGGATACAACGACTGTGAAGGGATGTGCTAATGCAGCAGCACGCACAATTGTAAACTTGCTGTGATTGGCAAGAGCATGCGTCCTTAAAGGAGTGAATACCTTACCAGTCCATGATTATGCAAACAAGAAGGCATGGGTCACCTGGGACATCTTTTCTGATTGATTTCAGAAACATTTTGTTCCAGCAACTGGATGTCGACTGCAAGATTTTGTTATTCCATGATAACTGTTCTGCCCATCCCCAGCGGACCTTCTCGTCAAGAATAATGTTTATGCCATCTACTTTCCCCCAAATGTGACTTAATTAATTCATCCATGTGACCAAGGTGTCCTTCCATCAATGAAGAGTAAATATAAAGACTGTTTCTTGAACAGCATGTTGGCAGCACTGAACAGAGGTGTGGGTGTGGAAGGTTTCCAAAAGGAGTTAATGTGAAGGATGCCATCTATGCCACTGCTAACACATGGAACACTGTAGATAAAGACACCCTTGTGCATGTCTGGCACAACCTGTGGCCTATGGCTATGTTCAATCATGATGATGAACAAAGTGAGTTTCAAGGAATCCGTGTGACAAGAGTTCCTCATTAGTATAGTATAGTGGTTGGCCCCCGCCTGGCACGCGGGAGACCGTTGTTCAATTCCCCAACGGGGAGCTTTGTAGTTATCCAGAGACTCCACTGGTAGATTCTTTTCTTCACACAGAGAGTGGTGAGCATCTGGAACGGGTTGCCAGAGGCAGTGGTAGAGGCGGGTACGATTTTGTCTTTTAAAAAGCAGTTAGACCGTTACATGGGCGGGGTGGGTGTAGAGTGATATCGGCCAAATGCGGGCAAGTGGGACTAGCTTAGTGATAGAAACTGGGGGGCATGGACAAGCTGGGCTGAAGGGTCAGTTTTCATGCTGTAAACATTTATGACTCTAAGTGAGGGAAAGATGATTTTGGACCTCCTTACATATGCAAAAGGAATACCCCTGGATGCCATCAATAAGCTGGAGGAAATTGACATTGAAGTGATTCTCAACATTGTTAATGAGGCTCCATTTGTTCATTTAATGACTGATGGTGACGTAGCTGAAATGGTTCTGAATCAAGGTGATTGTGATGATAACAGTGAAGATGTGCTGTGTTTACATAGACGTCATGGTGAAAATGCGTGACTGACTTATTGAAGGACTCGAACAGCATGCATTCATAACGGAACAAGAAATCCCATCAGTTTATAAAATCAAAGAGAGACTTCTACGACAAAAAACATTGTCAATGATGCAGCAGATGCTAGAAGAAACATTTAAGAAAGCCAGCCAGCACAGTGCATTCTTATGCTTTTGCATGAAATCTGAATTTAATCCCCACGTAAATTAATTGAAGTTCTGATGATTCAATGTGCATCTTATTATTTACTGATTAAAAAATATTGCATATTGAATTTACTAAACTTTGCTTATTATGGTTCAATGTACATCTTACCATTTATTGATTTAAAATATTGCATATTGAATTGTGGTGCCTTGTTGAATCTGTAAATGAACTATAAATTAATTTTGTGCTTAGACTTGGATCCGATCCCCGTTGGATCAGCTACCGCACGCATTCCAGAATTCAAAAAATTTCAGAATCCGAGACACTTTCAGCCTCAAGCATTTGGATGAGGGATGCTCAACCTGTACTATCAGACCACTATTATTGACCAGCCATTTGTTTGCACCCAATAATTTGAGGAAATCTTCTCCTTGCCTTAATCATGATAAATATGAGCCAGGAGCTGGGTGAGTGGTTTAAATCCTAGTGGGTGGGGGTAGAATGCAGAAGGGGCATTCCTTACTCATCTTTAATGTGGAATATCTTATCCTCTTTTTTTTTTTTCAGGAGAATGACTCCTGGGTATAATGATGAAAAGTTTGTGCAGATAGCCCTAAAGGTCCTCACATGTGGTGAGGACCTTAGAACTAATGTCTTTGTAAATTTTTTGTATTCCTTTATTTTGGGTTTAAAGAATCACTAACTGGTTCCAGCAAAGGTACAAGCAGGTCTCCTATCCGAGAAAAAGATGTTATAATGTGTCACTGGTGCCTTTGGTATAATTGGAGCATTGGTGCCTTTGGTATAATTGGAGTTGGGGAGCTTTGTTTTGCTGTGTGCCCAAACAGTGCGCGAGAGATTTTCCCTATATTTACTTTAGCTGAATGAGCAATGGCGGTAGCTACTTTGAAAATTTGCTCCTGGAATGTGTGGAGAGTACACATTATCCTATTAAGATATGCATCTTGACGCTTCTGTCTCCTGGTCTCCATGAAACCTAAGCAATTAATCGTAACGTTTTATGACATTCATGTTCCAGATCCTTTGTGATGCAACCGGCCTTTAAATATGAACGATGGAGTCTTTCCGCCAGAGGCAATGGCAGAGAGAAATACGTGCCTAGTACGTACACTGACACCACACACCCTGTACCTCTGGCGGAAAAACTCCATCGTTCATATTTAAAGGCCGGTCGCAGCCGGCATTCTTTTTTATTACTATGAAACTTTATTTACAATACCTGATTTTTTCCAAGTTTACTACTGATAATTAAAACGATTTCAGTTGAACATCCACATCCTTTACGTTTACACATAAACTTTATTTTAAATGTATTCCCATTTCTTTAGAAATTTAAACAAGTACAATCTTGTTTCTACTTTACAAACTATGACTTTAGATGACATGAAGTAACCTGTCAAGCACATACAATGTCACAATATTTCTTACTGGTCCACTGCATTGCACTTTCCAAACATCCAAGTAATCTCCTGCTCCATTCTCACCAAAAGCACTTACTTCCTGGTTTCCAGAGAGTGGTGACACAAAGTGATAACTGTAGAACATAGAACATAGAATTTGCAGTGCAGAAGGAGGCCATTCAGCCCATCGAGTCTGCACCGGCCCTTGTAAAGAGGGCCCCACACCTCCACCCGATCCCAGTAACCCCACCTAACCTTTTTTTTGGACATTAAGGGCAATTTAGCATGGCCATTCCACCTAACCTGCACATCTTTGGACTGTGGGAGAAAACCGGAGCACCCGGAGGAAACCCACGCAGACACGGAGAACGTGCAGACTCCGCACAGACAGTGGCCCAAGCTGGGAATCGAACCTGGGACCCTGGCGCTGTGAAGCAACCGTGCTAACCACTGTGCCACCGTACTACCCATTTCTATAGGTTCCTTCCAGTGTTGACATGTGTCAGCTGTATTGACTGGCCTCATTTGATCGGTCTTCCTCACCACCAAACCTGGTCTGGCTTCCCTTTCACTGTCCAGTAGGTGCATCCACCCCCAGTCACAGACTGCTGACCACTTCCCGAACAGTACTTCACATTGTGGGAGTGCAAACGACCATTGTGCCGGCCATTTAACAGTTCTGACCATGGAGCCGTAAGTCGCAAACTGCCGATCGGTGGCGGGGGACGAGCCGAGCCACACGCAGAGGACGAGAACATGAGATGAACTCCACGCTGGGGTCACCACTGTTGGCATCGCACTTCCACGTGGACGCCCGTCAACCACTGTCCCCACCAACACGTGTGCGGTGACCAGCACACAGCCCAGCCTTGAGTCGGCCTACCCTCTCAAACACCACAACCAATCAGGGACTGCCTGCAGTTGGCAATCTTAAAAGTCAGTCGCGGCTGTCGGGGTTTCTTCCTGTGATCGTGAACGCCACAACCAATCGCTTTCCGACCCACCCGCAGGTCACGACCCTGAGTTTGAAAAACCCTGCTCTAGCCTATCTGCTCATTGTTTTTTTCCTTGTATAAACGGAGGCTCCAAGTTTAACGCTTAAGCTGAACCAACTGTGTTGGTGTTCTCCTGTCTTTTTCTGTATTCATTACAGCATAAATGCTTCTGCATTACTGTGCCAGTTTTGAGGGTTTGCTGTGTTTGCAAAATCAGAAAAACTAATAAAAATATATATATTAAAATTAGTCATCTAGTACGTTTGGGGCGGCACGGTGTCGCAGTGGGTAGCACTGCTAGCTCACTGCATCGAGGACCCGGGTTCGATCCCGCTCCCGGGTCACTGTCCGTGTGGAATTTGCACATTCCCCTCCCGTGTCCGCATGGATCTCACCCCCACAACCCAAAGATGTGCAGGTTAGGTGAATTGGCCACGCTAAATTGCCCCTTAATTGGAAAACAATAATTTGGTACTCTAAATTTTTTTTTAAATCTAGTACGTTAGACTTTTTTTATGCATATGGCTTTCTACTTTGTATTAGCAAATAATCCCCTTCATTTGCAAGAGTTCAACAGTCAGATAGTGAAACAAACAAAAATTCTTATTAGGAATGTGTAGCATTTGAGTAAATGTGTAAGATGTGGGAAGCCCAATTACAAATAATATTTTTGATTATATGACATTGGAGGCTTTGTAAACTTTATTAAATACGGTCTTTTCCCTTTTTTTTTGAACAATTAAAATGTTGCACCGATTTACTTTTTTGCTCTACAGTGTTTTCTGTGAATTTACAGTGGCATCATCCCATTGCACAGTGGTGACAACTGTGCTGGAGCACAAGATTTAGGCTGAATATTTTGACATCAGTAATTTCTTCCACTCGTGTGCTGGATTCTTTGCACCTTTCTCATCGTCCAGTCACAAACTAACGCAGTCCATGACATTTCTACTTCTGTGCTGACCTGCTCTTGAGAAAGATAGAAATTTGTGTAGCTTCAGATGTGCATTTATAGGCATTACAGGATAATGTATAAAGAACTGTGCCTTAAATTGTTTAATTTGTTTCCCAGAACTTTGTGTGAAAGGCAGCTCATGACGAGGAGCAGCTAGGAAGGAACGATGACAGCAATAGCAACAGACTACGACAACATTGATATTCAGCAGCAGTATAGTGATGTCAACAATCGCTGGGATGTGGAAGAATGGGATAATGAAAACAGCTCTGCCAGGCTGTTTGAAAGATCCCGTATTAAAGCCTTGGCAGGTATGTAAGAACCCTTTTGGTCAGGTTGAACTTACTGAACTGAAGAACATCCATTATATCTTTTCCCTCCATATTGTGCCAATTTTATCCCTTTTCTCATCTCAGGGAGGCCATTTACTATGTACTTGGCGCACAGTATGTTCACCCAAGCTTCAGGAGAGTGATTGCTTGAATGTTATTCAGTTTCAAGGGACATCAGACCTGATACCAATACAGTCGTTTACACAAAAAACAACTTCTAGCTTGACTTCCTGCATCGTAATCAGGATTAGAAGCCTTGGTCTTTTTCAAAAATATATCCTTCCTCCACACTCCCTTCCCACACCATATAATATGTACTATTAATGGCAATGGAAATTATGCTGTGCCACATTACTGTAAAAATGCAATGTTTATATAAAGTTCCTCTCTCCTATTGAAGAATTTGTTTTAAATGAATTAATGCCATTGTTTTGCAATATAAAATAATAAAAAGCAATGAATACTAATACATAATTATTACTTGGTTAATCTAAATTGGTGGAAATAGATTCTGAAGATTATTATTTCTAAATTCTGAAAAGGTAGGAATAAACCTTGACTTATCAGTTAGATCAGTTCTTTTGGAAACCGTATAATGGATCTTATAACGTTTAATGACACATTTGTTTGCGTCTTCCATTCCTACCACATTCCCTTAGCTGATACCCCACTTTGGCTGCTGTAAACCAGAATTGTCTGGTGTAATGGACATTATAGGTAATGTATACTGTCATGAGACAGATGAACTTGGGACCTGTAATTACTGCCCAGGTACGTTCTGTAAGTTCTGTTGGCACAATGGTGTTGGCTGCAGCCCTACGTATGAATGACCTGACCTGTAAGGGAACCGGCATTACTATCTATGTCAATATGTTGTTTTATAAATTCAGGCTTCCTAAAGTAGTACATTTGGACAATTGTGATATTTGAGGCTCCACTGGCTTTCAGGTGATTAAATAGATGTGCACCTGATGACAGCAGAGCCTTTAGTCTGGAGACACATACCAAAGACCTTCACAAATAGGCATAAGAATAACTGGTGTGAACCTGGGGAAGGACCGATTGAAATGGCTGATTTATGGTCAAAGAGATGCAATTTGAGGTCTGGGGAGTTCCAAAGAGTTGTATTGAATCAGCTTTTTAAAAAAATTGCGAGTACCCAATTCATTTTTTCCAATTGAGGGGCAGTTTAGCATGACCAATCCACCTACCGTGCACATCTTTGGGTTGTGGCGGCGGAACACACGCAAGCACGGGGAGAATGTGCAAACTCCACACGGACAGTGACCCAGAGCCGGGATCGAACCTGGGACCTCCGCGCCATGAGGCAACAGGGCTACCCCACTGCGCCACTGTGCTGCCTTGTATTGAGGCAGCTTAAGATTTTGTCTTTCTTTGTCAGATTTTATTTTTCTGTCTCTTTTCAGTTTATCATTCACTCCGTTCTTTTTCCTCCTTTCCTCCCCATTGCTCTCCTCCCTCTCTCTCTCTCTTCCCCCCCCCCCCCCCCCCCGGCTCTTTTGCGCTCTATTCCTCCAAATTGGAGCTGTTTGTCCCTCACAATATATTTATTTTTCTCTCCCCTGACAGTGCACCGCTTTCAGGTCTGCAAATCTATAAAGATGAGATTTATCTTGCATATGCTGAGAATAATTGAGAAAACATTTGTGGAACGTTTTTAAAAAAGAATTTAAGATGATGATATATAATCAGTTTATACCCTTGGATCAGAGTTCTACTTTCCTAAAAAGACAAACATGGAAAACTAGAGAGGTCAGAGAAAACCGACTGGATTCTCCATTCCCCCAGTTGCATTTTTCTCGGCGATGCATCATTTGCTGCCGAAGGGATTCTATCCTCCTGCCGCTTGTCGATGAGATTTCCCATTGAAACCACCCCATGATGCAGTGAAACACATTGGCAGGGGTGCGCTGCCAGCGGGAAAAATGAATCCCACGACCGGAGAATTCCGTCCAACGTAAAACTTTTTTTTTTTTACGAAAGCAAAAATTAATGACATAAAGAAATAAAAAGAAAAAAGAAAAGTCCTGGGCAGGCACGGTGGCGCAGTGATTAGCACTGCTGCCTCATAGCACCGCGGACCAGGATCGATCCCGGCCCCGGGTCACTGTCCGTGTGGAGTTTGCACTTTCTTCCCGTGTCTGAATGGGTCTCAGCCCCATAACCTAAAAGATGTGCAGGGTACGTGAATTGGCCACGCTAAATTGCCCCTTAATTGCAAAAAAAGAAATCGGTACTCTAAATTTATATATTTTTTAAAGTCCTGGCGAATGGGGAAGAACAAGACAAAGGGAGTATGAAAAGAAGCTTGTAAGGATCAAAATCAACACTTCAGTAATTTATAATTATATCAGGAAGAGTGTGATCAGGGGCAATGCAAATCCCTTGAAAACTTATAACAGTGTTGCTGTTGATGAAAATAAGGAAATGATTGATGTGCTGAATGCCTCTGTATTACCAATTGAGGAAGAGGCAGGCATGCCAGGAATTCCAAGAAACTAATATTGGATCAGAGACTTGACTCGCCAAAATTAAAGTAACTAAAATAACAGTAATGAAGAAAATAATGGCACTAAAGATGGACAAATTCCCACAACAAGAAGATGTAAGTCAGAACATTGCAGGTGCCTGAACTAGCACCTCCCAAGTTGCTCCTGATTCAGGAATGGTTCCTTTAGGTTGTAACTTTGTGTCTGTCACTCCACTGTTTAAGATGATGGAGGGAAACCAGAGAACTACAGAGCAGTGAACGTAGCATCTATTGTTGGGAAATTGTTAGATTCTAGAATTAGGGGTAAGGTGACTGAGCACCAATGTTCCCTCTTGGCTATGTACAACAACCTGAAAGTTCCCGTGCAGACTGCACACAAATTGACCCCACATGTATGTGGCCATGTAGAATAGAAATATATGGCCTATGCACTTGAGCAAAACTGCTGTGCACTACGTGATGTTGCTGAACACCTTGAAAACCTTCAGCTGATCGAGGCAGCATGAATTGGCAAAGAGTGGGTCACGTCTGATGAACCTGATTGAATTTTTTGAAGAGCTGACTAAAGTAACAGATAGGAGATTGTCTGTGGATGCTATTCATATGAACTTTTAGGAGGCATTAGATGAAGTCCCTCATAAGAGACCGTTAGCTGAAGTTGAAGCTCATGAAATTGAAGGCAAAATATTTGTAGCAATAAAAATAGATAAATGCTGGAAAACCTCAGCTAATCTGGCAGTACCTGTGGGGTGGGAAATCGAGCTAACGTTTTGAATCCATATGACTTCAGGGCTAAGGAGAGTAATGTAATGGATTTTAGACTATAAGAAAGGATGGAGCAGGTGGAGCAAAGTAGAAGGTCAGTGATAGGCGGGAGCTAGGAAACATCGCACAAAGATGTGTAGGGCACAAGACAGGAAGTGCTAATGGCAATGTAAAGGACTATAAAAGTGGTAGTGGCAACCTTCTGAACAGAATTCAACAACTTTAGACTGCAACCTTTCTCTTCCATCTTCGTGGGGAACCTGGTGCTAAAATATTCGTAGATGACGTGATTGTGGCTCCAGGTTTCATACATAGCAGAGCAGCTACCTCACTGCGATCTATTGAAAGTCATCCCTCGAGGCAAACTTGTGTCGGTTCCAAGTGCAAAAACTCCTACCCCCCCTCCCCTTCTCCAGTTGGGTCGTTCCCCCCCCCCCCCCCCCCCACCCTTTCAGTTGGGTCATTCCTTGCATACAGACTTTGAGTAGTCAGGAGGTGAGTTGCTCACCTCTGAATTCCCAGCCTCTAACCAGCTCTTGTAGCCTATGACTGATCCAGTAAGATTTCTGGTCAATGGTAGTTCCTAGAAGGTCGGATGGTAGTGAATTCAGTGATAGTAATGCCATTAGACATCATGGCGAGATGGTTACATTTTCTTTTGTCGGTGGTGTTATGCTCAATAAAGACCTGCCATATTCCTAACCTTCAATTTACAAACTTTATTCAATGTGGACTCTTTGAACTTGGTAATTTTTATTAAGAAAAGCCAATGTGCTGCAAAGATATCCACTGACTGTCAGATGACCTGTGTAATCAAAAACTGTCTCACTGTCTAATGTAGACAAAGGCACAACCCAGACTAAAAGATGTTAACTACAGATAGCCCGAGACCATCAAAAGGCATTCCTGAGTTTAATGGGGCTTTGTTGAAACATAGGAGATGATTGAGTTAACCCCCTCAGGCTGAATGTCTTAAAACAATAAACCCAAGATATGGCTAATCAACCTAAGCCCACCACCATATTTGGAAGGGGAACCACCATTGTGAAGAGTTACAGGACAAGGCAGCCATGTTTATCTCTATGTAATCTTCAAAGTGCTACCTGTAGAAAGGCAGCAGTAGAAATTACAATAACCTTAAAAGAATCAGAGGTTATAACATAACGAGGTCTCCAAGTCTGTTCGTTCTCCAGTCCATCAATACAACAAACTGATATCATTGTACCAGACTGCAAGGATTTAACTTCACCCCAGTGGTGAAGTTAAATTTAACTCCAGAGTTGGGTCACTCGCATGTTCCCGGTCCACTCCCAAAATCTCATCTCCTAGCTCCTGATGCTCATTCCTGCCCTCCCTATCCAAATGTGCTTTATAGAAATGATCTACCCCAAGCACCACCTTTAATGCCTCCCACAAAGTGGAAGGCAAGATCATCCCATTCTCATTCAACTCCAAATACTCCTTCATGGCCCTAGATCTTCAGAGCCCGACCTGCCTCCAAAACCCAAGTCCACCAAGTGTGGCGCATGGCCAGAACTAACCACCATCGAGTACTCTGCATTCTTCACCCCAGGGAGCAGGGTGCTACCCATAACAAAAAAGTTGATCCTCAAGTACACCTTGTGTACTGGGGCGGGGGGGGGAAACGAAAACTCCCTTACCTCCCTGGGTGCATAAACCACCAGGGGTCGACACCTCCTGTCTCTCCATGAAAGCAGCCAGCACCCTCACATTCCCCTAAGGGGCCACCGGCCACTGCCTGGAACGATCCAGCTTCAGACCTAACAGACAGTTTAAAATCCCCTCCTAAAATTAACTAGTGCACGTCTGACTCCAGTATTGTGGTCTCTCTCCCCCCCCCCCCCCCCCCCCCAAACTGCCCCTGTCTGAAAATGGACCATTTCGCTGATCAGAATCAGAATCGATGCACCTCCCTCCATCCCCCACCCCGAGCCCTACTGTCAAATCCTGAGTGGAAAACCTGGCTCACCCAGGCTTTCGACAGCCTGGTCAGGTCCCACACCCGCAGGTAAGTTTCTTGTGGAAATATAACATTGACCTCCAAAAAGAATCTCTCGCCTTCTTCACAAGCACCCCTAAGCTCCACACATTCCAGGTGACTAACCTTGTTGGGGGTCTCTCGACCACTTTCCTCCTCAAGTCAATCTTCCAACATAATTTCCTGGGTCACAGGCCCACCTAAGATAGCTTCCAGCTCTACCTCTAGGGACAAAGAGAATCCCCTGGTTACTGTTAGTTCTCTCTCTTTCTCCCCCCCCCCCCCCACCTCTCCAGTTCACCAACTTCCTGCCACCTCCTCCATCGACCCATTACCCCGGACTCGAGATGGAAGCAGAGGAAGCTGGTACCCTGACTGAAAAGAATCCCAAAACGAAATCCCTGTCAGTGACTCTGCAGCGCTCCCTCCAGAAATGAAGGTCCCCAATTTGGTTCACACCACCAAATCTGGTCCCACCCTCAACTGACCTCGGAACGTTGGCGGAAGGGACATTCTTGCAGTGAGGGTACTGGAGAAGAGACTGATTTAAGAGAGGAGGGATGTTCTGGTGGCAAAGAAGGACACTGGAGATCATCAATAGATCTCCCCATGGACTTCATGGAGCATGAAGTTCCCCATTGAGCAGGCGGGATCTCGCCCTGTTGGAAACGGACAGCAAGGGTTTAAAACCCGCTGCTTCAACCTGGGCCAGTATTTTGTAGGACCCTGGGCTTGGACTTATTCACAGTAAGCCGTGGCTGTGGCCTATTCCATTATGACAATAAACGGGTATGGTGTGTGAAGTCTGGCCTTGGTGAGATTATTGCACTGTAAAAGTGCACCATTCTCTTCAACTGTACTTTCCTGGACTGTTTGTATTTGACTGCGTGATTGAGTGCCAGGATGTTGGTCTTTGGCACGAATGACTAAATAAATAATCCTGTTTATTTAAACCCACAAAAGCTTACTGGTTATTCAAATTATCAACACTTGGATTAAAAAACACACACATCGTCCCCTCAAATGCTTACGGATTACAGACAGTTCAGAAGGGAACAGGGATTTCAGAAGCTCTCACTCACCCTCTCCATAACAGTGATCATTGCCTGGCACTTGTGTAATGCAAATGTTACTTGTCACTTATCAGCCCTGAATTGTTTTTTGGTCTTGCTACATGTAGATAAAGGCTGCTTCAGTATTTGAGGAATTTTGAATTTTTACTGAAAGCTTTGCACTTATTAACAAACATCCCAATTTCTGATCTTAATGTTGGGATGAAGTTAATTGATGAAGCAGCTGAAGATGGTTGGGCCTAGTACACCACCCTAAGGCTATCCTGCACTGATGTCCTGGAGCTGAGATGATTGGCCTCTAACAACCACCACCATCTATCTTCCTTTGTGCTAGATCTGATTGACAACCAATGGAGGGATTTTCCCCATAAATTCTCCTTGACTTCAATTTTGCTAGGGGCTCCTTGATGCTACACTCAATCTATGCTCGTGTCAAGGGAGGTTTAGTTCTTTAGTCATTGTTTGGACCAAGGCCATCATAAGGTCTGGGGCTGAGTGGCCCTGAGCACCAATGAGCAGGTTGTTCCTGAGCAAGTACTGCTTGATAGCACAACATCTTCACTTTGCTGATAATTTTTTTTTTTATAAATGTTTTATTGAAAATTTTTTCCCAAACAACAATTTTTCCCCTCTTACAAAGCAAACGCAACAATAACAATACAGAAATTTTAAACAATACACAAGTAACAAAACCCCTTTATCTTTGACCTAAACTAACCCCCCCCCCCCCCCCCCCCCCCCCTGGGTTGCTGCTGCTGGTCATCTGTCTTCCCTCTAACGTTCCCCTAGGTAGTCGAGAAATGGCTGCCACCGCCTGGTGAACCCTTGAGCCGATCCTCTCAGGGCAAACTTTATCTGCTCCAGTTTAATGAACCCCGCCATATCATTTACCCAGGCCTCCAGTCCGGGGGGTTTCGCCTCCTTCCACATGAGTAGGATCCTGCGCCGGGCTACTAGGGACGCAAAGGCCACAACGTCGGCCTCTTTCGCCTCCTGCACTCCCGGCTCTTCCGCTACTCCAAATAGAGCTAACCCCCAGCCTGGTTTGACCCGGGCCTTCACCACCCGCGAAATCACTCCCGTCACTCCCTTCCAATACCCTTCCAGTGCCGGGCATGTCCAAAACATATGTGCGTGGTTTGCCGGGCTCCCGCCACACCTCCCACATTTGTCCTCCACTCCAAAGAACCTGCTCAATCTTGCTCCTGTTATGTGTGCTCTATGTAGCACCTTAAATTGAATCAGGCTAAGCCTGGCGCATGAGGAAGAGGAATTTACCCTGCTTAGGGCATCAGCCCACATACCCTCCTCTATCTCCTCCCCTAGTTCTTCTTCCCACTTTCCTTTTAGTTCGCCCACCGACTCCTCCCCCTCTTCCCTCATCTCTCGGTAAATCTCTGACACCTTGCCCTCTCCGACCCACACCCCTGAAAGCACCCTGTCCTGTATCCCCTGTGTCGGGAGCAACGGAAATTCCCTCACCTGTTGTCTAGTAAACGCCCTCACCTGCATATATCTCAAGAAATTTCCCCGGGGCAACTTATACTTTTCCTCCAATGCTCCCAAGCTCGCAAAAGTCCCATCTATAAATAAATCTCCCACCCTCCTAATTCCCAACTGGAACCAGCTCTGAAATCCTCCATCCATTCTTCCTGGGGCGAACCTATGGTTGTTCCTGATTGGGGACCCCACCAGGACTCCCCGCACCCCTCTCTGTCGCCTCCACTGTCCCCAGATATTCAATGTTGCCGCCACCACCGGGTTCGTGGTAAACTTTTTAGGTGAGATCGGTAGCGGCGCCGTCACCAGCGCCTCTAAACTCGTCCCTTTACAGGACTTTCTCTCCAGTCTTTCCCACGCCGCTCCCTCACCCTCCATCATCCATTTACGTATCATTGCCACATTGGCGGCCCAATAGTAATCGCCCAAGTTCGGTAGTGCCAATCCTCCTCTGTCCCTACTACGCTGAAGGAACCCCCTCCTTACTCTCGGAACTTTCCCTGCCCACACGAAGCTCGTGATGCTCCTGTCTATTTTATTAAAAAAGGTCTTAGTGATTAGTATAGGGAGACATTGAAATACAAATAAGAACCTCGGGAGGACCATCATCTTAATTGCTTGCACCCTGCCCGCCAGCGATAGAGGCTGCATGTCCCACCTCTTGAAGTCCTCCTCCATTTGTTCTACCAACCGTGTCAGATTAAGTCTGTGCAAGGTTCCCCAGCTCCTAGCGATCTGAATCCCCAGGTATCGGAAGTTTCTTTCCACTTTCCTTAGAGGCAAGCCTTCTATCTCTCTACTCTGGTCCCCTGGATGTATCACAAATAATTCACTCTTCCCCATGTTTAGCCTATACCCCGAGAAATCCCCGAACCCCCTCAAAATTCGCATAACCTCTATCATTCCCCCCGCTGGGTCCGACACGTATAACAATAGGTCATCCGCATATAACGAGACTCTGTGTTCTTCTCCCCCTCTAATCACCCCTCTCCATTTCCTGGAGTCTCTCAACGCCATGGCCAGAGGTTCAATTGCCAACGCGAACAACAATGGAGACAGCGGGCATCCCTGTCTTGTTCCCCTATATAGTCGGAAATACTCCGATCTATGTCGACCTGTAACTACGCTTGCCGTTGGAGCCCCATAAAGAAGTCTAACCCAGCTAATAAACCCGTTCCCAAACCCAAACCTCCTTAACACTTCCCATAAATACTCCCACTCCACCCTATCAAATGCCTTCTCTGCGTCCATTGCCGCCACTATCTCTGCCTCCCCCTCCACTGGGGGCATCATTATCACCCCTAATAGTCGTCGCACGTTAACATTCAGTTGTCTCCCTTTTACGAACCCTGTCTGGTCTTCGTGCACCACCCCCGGGACACAGTCCTCTATCCTCGATGCCAGTACCTTTGCCAACAATTTGGCGTCCACGTTCAACAATGAAATGGGTCTATAGGACCCGCACTGCAACGGATCTTTATCCCTCGGATATTATTAACGATATCGTCGCCTCCGACATCGTCGGGGGTAGAGTCCCCCCTTTCCTGGCCTCATTGAACGTCCTCACCATCAACGGGGCCAACAAGTCCACATATTTTCTGTAATACTCCACCGGGAACCCGTCTGGTCCTGGGGCCTTCCCTGCTTGCATGCTTCCCAGTCCCTTAATAACCTCGTCCACCCCAATCGGTGCCCCCAGGCCTACCACCACCCGCTCCTCCACTTTCGGGAACCTCAATTGGTCCAGGAACTGCCGCATCCCCTCCTCTCCCTCTGGGGGTTGAGACCTATACAGTTCCTCATAGAAGGTCTTGAACACCTCATTTATCTTTCCTGCCCTTCGCACCGTGTCTCCCCTTTCGTCTCTAATTCCTCCTATCTCCCTCGCTGCTGCCCTCTTTCGCAATTGATGAGCCAACAGGCGACTCGCCTTTCCCCCATATTCATACCTCCTCCCCTGTGCCTTCCTCCACAGTACCTCCGCCTTTCTGGTGGTCAGAAGGTCAAATTCCGTCTGGAGTCGTCTCCTCTCCCTGTACAATTCCTCCTCCGGGGTCTCTGCAAATTCCCTATCCACCCTTAAAATCTCCCCCAGTAATCTTTCCCTTTCCTTGGCCTCTGTTTTCCTTTTGTGGGCCCCAATGGAGATCAGCTCTCCTCTGACCACCGCTTTTAGTGCTTCCCATACCACTCCCACAGGGACCTCGCCGTCGTCATTGACCTCCAGATATCTCTCAATACACCCCCGCACTCTTGCACACACTCCCTCATCCGCCATCAGTCCCACATCTAATCGCCAGAGTGTTCTCTGCTCCCTTTCCTCTCCTAATTCCAGGTCCACCCAATGTGGGGCATGATCCGAAACCGCTATGGCTGAGTACTCAGCTTCTTCCACCCTAGAGATCAACGACCTTCCCAAAACAAAAAAATCTATCCGGGAGTACACTTTATGGACATGGGAGAGGAAGGAAAACTCCCTAGCCCTAGGTCTAAGAAATCGCCATGGATCCACTCCCCCCATTTGGTCCATAAACCCCTTAAGTATCTTGGCCGCTGCCGGCCTTCTTCCGGTCCTTGAGCTGGATCTATCTAGCCCCGGGTCCAGCACCGTATTAAAGTCCCCTCCTAAAATCAAGTTTCCTACCTCCAGGTCCGGTATACGCCCCAGCATCCGTCTCATAAATCCCGCATCGTCCCAGTTTGGGGCATACACGTTAACCAACACGACCTCCATTCCCTCCAGCCTGCCACTCACCATTACATATCTACCTCCGCTATCTGCTACGATGTTCTTTGCTTCAAATGCGACCTGTTTCCCCACCAAAATGGCCACCCCTCTATTCTTTGCGTCCAGTCCTGAGTGGAACACCTGTCCCACCCATCCTTTCCTTAGCCTAACTTGGTCCGCCACCTTTAGGTGCGTCTCTTGGAGCATAACCACGTCTGCCCTTAGTCCTTTCAAATGCGCGAGCACTCTGGCCCTTTTTATCGGTCCGTTCAGGCCTCTCACGTTCCACGTGATCAGCCTCACTAGGGGGCTACCTGCCCCCCTCCCGTGTCGACTAGCCATTACCTTCTCTAGGCCAGTCCCATATCCCGCCTCCGCGCTCCCGCTCGCTCCCCCAGCGTCGCACACCATCCCCGCCCACCCACTCTTTAGCCATTTCCTTTTGGATTTCCGCAGCAACAACCCAGTTGTCCCCCCCCCTCCCCCTCCCTCCCCCCCTCCCCGCTAGATCTCTTTCTAGCATGATTGCTCCCCCCATATTACTTCCGTAAGTCAGCTGACTTCAACTGACCCCGGCTACTCCTGCTCACTCCTCGACCCCCCCCCATGTGGGGAACTCCCCTCCGCCTTGCGCCTGTCTTCCCGCCTTATTCTTTCTGGTGCGGGAACATCCCTTTACCTGACCCGCCTCTTATGGCGCAGCTCCCTTTCCCCTCCCCTTCCCCATTCTCCAACTATGTCCCGTCTTTCCCCCCTCACCGGCGCCCACATTTCCCCAATGTCTCCCCCCTTCCCAGTTTACTTCTCAATTAACTTCCACCGTAACATTAACAATAACATTTCCTGCAGCATCAGTCCCTCAGTTCCGATCCAATTTCTCTTCTTTGATAAAGGTCCATGCTTCCTCCGCCGTCTCGAAATAATGGTGTCTCTCCTGATACGCGACCCATAGTCTTGCCGGCTGCAGCATCCCGAACTTCACCTTCCTTTTATGCAACACCTCTTTGGCTCGGTTGAAGCTCGCCCTCCTTCTCGCCACCTCCACACTCCAATCCTGGTATACCCGTACCACTGCATTCTCCCATCTGCTACTCCGCACCTTTTTAGCCCATCTCAGGACCTCTTCTCTATCCTTAAGGCGGTAAAATCGCATGATTATCGCCCTGGGTGGTTCTCCCGCTTTTGGTCTTCTCGCCGGAATCCGATTTGCCCACTCCACCTCCAAGGGGCCCGTAGGGGCCTCAGCACCCATCAGTGAGCTCAGCATCGTACTTGCGTACGCTCCACAGTCCACTCCTTCCACACCCTCAGGGAGACCCAGTATCCGAAGGTTCTTCCTTCGCGCTCCATTTTCTAGGGCTTCGATCCTTTCAGTACACTTTTTATGAAGTGCCTCGTGCGTCTGTGTCTTAACCGCCAGGCCCAGGATCTCGTCCTCAATATCTGTCACCTTCTGCTCCACCACACGGAGCTCTGTCTCCTGGGTCTTTAATGTCTCCTTGAGCCCCTCAATTGCCTGTAGCAACGGGGTCAGCACCTCCCTCTTCAGCAGCTCCACGCACCGTCTCACAATTTCATGCTCAGGCCCCCATGTCGCCTGCGCTTTCTCCGCCGCCATCTTGTACTTCTCTCTTTCTGACCCTTTGGTCGACGATTCCTCGCGCTGCAGCCGCCGCCGCCGGTTTTTTCCTCCTTCGTTTGGGGGGGACTCCCTTCTCACACGCCCCACACCGGGTTGCGTCGTCGAAAAATTCCCCGTTGGGGCTCTTAAAAGAGCCCGAAGGTCCGTCGGAGCTGGAGCCGCCGAAGCGTGCGGCTAGCTAGGCATCACCGCAACCGGAAGTCCCTTCAGTGGCCATGATGAGGTCTTTTCACAGTTGTTCCCTCTGCTGCTAGAATTCACTTTTGATACAGGCCCTCAGGTCAGCTTGCAGCTTTAAGCTTGCCCTTCCCCCGCCTGCATGCTGGAAGAGGCCCTGTTTATCCTGCAGTTGCAGCCAAATCTTTTACTGTTTCTGCGTGTGTCTGGCAACCAAGAGACATACCCTTCCTGGGGGACACTGTCGGGGGAATATTGCAGCCTTCTTCCCACACCGGGAAATGTCAAACAAATGCCGTGGGGGCCCTGTAAAAGAGCCCAAAAGTCCGTTCCAAGCAGGAGCTGCCGAATATGCGACCTAGCTCTGCATAGCCGCACCCGGAAGCCACTTTGCTGATAATTGACAATAGACTGATGAGGCAGTTATCCAGATTGGATTTGTCCAGCTTTATGTAGACAAGACATGCCTTGCAATTTTCCACATTTTCCGACACATGCCAATATTGAAGCTGTACTAGAACAGCTAGGTGAGGGGCACAGCTAGTTCTCAATCAGAGTATTCAGTGCAACATGTTGTCGGGCCCCATAACCTTTGTTCAGCTCTTCCTTGATATCACGTGGAACAAATCAAGTTGATTAAAGATTACCAAATCTAATGCTGGGTCTTCAGAAGGAGCCAAGATTAACCCTCCACTCGTTATTCCTGGTTTACGCTCCTCTCCCAAGCAGCAATGTAAAAAACAAACGGTTATTCATTTCAATTGTTGCCTTGCTTACCCACCTGACAGCAGTGATTGCATATAAACATAATTGAATAAAAGTGTTTTGTGACACCCTGAGGATGTAATGAGATACTGCACAAAACAAATAATTTATTTAATATACAAGTAGATACTTTTGGTATTCATAGATCATAAAATTTACAGTGCAGAAGGAGGCCATTCTGCCCATCGAGTCTGCACCGGCTCTTGGAAAGAGCACCCTACCCAAGGTCAACACCTCCACCCTATCCCCATAACCCAGTGACCCCACACAACACTAAGGGCAATTTTGGACACTAAGGGCAATTTATCATGGCCAATCCACCTAACCTGCACATCTTTGGACTGTGGGAGGAAACCGGAGCACCCGGAGGAAACCCACGCACACACTGGGAGGATGTGCAGACTCCGCACAGACAGTGACCCAAGCCGGAATCGAACCTAGGACCCTGGAGCTGTGCAGCAATTGTGCTATCCACAATGCTACCGTGCTGCCCTATTGGTCCGGGTGGTCCACGCAAAATTTAGGAAGGAACCGGGTCCATTAACAAAAGTTTTGCTTGATGAATAATTTACTTGTTCTTGAAATATGCAAGAGGAGACGGGTGGTAATGTGAGTTTGTAAAGAAGTAAACACTGGAAATAAGACTATTGCTAAGTGTTTTAATTTTCTCTTCCACCAATTATAAACTTTTTATTTTGAACCATGCGCCTGAGATAGTCTTAATTATTATAATAATTAACAAATTGGAAATACAAGTTGAGACCTTCTAATTGTAGCTACTTCCACTTTAAATGTTTAACAAAGTGTCCAATTGCACAGTGGAAGCAGGTGGCAGATTATTTGCTGAAAGCAATCTTGAAAGTGCCATTAATTTTTAATATATTCTGAAGCTGATAGCAGAGTTAAATTAATGACTGAAAACAAATGTTGGTATACATGTAAGTTTCAAAGAGTGAGAGGTGGACTTAAAAAAGATGCAGGGAATTTTTGAAGCCACATTAGCCTAAAAATTCAGCCATGCAGCACCCATTCTTCAGTCACTAGCCAACCTCTTCAGCCTCGAAAGCAAAGGACACTCGAGCCTGCGCGGTCATTCAATAACATCATGACTGATCTGATTGTAACCTCAAGCCCATGTTCCTGTCATCCCTTTATAAAATGCTAACAGTGCAGAAGGAGGCCATTTGGCTCATCAAGTCTGCACCTACCCTCTGAAAGAGCACCCTATGCAGGACCACTCCCCCATCCAACTCCTGTAACCCCACCTAACCTTTGGACACTTAAGAGACAATTTAGCATGGCCAATCCACCTAACCTGCGCAACCTTTGGACTGTGGGAAGAAACTGGAGCACTCGGAGGAAACGCATGCAAACACAGGGAGAATGTGATAACTCCAAATACGCACTCACCCAAGATCCGAATCGAACCCGAGTCCCTGGCACTGAGGTAGCACTGTTCCAACGCACCACCCTTTGTTAATCAAGAATAAATTTACCTTTGCATTAAAAATATTCAAAGATTCTGCTTCCTCTGCCTTTTGAAGAAGAGTTCCAGAGACTCACGACCCTCTTGAGAGAAAAATATTCTCATTTCCGTCTGAAATGAGTGACCCCTTATTTTAAACTGTGACCTCCAGTTCCAGATTCTCTGACAAAAGGAAACATTTGCTCCACATCCACCCTGTCAATACCCCTCGGGTACCTTTAAAGGTTTCAGTCAAGTCACCTCTTGCTCTTCTAAACCCGAGTGGATACAAACTTAATCTCTCCAACCCTTCTTCATAAGACAGCACGCCTGGTATTAGTGAACCTTCTCTGAACTGCTTCTAACACATACATCTTTCCTTAAATAAGGAGACCAATACTGTAAACAAAACTCAACGTGTGCTTTCACCAGTGTACTGTGAAACTGAGCATAACCTCTCTACTTTTGTAATCAATTTCCCTCACAATAAACAATAACATTTTATTAGCTTTCCGAATTACTTTCTGTACCTGTATCCTAGCATTTTGTGATTCATAAGAAATTAAGAACAGGAGCAGGAATAGGCCATTCAGCCCCTCAAGTCGTCTCTGCCACTCTGTAAAAACGTGGCTGATCTTTTAACTCAGCTATGCCTTCCCACTGTATTCCCGTGTTCCTTAATTTCCTTAGTATCCAAATATCTATCGATCTCCGATGTTAATATGCTCAAATATTGAACATCCACTGCTCTCTTGAGGCTTATAATTCTCAAGATTCACAACTCTACGTGAAGAAACTTCTCCTCCTTGCAATTCTAAATGACCAACTCCTTATTCTGAGACTACAACCATTACTTCTAAATACTTTAACCAGGGTAATCATTCTCCGAGCATCCACCCTGTCAAGTCCCTTAACAATTTTATATGCTTCAAAAGATCGTTCCTTTTCTAAACTCCAGAAAATATAGGCTAGGTCTACTCAATCCCTTCTTGGAGAACCATCCCCTCATCTCAGGAATCCTTGTACTCACTCGAAGCATGTTGTTCATTTGGTAAGGAGACTAAAACTACACTGTACAAGTGTACAGGTGTGGTTTCAAAGTTTAACATAATTACTGGAAGACATTTTTACTTTCTATCCAAACTTCTTGTAATTAAAGCCACCATATAATTTGTTTTCCTAATTTTTTGCTGTACCTACATGTTAACTTTCTGTCATTCGTCCAAATATCGCCACTTCTGAAATGGGAACCACCTCCACACATAGCACCTCGGATATCACGTCCGAGAACCCCTGCCAGAACCCCCTCAGTTTTGGACGCGCCCAGAACATGTGGACGTGATTTACAGGCCCCCCGCGCATCGCCCACACCTTTCCTCTATCTTGGCAAAGAACCTACTCATCATCGCCACCGTCATATGAACCCTGGTAGAAAGTAAAAATGTCTTCCAGTAATTATGTTATAACTTTGAGACCACACCTGTACATATACCACTTTAAACTGGATGAGGCTTAACCTCTCACATGACGAGGACACGTTCACCCTCCGCCCACGTCTCAGCCCCCACCTCCCCTACCATTTAGGCTTAATGTCCCCCACCTGTGCTTTCCTTAGCAACCTAGGATGCAAACCATCTGGATCATGCGACTAATCCGCTCTTTGCATAGGCAGGATTTACTGGAAAACTGGCAAAAAAAATTCACCCTGTCTGTTGTCTTTACCATCTCTGCTTCTGCCAATGTTTTGTCAGAACCCTCTTCCTTTTAAATGCCAATACAGAGTGATCATTAAGTATTCTAGCTTGCCCTGCTCCTCACCCTTTTTATCCTTAATAGGTCCCACCCCACTTCTTACCCCTTACTTCTTACCTACTTACTATTAACATGCTGAGATAACATTTTTGGATTCCTTGTTATGGTAACTTATTCTATTCTCAAAGCTTCTCTTTGCTAGTCTTATTGTCCTCTTCTTCCACTCTCAACTTATTGTATTTGGCCTGGTTCTCACTTCAAGAATTCACCTGACATGCATCCTGCATCCTTTTGTGTCTTATTGCATTTTCTACTTCCCTCGCTTTTGAACCCTTATTTTTCCCACTTGTTGGAATGTAACTTGCCTGCCCCTGAAACATCTGCTCCTCAAAGATCATATTACAGTTTTTCCTGTCGGTCTTTGGTTGCATTTTACCCTGGTTAGATTCTCATCCCAGTGAAGTTAGAATTTAACTAAATTGGAAGAGGGGTTATTTAGATTGTACCTTGCTCATCTCCTTACTAACCTAAACCTTATGATAAATTGATCGCTTTTACTCAAATGTTTCCCACAGACATTTGGCCCACTTTGCCCCACTTCATGACACAACACAAGATCCAGCAATGCCTCCTTCCTAATTAAGTGAGAACATACTGGTCAAAGAGGTTCTCCTGAACACATTTCATAAATTCATTCCCCTATTTTTTTCTAACATTATCCCAATCGATATTTGGGTAATTAAAGTCCCCAAATATCACCATCTCTATAGCTCTATGATTTCCCTGAAGATTGATACTCCATTTCTCACTATTTGGAGGCCTACAGAATATCACCAGGAGTGTGATCATACCTTTCTTGCTTCTCTACTTGAATGAAATAGATACTGCCCTATCCATCTCCAGGACATCCTCTTTCCAACACTACAATGTCTCACTGCACAGTATTAGATCTAAGCTATCCTGTTCCATAGTTGGCTTCTTGAGTTACTGATCTAAAATAGACCAAGACATTGGCATGCAGTGTATATGCAAATAAGGTGCTGAGCACCTGTTTGACATTTCCACTGCAAGATTGGTTTACCCATGGGTAACTGTTGTTGGCTGTACTCAAGAAAAACAAGGTTTGCATGGCCCTTAAAGGACGACACTAACAAGGTAAGATTTGAAAATATATTTTCTGAACGCAAACGCAGAGCTGGATGGAATAAAAGTGCTTCTCCCAACACCACATTTCAGCATATAGCATCCGCCACTATCCCTCAATCACTGCTGTTCCCTATTAACCATTCTAGATCTTCAACGACACCAGCCCCACACCAACCCCAGTTGCTGTTGTTAACCGCACCAATCGTTATTGCTGCTGAGTCACTTAACTGCTACCTGATATGAAGAAATACGTACTTTAATTTAATAATAACCTTTATTGTCATAAGTAGGCTTACATTAATACTACAATGAAGTTACTGTGAAAAGTCCCAAGTCACCACACTCCGGCGCCTGTTCGGGTACACGGAGGGAGAATTCCAAATGTTCAAATTACGGGCAGCATGTGGCGCAGTGGTTAGCACTGGGACAGCGGCGCTGAGGACCCGGGTTTGAATCCCGGCCCTGGGTCACTGTCCGTGTGGAGTTTGCACATTCTCCCCATGTCTGCGTGGGTTTCACCCCCACTACCCAAAGATATGCAGGTTAGGTGGATTGGCCACGCTAAATTGCCCCTTAATTGAGAAAAAAAAAAATTGGGTACTCTAAATTTAACAAAAATAAAAGAATGTTCAAATTACCTAACAGCATGTCTTTCAGAACTTGTGGGAGTAAACGGGAGCACCTGGGGAAACCCACGCAGACACAGGGAGATCGTGCAGAGAGTACCCAAGGAGTCAGCAGAATATTCTTCAGTTTCTCCACGTCCTGCAAGGGAATGACTGGGTGCCTAAGTAGTTGCCAGTGTTACTTGATCTTAGGGTCTCCAAGGTCTTGTTCTTCACTGATGTTTTCTACTGTTGATTTGGTTTTCAGTTTCTTGAGGAATGCGTAGGACTATTAACTTTGATGTGCATGTGTAACATTTTGCATTAATCAAGCTAGTGTGGATTTATTAAGAGAAAAGTGATAGCTGATGAAAATATTGAAGGATTCACAGAAAAAATAAAGGAGATGCATCCTCGCCAACACATCTCCATCCCCATCTGCTCCGCCAGGGTGGAAGTCAATTAAGAATATTGTTTCCTCTTCATGTGTTGTCAAATGTCAGATTTTGGCACATCCTCCTCCAGCAGTGTGGATTACCTGCTATTGTGTGCTGTTTCCTCCACTGGGAGGAAGTGTTAAATGGTTGCTACAGTCTCCAAATCCTACAGTTAAAGGCCGTCAAAATTTGTGAAATACTTGATGGCAAGGAATAAGATCCTAGGATGAGAAACCTCAATATGCCAGCAAATCCTACATGATGTGAGTTTGTAACATAACCACTATTAAAGTGACAATGACCTGCGATACCTCAAAGGATTATAGGGATCTCCTTTAGTGTTCTGTCAATTCCCATTCACAGCCACAGCCACCTCCTTTCTTGTGGCCTATTTTCCAAAATTTAACAATGACTGACATGCTTATTATCAGATTTGTGCGAGCAGCATTTCTACCCCAGCCTCTGAAAAATGAGATGCTTGTCTTTATTCATCTTGTTCAATCCTTTAATTGTGTGGTGTCCTTTAAATAGGGATGTTCCACCTTTGCTTAGTCCACTCGTTGAATTTTACAGTTGCCTTAGCATATCTGGATTGATAGGATATCCATTCCTGTGCAATGAACATTATTTAAATTCGCCAACCCCAACATTTCTAACTAGATCAGCCTCCTTTAATTTCACTAAGCATAAGTTCCGCCCTGCTGCATTTATGCCAATAGAGAAGGTACCCTGGAATGTCAGAATAGTTTGTCAATTGACAGACAACTTCAAAGTAATCAGGTATGTATTAAAAATAAATCTGCTAATTATGTTATTCTTATTGCTTCATAATTTCCTCTTTGTTCCCCAAACCCCCTATTCTGTTAACATTCAATGTCGGGGCGGTGGTTAGCACTACTGCCTCACAACACCGAGGACCAGGGCTAGATCCCGGCCCCAAGTCACTGTCCATGTGGAGTTTGCACATTCTCCCCGTAGCTGCATGGGTCTCACCCCCACAACCCAGAAGATTGCCCCTTAATTGGAAAGATTTTTTTTTTTTAAAAAACATGCAACTTGGGCTTGATATAACCAGTGATGGTGTATTGGGCTGCAGATTCAAGCCTGCATCCATCATTATCTAAGAATTCCAGAATGTTGACCTGAAGGCCGCGCAATGAAAGGTGCAAATGGACATCCTCCTCACAATCACCTTGGCCCTAACTCCACGTCAGCAGCCGTCAAACAGGGCTCAGATGCTGAGTGGACTAACTCTTGTTTGCTGCCTCATGCTTGACCATTGATTATTCTTTTGTTTTTTTCTGGTCAATCCCTTACTTTTTCCTCCCTTCACCCTTGGTGCCAATGGATTGACTTTCTGAAGTGACTTTTTAAACCTTGCAAAGGTAATCAAACTTTTTGTACTCACAATTATTCAAATTTTGCTTGAATTATCTGTTTTCCTTTAACTTTCAATTACGGATGTTTTTATGCTCTAAGTAGTTATAGCTGGTCCAGCAAGTAGGGAGGCAAACCTGCATCATCACTTTGTGCTTCGGAACCAGTTACGACTGAAACTGTAAAATGATAAGTCCCATCCTTACAATATCAACATTTCAAGACTTTATGCCAAACTCTCATTTCACTCACAGGCATTGGAATGTTTGATTAAAATATTATTACTGGGCATGTTTATATATTTATAAAACTAGTGCATGGTCAACAAAGCCTGCATGTCATAGAATGCATCAGTTTTCTACAAGTGCATGCATGCTCATCTTTCCCAGAACTCCGTATTTGAATCCTTCCAATCAGATTTGAGTATGTCTCAGTAAACTGTGGCAAAGATTAACTTTTCTTCCTTGTCCTCTTGACCTGTCTGCAGTCTTCAACACAGTTTTTTAAAATAGATTTAGAGTAACCAATTAATTTTTTCAAATTAAGGGGCAATTTAGCGCGGCCAATCCACCTAGCCTGCACATCTTTGGGTTGTGGGGGTGAAATCCACGCAAACACTGGGAGAATGTGCAAACTCCACACGGACAGTGACCCAGAGCCGGGATCGAACCTGGGACCTCGGCGCTGTGAGGCTGTGCAGGTCTAACCCACTGTGCCACCGTGCAGCCCTGCCTTCGACACAGTTAGCCATCCTCCTCCAAAGCCTCTCCCCTGTCATCTGGCTTGGTGGAGCCGCTCTCCCCAGTTTCATTTTTATCCATCCAGTTGTATCTTGAGTATCATTTGTGGCTTCTCCTCCTGTTACCTCAAGGAGCCACCCTTGTATTTCTCATCTACATGCTGCCCTTCGATGACATCATCCAAAATTTTGGTTTCACATGTATGCTGACAGCACCATGCTGTACCTCACCGTCACCTCTCTCAATTCCTCCACTGTTGTCAAACTGCTTATCCAAACTATTTATCCAACATCCAATACTGGGTGAGCAGACATTTTCTCTCATTTAAAAATTGGAAAGATTGAAGACATGATATTGGTTGATGCTCCAACTCAATTTCCTCATTACCTACTCCCATCCATCTCCATGGCAGCAGTCTGAGATTAAACCAATCTGTTTACAATCTTGGTGTTACGTATCAGCTTGACGGGTTCGAATCCCGGCCCTGGGTCAATGTCCGTGTGGAGTTTGCACGTTTTCCCTGTGCATGCGTGAGTTTCACCCCCACAACCCAAAGATGTGCTGGTTAGGTGGATTGGCCACGCTAAATTGCCCCTTAATTGGAAAAAAAAATAATTGGGCACTCTAAATTTTTTTTAAATGTATGATCTTGAGATTAGCTTCCAATCACGTATTCGTATGAAACCTTTGCCAATTGTCTTAAAAACCCAACTGGTTCACTAATGTCTTTTAGGGCAGGAAATCTGCCATCCTTACTTGGTCTGGCCTACATGTATGTACAGACCCGCAGCAATGTGGTTGAATCTTAACTGCCCCCTCGAGGGCATTTAGGGATGGACAATAAATGTTGGCCTTGCCAGAGATGCCCATGTCCCATGGACGAATTTTTAAAAAAAAGATTTGTGCCATCACCAAGGCCATTCATTTCCACCCCTGTAAAGTCACCTGAACGTTTCCCTGTCTTGCTCAGCTGCTGCTGAAACTCTCATTAATGTCCTTGTTACTTTTTTGACTTGAATTTCCAATGCATTCCCAACTGGTCTCCCACATTCTACCCTCCATAAACTTGAGATCATCCAAACTCTGCTGCCCATGTTTTAAGTCGCATCAAGTCCCACTCACCCTGTGCTCATTTACCTATTGGTTTCCAATCAAGTAACACCTTGATTCTAAAATTTCCATCCTTGCTTTCAAATCTCTCCATGGCCTTCACCCTCAATATATCTGTAATCTCTTCCAGTCCCAACCTTCCAAGATGCTTGCGTTCATCTAATTCTGGTCTTTTGAGTAACTCCACTTTTAATCATTCCACCATTGTTGGCCACGCCTTCACTTGTCTCGGCCCACTTGGCCCAGAAATTTGTTTCATGCTGGCATAAGTTTATAGTCTGAACTTCCGATGGTGCCTGCCATGGCAGATCAGAAACCCCGGCAGAGGCCAGCATGAACCTCTTAATGGTTGCAGATAAGACCCGACCCCTGCCACGCCCGATTCTCCACGATGCCAGTGGGAACACGGCGGCATGGCACACATTCAAAATGTGCAGATGTCGGGACTCTTCTGAACAATGTCTGGGTCTGCTTCCATAGTTCAGGATGGAGACCGTCCCAAAACGCTTGGAGCAGTGAGTCGGGGAGTATTCGCAGGTGGACCTTGCAGATTAGCTTTCGGGATTGAGAGGATTGGATCTTCTAGCCTCCTGTTCGTGGAGATGCAGATGCACCTTTGACTTGAGAGGTCCAAGTGTTCATGGAGATCTGTCGGGTACACCTTATTTCTTCAATGGTTGGATACCTTTTCATTATGGCACTTGGACATGGCCGTTGTATATACACTATCCAGGTCTGCCCTGCCACTGAATACAGTGTACAACACCTGGGGGCATAATTAATGGGGTTGGGGCTGGAGGATTTGGCTTGTTCTCCTGCTGGTCACCACAGCAGAAACCACTCTCATGTTCATGCCCCACTTTGGGACTTTGTCTCAAACTGGGAGAATTCTGTCCGATATCTCATACTGTGACTGTCGTATTTGTTTTATAATATTCATAGAATTTCCTGCGAAGTGTTTTATTATAAGTAGTTGTTGAAGTAAGATCTGTTTCTGAAGCGATCTACTCACAACAATGTAATGCTGCTAGAACTTTCAGGTGATATCACAACTTATTAGCATTAAAGATTTATGCTGGTAATGTGAGCATGTTCTAACATGGTTAAGTTCAATCCAGACCGAATGACTTTTTCAGAATTTCGATTTGGTCCTCTTGATTGCTAAGATATTAATCTTCCCAAACAATGTGTTGTCGGAAATGTTAGACAGTAGGCTTTGGGTGCTATGGTTGCTATTAGGTCTTTAACTAATTTTCTGTGATTCCTTAAAGCTGTGCTATTAATTTGAGGTCATAAGGTCTGACCTTAAGTAAAAAGATATTTGACTTGGCTGTAACTGGAACGTTACATGAATTCTTCATTCATGGCATTAAACAGACTTCAACAAGAAGAAAAACTAAATTTTTGTAAACATTGTATTAATTTGCATAAATCTGATTTTGATAATGAGTGCAGGGAAATGGTCTATTTATATTCCGCCATATATTATTTACGTCTCCATTTTTGTCAAACTAACAAAGACCGAAACATTTGGTCCTTCGGGTGTTTTAGATAACAGGAGCTTGGCAAAGCAGAGATGATATAGAAATATATTGCCAGTTAAAATCAAGGACAATTCAACGATTTTTTAACAGTATGAACAGTAAGGTAACTAAGGAAACGGTAGGGCTTATCAGGATTGTGTAAGTTAACGTACACATGGATGCCGAAGATGTGGCAGGATTCTTAAGAAGTACTTTGCCCCTGTTTCACTAAGGAGAGGAATAATGTAGACATTCTAGTTGAAGAGGGGGATTGTGAAATATAAGATACAATAAGTACAATGAGAGAGGAAGTGCTGTAGGAACTATTATGCTTGAAGGAGGATAAATTGCCAGGACCGGATGGATTGTATCCCAAGCTGCTAAAGTAAGCCAGGGAGGAAATAGCGGATGCTCTGAGGATCATTTTCCAGATGCAGGTAAGGTACTACAGGATTGGATGTCTGCAAATGTAAGCTCATTCAAAGTCCTGCTGCCTATATCCTAACTTGCATGTAGTCCTGTTCACCCATTCCCTTGTGCTTGCAGACCTAAGTTGGCTCCAGGTCCACCAATGGTCGATTTTAAAATTCTTGCCCTTATGTTCAAAGCACTCCATGGCCTATCTCTCTGATCCTCTGCAGCTCTACACCCCTTTGAGAATTATTTGGTTTTTCAATTCAAACCTCTTGTGCATCTCTCACTCCAACATTGATGGTTTACCTTCAGTCATCTTTGCCCTAAGCTCTAGAATTTCCTCCTTAAAGCTCTACACCGCTCTATCTCTCTTTCTCTGTCTCTCCCCCCCTTAAACTCCGCCTTCAACACCATAATCCCAGCCAAGCTCATTGCAAAGTTCCAAAACCTAGGACTTGGCTCCTCACTCTGCAACTGGATCCTCGACTTTCTGACCCACAGACCACAATCAGTAAGAATAAATAACAACACCACCTCCACAATAGCCCTCAATACCGGGACCCGCAAGGCTGCATACTTAGCCCCCTACTCTACTCCCTGTACACACACATCTGCCTGGCAAAATTTGGTTCCAGAAGTTCTACAAGTTTGCTGACAATACGACCATAGTGGGTTGGATCTTGAATAACGACGAGGCAGAATATAGGAGGGGGATAGAGAACCTAGTGGAGTGGTGCAACAACAACAATCTATCCCTCAATGCCAGCAAAACTAAAGAGCTGGACATTGACGTCAAGAAGCAAAGTACTGTACATACCCCTGTCTGTATTAACGGGGCCAAGGTGGAGATGGTTAACAGCTTCAAATTCCTACGGGTGCACATCACCAAAACTCTGTCCTGGTCCACCCACATCAACGCTACGACCAAGAAAGCACAACAATGCCTATACTTCCTCAGGAAACTAAGGAAATTTGGTATGTCCACACTGACTCTTACTAACCCTTACAGATGCACCAGAGAAAACATCTTATCTGGCTGCATCACAGCCTGGTATGGCAACTGCTCGGCACAAGACCGCAGCCCAGTCCATCACACGAACCTGCCTCCCATCCATTGACTCTGTCTACACCTCCTGCTGCCTTGGGAAAGCGGGTCGCATAATCAAAGGCCCCTCCCATCTGGCTTATTCACTCTTCCAACTTCTTCCATCAGGGAGATATAAAAGTCTGAGAACACGCACAAACCGATTCAAAAGCAGCTTCTTCCCTGCTGTTACCAGACTCCTAAACAACCCTCTTATGGACTGACCTGATTAATACTATACTCCTGTATGCTTCATCCGATGTCGGTGTCTATGTATTTACATTGTGGACCTTGTGTTGTCCTGTTCCGTATTTTCTTTTTATTTTATTTTCTTTCATGTACTAAATGATCTGTTTGAGGTGCTCGCAGAAAAATACTTTTCACTGTACCTCGGTACACGTGACAATAAACAAATCCAAATCCAAACTCACCACCCTGGCAAAGCTTATGGCCACCTGTCTGAGTGCCTGCTGCTGCTTCTCAGCACAAGTCCTGTATGCTTTCAAGAAGCAGTTAGATATAGCACTTGTGGTGAAGGGAATCAAAGGATGTGGAGGATTAAGCTATTGATTTAGATGATCAGCCATGATCACAATGAACGGTGGAACAGGATCGAAGGGCTGAATGGCCCCCTCCTATTTTCTATGTTTCTATGTAAATGTTCATCTAATTATGTCCCTCCTGAAGCACCTTTGAACATTTCAGTAGTTTAAAAAGACTTGCATTTAAACAGTGCTTTTAACAACCACCAGGCATCTCAAAGCATTTTGCAACCAATTAAGTACTTTTAAAAGCGTTAAAGGTACTATGTAAATGCAAGTTGTTGATTCATCAGTGGCCTTCCCTCCATTATAAGATCTGAATTTATTGCACAACGTTTTGTGCCATTCACAACTTATACTGAAGAGTCCCGCAAGGAGCAAACATGGACAGCTTTCAGGGTTGGGCCACTAAGGGATAAGTAACATTTGTGTCAGGTGCCAGGCAATGACTATCTCCAATAAGAGAAAATCTAACCACTGCCTTTGATGTTCAGCAGCATTTCCATTGCTGAATCTGCCACTATCAATACCTTGGGATTTACAATTGACCGGAAACTTAACTGAACCAGCCATATAAATACTATGGCTGCAAGAGCAAGTCAGAAGCTGGGAATTCTATGGTGAGTAACTCACCACCTGACTTCCCAGTTCCAGTCCACTAAGACAGAAGTCAGGAGTGTCAGGAAAAGTTTCCGCTTGCCTGGATGTGTGCAGCTCCAACAACACTCAAGAAGCCCAAGACCATTCAGAACGAAGCAGGCTGCTTGATTGGAATCCCATCCACCACCTTAAACATACAATTGTCATGTGAGGGTACCTTTAAGACATGGATGTTTAAGCAATGTACCTTTAAGAAAACAGTGATGTCAGAGAGTGGATGGAGCTGAGGTCAGGTCAGCCATTTTGCAATTTAGTTTTGCAGTTTTGAAAAGAGCTTGGTGTGTGTCTTGTTGCTGATTTACTCCTTGGTTCAATTGCTTTGTTTTATTACCTTTGCTCTCGAGTCGCCAGGTATCTTTATGATACCGCCATGAGGTTCAAGTCCGAGTAATGATCAATAACCCAATACACCGATTAGTAAGATTTAAATCAAAGCACATTTATTATACACAGTAATCGCTACTCATGCACAAATTCTACGTCTAAGCTACTTCTACAACTAACAGGCCGATACTTAACTTTGGACTGGCCCACCAGGTCAGGGGAACAAATGGCCTTTCGTTCGGGTTCTGAGCCTGCGGGATTCGAAGTTGGTACGGATTGATAGCTAGGAGCGCCTATCTCGTAGCGAGCGTTGAATTAAGACTTACGATTGTCGGTCTTCACTGCACCGGTCACGGTCAATGTTGGTTCGTGTTGCTGGGTGACCCGGGCAGGAAGAAGTGAAGAGTGAAGAGAGAGCGATTTGAACTTGGGGCTCAACTCTTATAGTCCCCAGGGGCTTCCCGCCTTTCGGGGCGGACCCTGTACCTGGCCCCAAGTGATTGGACTTTGTCCCAATCGCTTGGTTCGATTTTCTCCAATACTGGAGCGGTTCCCTAATCGATGGGCAGTCTTGAGGTGCTTGTTCACCTCCTTTGTGTTGGCTCCTGCTGGCGCCGAGGAGTCTGACTTTGCTTTGTGTGTCAAAATGTTACTTATTGTTCCCGGGGATTGCTCATCAGTATGCAGATGGCTGTTACTTTGTTATGCTGTTGGTCGCTGGTATCGATGTTGTCTGGTTTTTGCAGAGGTAAATACACAGCAAACCTGCAGCCGCTGGTTTCTGTCTTGTTGGCTGATTTTCCCATCAGCCTTTGCCGTTCGCCATTTTAAATCGGGAGTTAGACAATTTAGGTGGCTACATTCTGTGTTTTGCAGTGAGCTGGATCTCTGCCATGAAAGACTCTCTGGATCATTTGGGTGATTTAAACTTAAAATAGTGAAGCCTTTAACCTGATGTGATTTTGTTTAAAGGTGTTAAGTCTCTTGGAAGTTTGAAGGAACATTTTAAGGAATTATTTACTGTTGCAATATTTTCTGAGTTATCTTTGAAGTAAGCGGTGTTAAGAGATCCAATGTTTATTTAAGATGTTAAGTTGAGTTCATGGAATAAACAGTGTTTAAAAACCCACGTGTCCATAATTGTAATCCCACACCTAGGGAAAAAGCCATGTGCTAGGAAAAGCAACAAATCCATTAAAGGGAGAGGTTGGTTAAACTCTATGATACATTTTGGGGTTCTGAAAATGCCTCCCCATAACACAACTTCTCCACCACCATGCAGCAGTGTAAACCATCCACAAGATGCACGGCAGCAACTCACCAAGCCTCCTTCGACAGCTTCTTCCCAGTCTGCAGTCTCTACCACCTAGAAGGACAGGGGCAGCAGACACATGCGAATGCCATCATCTGCAAGTTTTCCTCCAAGCCGCAAACCATCCTGACTTGGAGCTCTAGCGCCAATCTTCAGTGTCACAGGCTCAAAAACCTGGAACTCCCTCTCTAACAGTACTGTGGGTATATCTACATTACATGGAGCATTTCAGGAAGGCAGCACACTTCCACCTTGTCAAAGGCAGTTCGAGCTTGGCAAAAAATGATGGCCTTGTGACACTCATGCCATAAGGGTGGCACGGTAGCACAGTGGTTGGCATTGTTGCTTCACAGCGCCAAGGTCCCAGGTTCGATTCCCGGCTTGAGTTACTGTCTGTGCGGAGTCTGCACGTTCTCCCTGTGTCTGCGTGGGTTTCCTCTGGGTGCTCCGGTTTCCTCCCACAGTCCAAAGATGTGCAGGTTAGGTGGATTGGCCATTCTAAATTGCCCTTAATGCCCAAAATGGTTAGGTGGGGTTACGGGGATAGAGCGGAGGTATGGGCTAAAGTAGGGTGCTCTTTCCAAGGGCCGGTGCAGACTCGATGGGCTTCTTCTGCACTGTAAATGCTATGATTCTGTAAGTGAATAAAACAACATGGGCACCACACTTCAGAAAGGATATGAGGCTTTGTAGAGAATACAGAAGAGATTTACTAGAATGGCTCTGGGATTACAGTTATGGAAGATACAGGAAAGTCTAGATTTTCTCTCCTGAGTTCAAAAAGAGTAAAAAGAGATTTAAGAAATACGATTCTATGATGGTTAATTTTTAGTTTGAGGCATCTGTAACAGACCACTTGTGCACCTCCTGGTGGGACAGTTTTACAAAGGTTGTGGTGAATTTTGGTAGGTAGAATGAGGGATGAGAAAGAGGATGCAACATTGAATTTCAAAATTTGTTTAAACAAAAACCATTTGCAAGGTTTCATATTTAATGTCCTAGTTAACAGCTCTCCACAGTTATAGAAGTGAGGTATTGACTTCATAATCCAAGTAAGGATTCTACCCCACTGATTCACAACCAGCAACTATCCCTTTTGTGTACATCTGCACATGGGATTTGGCTAGGCAGGACTAAATAGCCTATCCTACCATGCACTCATGGTGAAGTTTAAATGTTGAATGCTTGAAAGCATGCTGTAGTTCTAAGGTATGCATACTTCCTGCATTTGCCTTTGAAATTCTGCCAGTATTCATACCATTGAAGTAGCAACATGCATGTATATCACATGGTGTAAAACATTACCTACCAAAGTTTGAAAGTAGTATTTAGTGAGACAGCCACAAACTCCTGAAGCATATATTTCACGTGGCTGGCAGCAATCCCTAAATAAACTTGCCAGATTCATTAAAGCCTGCAGCTGTGTATATCTAGTAAAGCGAGTCTTTGCAGCCATTGGCCACAGTGAAAATGTGTTTTTAGCTGTGAATTCAGCACATTTGACACGTTTTATCTGGAATTGCTACTAGGTAAATGAGATGCGTCTATCAAAGGGTGGTGATATCCCACTAAAGCCAATGCAAACACACTTGTACTTTGTTAGAGTTTCTTCAAAATGCCGGAATTATACTACTGAAAAAAATCATTAACTGAAAGGTGGGCATACGTGCAGCTTTTAACCTGTAGAATCAATCCATAGCCATTCATCTAGATGAGTTATTAAAATGTTTGCCTTTTCTATCTTAACACGTTTTCTCTGCATATGCATTTTCTCATTTCCGCCCATCTATTCTAATTGCATGTACATTATCTGGTGTGCATAATTGTTCTTGAGCATGTGCCTGCCTATATGCCCAGTTTCAATAAACATTCACTGAGCCAGAACAGTGTGTTGGGGGGAGGGGGAGGGGGGGGGGGGGGGGGGGGGAGAGCTATACTCAGTCTGCCCTTACTTAATGAGCTCAAATCAATATAAAAAGACTGATTTTAACAATGTGCACTCGATGGAAAAGGGCAGGTGGGCAGTTAAAATGACCGAAACACCTTATTTACAATGATCCCACTGCCCTCCCTGGGTAAGAATTTTAAACCGCTCTTTTGATCAGGGAAGCGCGACATCTACCAGAAGACATCAGGGTCCTGCTTTAAATATGCAGATCATGTTCCAGTGACATAAATTGAGCTTGATCTGCTACGTTAATCTCGGGCCTAGCCTGGCAGCAAGCAGAAAACAATGGTTTTCCTTGTGGGTCAGGATGAGTAAGGGGTGCTTCTTTGGACTCCAAAACCAAAGGATGGGCTTCCTCAACTTTGAGCATTCCTTCCTCTATCATGACTGCCATCCCCTCTAACCTACCTCCTAACCACACACCTGTTTGCCAGGGAACATTCCATTGGGACCCAGCGATGTCCAGTAACTCAAGGTCTTACTCCCACCTGCCGATAGGCTAGTCCTTCCCAGCAGGTGTGACATTTTATGCCTGTGCCATTATAACCAAGCATGTTTGCTTCATTCATTACCTGCTCCCACCTAACATTTAACATGAGCCGTGCTACAGGAAGACAACTAGTAAGCAATTGAATTCAGAAACCCAACATTAAATGAAACTTATTTCAGTCCTAAATGCCGCAAGGTATTCTGTTAAAATGTTTTGTTGTTGTGATACTCATTTAGACAAGCTACTGCTTCATCTTTACCACCAGCTACTGCTTCATCTTTACCACCATGGCACCATTTCCTCCCCTCTCTTTTTCCCCCTACCCCCCATGTAATGTCACTGGACTATTAATCCAGAGGCCCAGCCTAATGCTCTGGGGACATGCATTCAAATCCCACCATAGCAGGTGGGGAAAAGTGGACCTGTAAGAGATACACAGACTGGGAAGCGGATAAATAAAGCCTGAGGAGGAAGGCCTGCGGCACTTACCTGTGGGGAGAAAGGTCCAGGAGCATCCTGAGTTTGGAGGGGAAAAAAGTGACATTATAGGAATGTCATAAGTTGATTAGCTGGTGAGTATTGCTGCTTTGGAATGAATGTAAACAACAAACATTAAAAAACTAACTATTAACAGTGAGTAGCTGGGAGTCTTAGCAGGTTTATTTCCACTATGAAGGTGTATTTACTAATACTAATCATTATTGGTAAGGTTTGTTAGTAGTAGTAAGATTTATTAGTATTTGTAAATGTTAGATACAAGCAGAAGGGAAGCAAGAAGCTGGTGAATCTACAGTTATTTTTAATTGGCAAGGTTTATTGTATTACTAAGGTTTAATGTCGTACATTAAATCGTGGTGAGGCTAGGCATTGATTAAAAAATAATTTAAGAATACAAGTAATTAGCTAATTGACGAGCGGCAGAAATTGGTGCATAAAAGTGGCTGGCGGTAGTGGAGCAAAGGCAGAGTTTAAAATGTGATGTCAAGAATAAAAAGTGATGTTGGCACAAGGGAAGGAACTACTTGATGAATAACTCTACCTTCTAGTTTCCAATTCTTAATAAATAGCCTGTAAAGCAAAACACAGGTAAGGCTTAGCAGGGCAACTAGGCCGCATGGGATGTGCACCCTGTGACATTGGAAATTGGGTATATTTCCTGTGGCCGATACAGCCACATGTACAACCACAGGAAGTGTCACTAGCTGCAGAAACTTGAGCTCTGGGTATTGTTAAGAACCATATTTTTCTTCTAAAATTTGCATTGTCTGGACATTTGGAAGCTGACCTGGATTTTTTTAAAGTCAGATGTTCCCTGTTGGACTGGGAGAAAGCATGTCATATCGGAGAAATCATCTAACCAGTATGGTACTTGTTGGGGAGAGTTATTTACTGGAAACCACTTGACAGATTTAAGTTATGAGCTTTAAGTTATGAACTTGTTTTTTTAATTCCGTTGGGACTGAACTAAGAAATTGAAAAGCTGCCCAGTTCTCATTCTCCTTGTCTTGCCTGAAATGGTTAACAGTATACAACGAGGAGTCCTCATCTCAGTGGACCTTGTCTGTTTGAAACCCAAAAGGCTGAGGCACGAAGAATTAATCCAGTTCTATTTTCCTCCACACCAAAGCTTTGTTTGTGAGAACCTCCAGGCATCTGGAGTTCTCGTGTGTGAAGGCAGATCACCAGTGTCAGAACCCTGCCAACTTTATTTTTTGTTATAAAGTCTATTCTCCAAAGCTCATCACTGCAGAGACCTGACCCAACCTGTTTAGTGTACGCATGCCTGCGTACAAATGTACACTCTCACTGGAGAGTTTTAAAAAGGATAGTTATACTTCCAGATTACAATTGTGGGTTAACCAGTTATTGCAATTTTAAAATGATTTGTTTACAATAAAACAATTATTCTGATTTATTGAAAGAAGGTTGACTAAAGTCTCTTTTATTCTGGGTCTAATAGCTATTTTGCTGAGTAAATTAAACTTATAAACTGATGCAACCTGTGGAGTAGTGGGGCTAGATAATCTGCACATTCCCTCCCAACTACGTAATTGTTTGAAACTCGAGCAATGACTGGGGTCACCGTGGCACATCGGTGAGGCTGAGAACTACGAAGATAGCATGCTTAGGGAGGTGGTCACATTGCAAGTTAAGAGAGTCCTGGCAGAGAGAGAAAGGGTGAGCACCAGACAGTCTAGGAAGACCAGGCAATAATGCAGGAAGCTGGGAAGGGGAGGCAAGGCCAGGGAGTAAGGCCCTGGAGGGGAAGCAGGAGAGCCAGAGTAGAAAGCAATGCTGGGAGCCACTGGTGGGGGTTAAGGGACTGAGAGCGCAAGCACTGGAGGAAAGGTTTTGTGAGCAGGTAGGCCATAGAAGGTGAATTTGATGGCAAATTACGTTAAAGTGAAACTGACGTTAAAATGGATATACTGACTAAACTTTATTAACAATTTTTTTAAATATAAATTTAGAGTACCCAATTAATTTTTTCCAATTAAGGGGCAATTTAGCGTGGCCAATACACCTACCCTACACATCTTTGGGTTGTGGGGCGAAACCCACACAAACACGGGGAGAAAGTGCAAACTCCACACGGACAGTGACCCAGAGCTGGGATTGAACCTGGGACTTCGGCACTGTGAGGCAGCAGTGCTACTCACTGCGCCACCGTGCTGCCCTACTTTATTAACAACGTTAAAGCAAAACAACGTTAAGCGAGTCGGTGTTAAACGAGAACTTATTATACAGTGGTAGAATGTTTCATTTAGTTGCATTTCAATGTTTCAAAGCCGCTTTCTTGCTGCCTTTCATCTGATGAATAGAATTGTTTTCTTAGCAAATTATCGTTCAACAAAAGGTGTATTTTTGTGTATTTCCCAGAAAATGAAAATTATATTCTGATCTTGGAGGTAATGAACCTAGAAATTGGTTTGTGCCAAATTTCAGAGGCTGATCGGGAATGGGGATGCAGTGAGTGGTGGCTGGCAGCAACCTACTGTTTTAATGTAGAGGTAGAAAGAGCATCCTGCACCTACCAGCTCCACATTCAAATAAGTATATATTTTTTAAGACTACCTTTTTAGTGGTGGCTGAGGACTGCTGGTTAAGACAGATGTCAATTTGATTTTCCAGAATGAAGTCAACCTCTGTTCAGGGAAAGTTAATTTTGGTAAGAAGACCCACAATGGAGCCCATTTTGTATCTAAAATGACAGCACGTAAAAAGCTTCTAAGCCTAATTTTCTGGATTGGATGATGAATTTGTATAAAATCTGATTGATTTTTATTGTCACATGTACCGAAGTACAGTGAGAAGTATTTTTCTGCGGCAAAGGGAAGGTACACAGTACGTACATAGTAGACAAAAGAATAATCAACAGAGTACATTGACAATGGTACATCGACAAGTAGTGATTGGTTACAGTGCCAAACAAGGGCCAAACGAGCAGCATAGGGCGTTGTGAATAGTGTTCTTACAGAACAGATCAGTCCAAGGGAGTGTCGTTGAGGAGTCTGGTAGCTGTGGAGAAGATGCTGTTCCTATGTCTGGATGTGCGGGTCTTCAGACTTCTGTATCTTCTGCCTGATGGAAGGGTCTGGAAAAGGACAAAGCCTGGGTGTGAGGGGCCTCTGTCTGCCTTTCTGAGGCAGTGGAAGGTGTATACAGAATCAATGGGAGGATGGCAAGTTTGTGAGATACGTTGGGCTGAGTTCACCACACTGCAGTTTCTTGCGCTCTTGGGCCGAGCAGGTGTCATACCAAGCTGTGATGCAGCCGGATAGGATGCTCCCTATCGCACATCTGTAGAAGTTTGTGAATGTCGGCAGCATGGTGGCGCAGTGGTTAGCATTGCTGCCTCATGGCGCCGAGGTCCCAGGTTCGATCCTGGCTCCGTGTGGAGTTTGTACATTGTCCCTGTGTTTGCGTGGGTTTAGCCCCCACAACCCAAAGATGTGCAGGTTTGGTGGATTGGCCAAACTAAATTGCCCCTTAATTGGAAAAAATTAATTGGGCACTCTAAATGTATTTATTTTTTAAAAGAAAAAAAGACGTTTGTGAGAATCGATGCAGACATGCCGAATTTCTTTAGCTTCTGTAGGAAGATAGATCAGATAGATGTTGTCTCTATCTGACTTGTGAATAAAGTATGAGTAAAACCGAAAATGCTGTAAATATTCAGCAGGCCTGGCAACATCTGTGGAGAGGAAACAGTTAACAGGTCAGATCAATGACCCTTCCAAGTACACATTTTATTTAAAAGCTTAAAAAATCTCTCGCAGAAGAACTTGTGAAGTGAAACATAAAATACTTATAGCGTAAGAAAATGTTGATACGTTAAACCCCCAAAGTTCCTACCTTTCTCTTTCAGATGCTGTGAGTTTATATTTAATTCCAAATATTCATGGTATTCCTTTATATCTCTGTTAGCTAAATGAATTAATTTTTATTAAAGGGGTAAAGAACCCTTGAAGGAAGGCACATGATGACCTTGTGATCAAGCAGAATTATTATTGCATGATGGTAGTAATCCAAAAATTGAACTTTATTGTGGGATGGCAGAGAGTAAAAGAAAAATGAGATGATGCTTTGCACACTACAAAAGCTGGTTTAGCACAGTGGGCTAAACAGCTGGCTTGTAATGCAGAACAAGGCGGTAGCGTGGGTTCAATTCCCGTACCGGCCTCCCCGAACAGGCACGGGAATGTGGCGACTAGGGCCTTTTCCCAGTAACTTCATTGAAGCCTTCTTGTGACAATAAGCTATTATTATTATTATTATTATTAAGCTGCAGCCATCTGCTATTTTTGGTAGCTTAAAATTTAAAAAAAAGTAACAGCATTTTAATCCTTAAAAAAGTACATCAATTGTTATGGGGTAATCCGATGCGTCTTTCGTTATATACCTGTGTATTAATAAGCTAAAGTTTTCACTTTATTGCTCAGCAAGCTGTTTATTAAAGTATTGAAAACATTGGCCCATATTCCTCGAATTTCAAAATCTAGACAGTAACATTATAACTCATCCTAAATTGATATAAATGTGCAAAGATTTAACCATTTTTCTGGCATGTGTTTTAATTAGTGTCACTGTTCCCTCTTCCTCTTACCAGTACGATGTACTGTTCTCCTTTCTTTGAGAATGGGGATGCATTGCTCTGTTACCCTCTAATTACTGCTCCATAAGCATCCTTAACAATGTGCAGGAGATTTGTTCAAGCAATTTGCTACATATATGGTCAAAGAACAAATATGATAGTTGGTCTATATCCTTCTATTTTGTTTTCTTATAAATTTTCCAAACTACATAAGTACCTTTTATTAATGTTTAAGGGCAGCCTCCGCTCGGTGACACTCTCATCACTCAGCCAGACGGTTGAGTCTGAGTACCATAGAGAGAAACTTGAGCACCATAGTCAAGGCTGATACTTCCGTGTTCTACTACTGCTTTAATTGGCTGCCATGTTTTCCCTCCATTACGATAGTGACCACACTTTGAAAAGTACTTTGTTGACTGCAAAGTGCTTTAAGACATCCTGAATTTGCAAAAGGTGCTGTATAAATGCTAGTTTTCCTTTTTTATGAAATAGTATCACCATTCACAGTAAAAACAATCTTTGTCTCTGAATGTGAAGTCCCAGTGCTCAAATGTCAATCCAGGTTTTAAGCATATAATCATGGCCAACATCTGAGTGCAGTACTGCGGGTGTGTTTCAATGTCCTTGTAACTGTCTTCCACATGAGGCATTGAGCCACAGATTTGTCCATTTGTTTGTTTAGATATAAAAGTTTCCATGACACTATTACAACAGAGGCATTCTCTCTACTTCCTCGAAAACATTAATCTCTCAATTCAAGTCAGCAAAGTTAAGCAACTGGTCATGTTCCTGTATGCAAATTGGCTGCTATGTTTTATACTTTCTAAAATGGAAAATAAATAGTTGGTAAATCTTTGGAGGGTGTGAAAGAAATTCTTTCTTTACTGTATTTACATCAAATATTTTTTCAGTCTTAACATTAGGTGCTTTAACAGCTGGTGTAAAACTGGTAATTTATTTTTATTCATCCACATTTTATTTAGATTGTTACTTGTATCAGATGTCATTAATTATATTCTATTGATTGTGCACCTTTTTAAAATGAGGACAAGTTTTTGTTCTTAATGGGATGAAGAGTGTTAATTTTAAGGGTGTTCACCCTTACTTCTGGATTAGATTTAAAATAAAGCCTTTCTGCTGTCCCTCAGCAATGTACCAAAGTCTCAACTCAGAAGCACATGCCCTGTTGTGCCAAGGACATTTTTCACACAGTTGCCCTCTGATTTCTCTGGCAAGATTAATTCTGAAGACTAGAGGTTTGATTGAAACTCAATAGTCTTAAATTTGACTTCAAGCCTGCCGTGTGAATCCCACACTTCAGGAACGAGTGGGAAGAGCATTGGTTTCATGCAATGCGAAAGCAATTTCTGAGTAAGATGTACAATTACTTTCTATTCCTAAATAGTTTTGAGTTCTGTCCATACCCACAAGGGATTGGATGGAAGCTGGTCAGAACTAATTTTCCATAGGGCTTTAATACCACTGACATACAAAATTCTCCTCCCATAGTTCTGGGCTGGAATTCAAACCAGATGTGGAAGGCAACTATTCAGTTCCTTGAAGAAAGACAATGCTTTTTAAATATTAGTGGACTGGTGTAAAACAACAACGGTTAAAGCAATCAGAACATAACATCACTTGGAGGCAAAACTAATGGTGGCAAGGGCACAGAATGGCTGGGGGACTAAATCCATCACAAAGACTAGCTCAGTAGCACCAGTATTGACCAAGCTGGATAAGTCCTGAAAGATATTGGCTTAACTTAGCCTGCAGTAAATGGTGAAGGAACCAACAAAAGAGGAAAGGTTACTGGGCCTTGCCCCCACCAACCTACATCCCGCAAGTGGGCAGCACGGTAGCACAAGTGGATAGCACTATGGCTTCACAGCACCAGGGTTCTAGGTTCAATTCCCCGCTGGGTCATTGTCTGTGCGGAGCCTGCACATTCTCCCCTTGTCTTCATGGGTTTCCTCCGGGTGCTCCGGTTTCCTCCCACAGTCCAAAGACGTGCAGGTTAGGTGGATTGACCATGATAAATTGCCCTTGGTGACCAAAAAGAGTAGGAGGGGTTATTGGGTTACGGGGATAGGGTGGAAGTGAGGGATTAAGTGGGTCGGTGCAGACTCGATGGGCCGAATGGCCTCCTTCTACACTGTATGTTCTAAGTGCTTCTGTACATGATGATATACATAGGAATTAACACTGCGTAAACCTTCTGAATATATAGTACCATCTTCACACTGAGGATACCTTCCATTGTGTTGTGTAGCACGCGTTATGTCCTGTTTAGAAAAACCCAATCCTCCCAATTACTGCCCAATCAGTCTCCTATCGATTATCAGCAAACTGATGTTGTCAACAGTGCTATCAAGTGGCACTTGCATAGCAATGACCTGCACGGTTTGGGTTCCACCAGCAGCACTCAACTTCTGACCTCAATGCAGCCTTGGCCGAAACATGGATAAAAGGGCTGAACTTGAGGGGAGGTGTGAGCGACTGCTTTTTGACATCAAGACAGTGACCGAGTGTGGCATCAAGGAACCTTGGCAAAACTGAAGTCCGTGGGAAGGAGGGGAAACCTCCCCACTGTTTGGAGTCCTACCTAGCACAAAGAAAGATGGCTGCAGTTGTTTGAGGCCAATCATCATAGTCCAAGGACATTTCTGAAGGAGTTTCTCAGTATATTTACTATTTCATCGGTAACCTTTCCTCCATCATAAAGATCAGAAATGAGAGTATTTGCTAATGCAAATTTGCTAATGATTGTATAAATGTTCATTACCATTTGCAATTCTTCAGATACTGAAGCAGTGCATGTCCATATGCAGATTTGTTTTCTAGGGTAGGATGGATGGGTCGAAAAATAACAAGCCTGAGGCACAGGATTACTGTTTAAGAAAAGCAGGGAACAAATTTGTGTGGAAGGGACAAATGAATGCTTCTTTATTTGTTTGGAGGTAAATGGACCTTAAGACCATTGTTTCCTCGGTATGCTATTTATGATGATAGATGGGTGCTAGTCACTTCATTCTGCCAAAAAACTAAAACGATTTTGAAAGCACTTCTTTGTTTCCAAAGACTTTAAATAGCTATCGGTATTTTGAGATCTAATAATTTATCAATTTTCAGCAACAACACATGAAACTGTGATGAGTGATTCCACTTTTAAATTATTCCAAAAGTTTACGATAGTGTTGACATCTTTGCAATATTGTTCGCGTGTGTGCGGAATACCGTAGTTAAGTAAAAGGACATTTTTCCTCCTTCCCATGTGATGGAATTCTGAGACTTTCCCGTTACGATGAACTTAAACGATTGTGATTCTCTCAGTTTTAAGGAGGGAACCACGTCAGGAAGCATTTTATTGTTTATTTTTGTAGAAACATTATTTTTTTTAAAATAGAAAGCTTGAAGATTTTATTGAGTACCACATGTGCCTAAAGCGCAACTGTTTTTTTTCTAACAGTTATTTGTTCTTTTAACTGTTGCATACCTTTTGTGAACCCTCTTCATTTTTTTACAAGTGGTACATTCCCATTCCTTGCTACTCTTATGTTAATAGTGACATCATTCAAACTGTGACTGCCTACTGCTTAAATTACATTGCAGACTGGAGTAAGTGAAGGTGTGCTTATTGGCTTCAGAAAAAGGGAAGCCGAGCTGCCGGCTTGTGATTAGTGGGTGTGCCGTTCAGTCGTTCACTTCCTTTGAAATTTTAAAGCTGCTGGTTGAAATAGTCTGGAGACTAGCAGACTGGACAATAAAAAAAAACAATGTGACGCTGCATGGCTGATGCTTTTTTTTATACCATCAACCTGTACTGAATGGGGTTTGCTGGATTTTTGTTTATTTAAGAAGCTTACTTGTCGGATAGTTACGCAAACGGTGAGCAGCCAGTCGTTTCTGTTTGGGTTCTGTTTGGCTGAGTTCACAGGAGGATTACTTTCCTTCTGTTTTTACTGGATTGATCTTCAATTTATTGCTACCAAATGGAAATACATAGGGCATCCAGCATGTCAGGGCCATTATCTGCTGGCTTTCCTGCTCAGATACCATACAATTATAATCAGCTGGAAGGAAGATTCAAGCAGCTTCAAGGTAAGAATGCCAAGCCATTGTTAGTACTGTTGCTAAGATCCTTGTGAACTCCAGTTAGCAGGTGCAGTAACCATGTGTAGCCATAATTTTTTTTCTACTTAATTGCCCCTTTAAAGTATTTTTTATGAAGAAATTGGTACCTGGTGGAAAAGAGCTAAAGAATGCGAATAAGTTGCAATTTAAAAAAGATAAGCCAGACTGAAAGCAACCTTCTCGGTTCAGAGTGATCAGATAATTTAGCCTTAAAGGAGTTAACAGGGCATTTTGTTAGCTGGGCTATTGAGAACAATAGAGGCAGAAAAGAGGGAGTGGTCCTTTTTTTAGATCTGTTGTGGAATTCCCAAATTTTTTTATGCCATTTAATCTTGTGGGAACAAAGCTTTGCTCTCTGCTTCAGACTATGAAAGGACTCCCTTGTTCTTCAGCAACGCTTTGAAATATTTAACACTGGCACATAAATTATAAACAGGGGAAGAAAGATGACTGAAGCCATGATAGTTGTGTTCCTGACAATTATGCCTTTGAGCTTGAAATGGCGAAAGGTGCTTTTCTCTTCCTTTTTGTAGTTCTGATTTTTTTTGCTGGGAGAAAGGCGATCTTTCTCACTGAACACAATTTAGTAGCTAAATGTAAAATGCTTCATTGACATTATGTATGGAAGGCTAATGTTTTATTCACTGAAAGAAAAACTGCTTCCTAATTATTTAACATTTGAGCAGCCATCTCGACCATCATGTCAGATCCAGCTGTAAAAATGTACCCAAACTGTTTCCCTGATAGCTCCATGAGTTTAGCCACTGATCAGCCAAACCTTGCTGACCAGAAATGCCCCTGGGGTTTTCGTGTACTCTGGCAAATTAATTGATCTCAGCTGGGTGTTCTGTTGTTGCTAGTTGGAGATGAAAAATCATTCAGGATTCCCAATTCTTGTTGCCATCCAAAAGTCAATAGCCCTCATGTATTTTATGTATATTATATATATTATAGGGCACTGACTGCAGTGATGGTGCTATTACATTTATTTTAAAACTGTTTATTTTACTGTTTTCAAGAATATACAGTGTAGGGTATGCATTTTCATCGGGACGTACTCGAATGAGATCTGCTAATTGTATTTATATTACCAGCTAATAAATTGATCTAAATCTCTGCTTCTCCTAATGGCATGTGGCAGTGTTCTATTGAACATACCATCCAGGGAGGTTGTTAGTTCAGTCCGTGACCTCAACTGAGACTTGCCTGATTTATTTTATGGGGTTGTTTCCAACAGCAAGGGTAACTAGTGAGTAATGCTATAAAGTACATATGACCTGAATGGGTCAAATGATATTTGCAGTTGACAGAAAAATGGAGAGTTTCACCAATTATAAGTGACTACAAAAGGACATAAACAGGAGAAAATTGATGTGATCTGAAATTTAATATGAAGGAATGTGAGATGATACATTTTTGGAGCAAGAACAAGTAGGGGCAATATTCATAAAAATTTCAAAAGGAGTAGAGGAGCATATTACATGGAAAACATGGGTGGCACGGTGACGCACTGGTTAGCCCTGCTGTCTCACAGCGCCGGGGACCCAGGTTTGATTCCCCCCTTGGGTGACTGGGGAGTTTGCACATTCTCTCCGTGTCTGCGTGGGTTTACTCCTGGTGCTCCGGTTTCCTCCCACAGCCCAAACATGTGCAGGATGGGTGGATTGGGCATGCTAAATTTCCCCTTAATCTCCAGGTTAAGTTAAGCAAAAAAAGCAGATGGGAGTGCACCTGGGTAGAGATTTTTTTCGGAGGATTGGTGTAGATTCGGTGGGCCAGATGGCCTCTTTCTACACTGTACAGATTCTATGGGATTCTGCAAACCTTGGCCTTGATAAGTGATGCTCAATATGATTTTAGAAAACAGATTATTTTTGACAAACATCTTTTTTGAAGAATGAACTGGAAAGGCAGACCAGGGTAATTTGGTAGATGATGATAACTACTTAGATTTCCAAAAGATTGTCCTGACACACAACATATAATAAATATCATGGCTCATGTACCCAAATGTTCAGTGGTATGTCTCCGTCTTTTGCATTTATTCACAAATTGGAGCAGGGGATAAACAGTGAAGTTATTGAATTCATGCATGTTTCTGGATGGGTAATCCAGAGGCCCAATCTAATGCTCTGGGCCAAGGTTTCAAATGCCACCGCACCAGCTGGTGGAATTTAAATTCAATCAGGAATATAAAGCTAGTCTCAGTAATAGTGACCATGAAACTATCACAGGCTGTCGTAAAAATCTATCTAGTTCATTAATGCCTTTTCAGGAAGGAAATCTGCCAACCTTATCTGATCTGGCCTACATGTGACTGCAGATACACAACAATGTGGTTGACTCTTAACTCCCCTTTGAAATAGCCTAGCAAGTTGCTCAGCTCAAGAGGGACGAACAGCAATACCCACATCCTATGAAAGAATAAGTTTTAAAAATATATTTTGTAGTTAAAATTTTAGAAAAGGAAATAAATTATAGATTACAACTGGATAAAAATAGTTTAGGGAAGTGAACCCAAGCTTGGCAGATGCCTTTCTTTGTGGATGACTGTTCAATGAAATATCAAGTGTAACATTTGTGGGCAGGTTAAAGATAACAGGAAGGGAGATTTAATGAATGATTTGACTATATAAAGATTCAAGCTTCTGTTGCGCAGCTGCAGCCAAAGCAAACAGGGCCCTGTGATGTACTGCCTGCACTGTTCAAGCTTGAGTAGTTTACTAAGTCTTGGGAAGATCCCACCTTGAGAACTGTACACCATTTTGGTCCCTATAATGGGGACTATGTTTGCTCCAATGTAAGTATTGCAAAGAACATAAACCTAAAAGCCGCCCTCCTACCCAACCTAGTTCATTAAGTTTATGGGAATTATGCCATGGTTTTGAAATCAATTGTGATTAATAGGCTAAATGGAATCAATAATACACTAGTGGATAAATTATTTAGCAAAAATAAATTAAATTGAGAAAGGGAATCCAGTTTGATGTGAGAGAGCTTGATTTTGCTCAATTGATTGGTGAAACAGTATTGTAGAGTTGATAGTGAGGATTGACTCCTTCAGTCCTGTAAGAAGATGTAGGTATGTTTTTGGAAATTATAGAATCATGGCACAAGGAAAGAACTATTTTGGGAAATAGCTAACAAGTTATGGCTTCCTTAGGCTTGTTCGATTTCCTTTTAGGGTTCAGACAGGAATATTTGAAAGCGGTTTATTGAATTTTGCACTTCTAGGAGGTGGGAATGAAGAAAAGGTGATATTACAGGGAGGAAGAATTTGATAATGTGTGTACAAACAAGAAGGGCTTTTCTCATCTTGAGTGTATTACAGACTTAAAGATTCATATGGATCTTTGAAAGTTGGCTGAAATATTGTTAAAATGAACTTTGAAAATATGGAAACCTACATTTTGAAAATGGATGCATAGCAATCAATGAGATAATGCTCTATCTATACAAGTTATTGATCCAGCAGCTATTTTGGAAGCATCACTTGAGAAAAAAGTGCAGAAGAGATTTCTCATACTTGCTCATTGTCTTTACTTTTTGCTCACATTCACACACCCCCACCCTGAACTGACTGCAAGAAACAAATTGTGTACCTCAAAACTTCGCCTTGCAAAATACTGTGGAATCAATTAATTATTTTTGAACAGGAGCCATTTATTACGTGGGGCAAACGTAGCAAACTGTTTGCACAGAGCAAGGTCCCACAAATAGCAAATGAGGTAGATGACCACTTGATTTTTTGAAGGATAATTATCGGCCATGACACCATCTCTTGTGCCATGAGATCCATTATGTGCACTTGGGGCAGGTGTGACCTTGGTTTAGTCTCTTATCTCAAAAGCAGTATCTCTGACAATGCAGCACTCTCTCTCAGTGCTGCACAAATGACTGCCAAGATGGTATCCTCAAATCCTGGAGTAGGTTTCAACCCACAACCTTCTGACATGCAAATTTTAAGGTGCTACCGTTATGTTAAGCGGGTGTGAAAGTTGAAAGTTCGACATTAAACAATACTGTGTCGAGGGAATTGCTTTTATGCCATTGGTATTATGCCATGGTTTTGGATTCAATTGTGATTAATAGGCTAAATGGAATCAATAATACACTAGTGGCTAAATTATTTAGCAAAAATAAATTAAATTGAGAAAGCAGGGAATCCAGTTTGATGTGAGAAAGCTTGATTTTGCTCAATTGATTGGTGAAACAGTATTGTAGAGTTGATAGTGAGGATTGACTCCTTCAGTCCTTTAAGAAGAAGATGTAGGTATGTTTTTGGAAATTATAGAATCATGGCACAAGAAAAAAACTCTTTTGGCCACATTAATATGATGGCACCTGTACTATTAACTTTTATTTGCGTAGATCAGAAATTTCTGTCAGTCAAGACTTGCGTGCATTTCAGGCAGTAAAACTTGGTGCGCTGGAACCAGAACGTTACGTCTCAGAAACAGACCGTTTAGCCCGACATATCTGCTTCAGCCGAGTCTTCTCCCACTAGCACCCTAATATTCTCTTTCTCAAGCAATTTTCTAATTATTAAAATAACAGCTAAAAGCAGGAAATGTACTCACTGTCTTTAATGGGGAGTTTTTAAAAAACAATAACGATCAAAAAGGATTAGTGGAGCAAATGGATTGAGAGTACAGGGATGCAAATCCATTTTTAAAATTTAAGGTATCCAATTTATTTTTTACGATTAATGTCCAATTTAGTGTGGCCAATAGGTATGCAAATCCATAAAGTAGCAACACAGTCAGTAAGACCATATAAATTGTTTCATGTATCGAGGAATGGAATAGAATTGAAAAACAGAAATGTTGGCCCAGATCTTCTGAGCAGTGACAATGATAGCTGGATTGTCGCTGTGCTTGAAAATTCCCCTGATTTGAAGTTGCCATGTATTTTTTCCAAAATCTTCGATCCCCATTTACACAAATGCGCAGTATTCCTCCGAGAACACAATTAGAGTAGGGTAACATTGGGGGAAGACAGGACACACCAACTTTTTATGGTTCTAGCTGCCGTGTGCTAAGTTTAAAGGTGAAGTCTTAATATCAATGACTGGGTAAATTGATAGATGGGTAGTTGGAAGTATGCATGAGGTGGGTGGTTGGCGCTCGTCGGATCAGGTCAGGGCCTGGTTACGTCCGGGTTGATGGGGGTTGTCGGGGGTTAGTCAGGTGAATAGGGAGAAGATTGGGGGTCTGTTGTGTCGTTCAGGTGTTATACTAGGTTTTAATGGCTAACTTCCTGGGTCACTACCCAGGTAAGTACCACAAAAGTGCCTGAAGTCTCCAACTTTAACTCTGAGCCAGAGATGAGCACAGAGCACTGCAAGAATTGGGAATAGTCCATTGGAAATTGAAACTTCCTGGACAGTTCCCAAAAAGGCCTACATATCAGGACTTCTATCGGGTCCCAATCCATATCTTTGTACATCCGGTCTCTGACGATCCGGAGACAGAAATTTGGCCTGTAATGCCAAACTTTTGTATAGAACCTCAGTTAGACAACAATTGGAGTACTCTTACAGTTCTGATCCTCCATATTATAAACGGTGCAAGGCACAGGAGAAGCTGCAAAATAGATTTGCAAGGATGATATCGGATCCAAGTGGTTATAGTTATCAAGAGAAGAGGTGCTTTTCACTGTGAAGTGAAGGCTTGAGGCATAACTTGGTAAAGGACTTTAAAGTATTGAACGGGTTGATAAGTTCGATATAGAGTAGAGTGGGATTCTCCGACCCCCCAGTCGTGTGTTTTTCAGTGGCGGGAGGACGCGCACTGTTCGCTGGCAGCAGGATTCTCTGTTTGCACTGCTGTAAATTAGATTGAAGCCACCCCACACTGTCTTGACCCCAAGAATGGTTATAATGTGGAGCTTGCTACCTCAAGGAGTAGACAAGAAGGCATGAAGCAAAAAATGCATTTACGGGGAAATTAGTTAAGTACATGAGGACGAAAAGGAATAGAAGGACATGCTGAAAGGGTGAGATGATGCAGGGTTGGAGAGGCTCGTGTGAATGATTAAATTGAGAGTTGAACCAAATGACCTGTTGCTCTGCTGTAAATTCTGTAAAAAATTGACGCCTTCTGTTAGCGGCATCCAACCTCTAGTTACCAGCAGGATTGTCCCAAATGATTAACAAACTTGCAACCATGTCAACTATGGCTCAGCTCTCTTGAGTCACAAGTTTCAGGTTCAATTCCCACTACTGGACGTGAGCACAAAAATCAGGGCTTACATTGGAGTGCAGAACTGAGGGAGTGTTCCACTGTTGGAGATGCCATCTTTCAGGTGAGACGCTAAACTGAGTTCCTGTCTGCCCCGTCAGATGGACCTAAAACTCTTCTGACGCTATTTTGAGGAAGAGCGGGGGAGTCACCACGGTGTCCTAGCCAAAATGTATCCCTCATTCAATATCTCAAACTCAGATTATCTGGTCATTATCACATTGCTTTTTGCTGGAGGTTTGTTGTGCTCACAATTGACTTCTGTGTTTCCTATATTACAACAGTGACTACACTTTGAAAAAGAGCACTTCATTGACAGTGGGGTGCAGTGAGATGTCCGGTGCTCATGGAATGTGCTATATAAATGCAAGTGTTTCTGTTTTTCTTTCTAACTGTGCAAAACCAATCAAGTATTCAGTTGTTCCTTTGATGCTGATTGTTTGTCTTGTGAGACAATTTTGTAGTGTGAGTGGAGTGAAAGTTTGTTTTTAAGTTTTAAAACCTCTTAACTTGGGCAAATGCAGACATTACTAGTCAAAAACCGTGTACATCTGGTGCTTGAACCAAACTTAATCTCCACACAACCTGCTTTTCCTTTTGGGCTAGATATAGATTGGAAACAAATGTTGCCTTTGGAAGAAATCTTTGTTACTGTCTAATTAACTCAGTTTGGAGCAGACAGTATAATAGTTTATAAATTGAAACAGCATTTCTATGGAAATGTTGTTAAGATGAAGCTAATGATGAATGAATTGCAGCATATTCCTCATCAACAAGAGTGGTCATTGTAGAAAAACCCTGTCAATGTCGAACGCTGTGTATTTTTACAAGTGGCTTTCAGAGGATGCCCTGAAAGGAAATGTGTTTCCTTTTTGATTGTCTCAGTGTATAAACAAAAGGCTTAGGTATTGTGTGGATGAGGCTTGTTAATATATAGCCTTTGGCCATTTCAAAGGGAAAGTTCTTTTCTACTTAGTTACATTTCTGTAGCTTGCTTCTCTAACCCTTCCATTAAAAAAAAATGTAACATGCTATTCTCATTCACTAAAGTGTGAAGAGCCCCACCCAGATGGTATCGTTGCAGTTGCTGTTTGACCTGTCAGGAAAATGCCTCAACAAAGTAGGAAGGAAACTGAACCTACATCCTGGGAATGACGTGCTGCCATGTTGAGAACCAGAATAGTTTCTAATTAAATAGAACTCTAACCCACATTCAACAATATAACAATCCCAAAGTAGTGATGTTTGTTCTTGTAGAAATTTAGTTTGTGTTCCAGATACTGTGCCCATCATAATGTATTTTTGGGGTAATTTTACAAGAATTCAACTTGGCAGATTAAGCACCAATGCAAAGCCAAAATCTTATCATGCTAATATTAAACTTTATTAATTCAAGTGTGAAAGTCCAATCTATCCAAGTAAAAGCAGGATGAGGACTGCCTGCTCCAGGCAGCCTCATTCTGCTAGTTAGCCATGGTCAACCAGGCATTTGTTGAATTTGCACCATAACTGTTGTGCCAATGTAAAACAAACTGTTTTGTGTTGCAACTACAATTGCTGTGAGAATATTCATTTAATGAGGTCAGTTTATTAAAAGTAAAGCAGTGACAGTATTTTGGTGAGGTCAATATCAAAGTAACTTTAATTAGGAAAACTTAGCTCTGTTTTTCTGTAAAACTAACAAAAATGACATCATAACATGTACAATTTCAGGCAATCATATTGCCATTGCGTGACCATTGATACACTTTAGCCTGTCAAATGGAACATACTGCAAATGTGAACAAACTGCATAATTATGGAATGCCATCGATGATATTTCAGCCCATGTTTCTCCCTTCCCTAGAGGAAGGAAAAAAATGACACGGACTTCTTGAGGGAATGTAACTGCATTCATGTGGACACTTAAGAAAATAGCAAAGTGCTTCACATTGCTATGGCCCTAACAACAAACCTGCAGTAGTATTGAACACTTGTGTTTAAAAGTAGCTGCACCCCTGGCCAAGCTGTTCCAGTACAGCTATAACACTGGCACCTACCAAGAATTACTGCTCCATCAGTCTACTCTCAATCATCAGAAAAGTGATGCAAGGTGTCATTGACAGTGTTATCAAGTGGCACTTAGACAGCAAAAACCTGCTCACGAATATTCAGTTTGGGTTCTGCCAGGGCCACTTGCCTCCTGATCTCTCAGTTCTTGAGCCAAACTTGGACGAAAGAGTTGAACTCAAAAGGTGAGGTGAGAGTGACTGCCTTGGACACTAAGGCAGCATTTGACTGTGTGGCATCAAGTAGCCCCAGTAGAATTGAAGTTAATGGGAATTGGGGAAAACTCTTCAATGATTGGAGTCATACCAGCACAAGGAATTTGGTTGTGGTTTTTGGAGGTCAATCATCTCAGTTCCATGACATCACTGCAAGAGTTCCTCAGGGTAGTGTCCAGGCCCAACCCTTTCCAACTGCTTCATCAGTGACCTTCCCTCCATCATAATGTCAGGAGTAGGGATTTTTGCTGAAGATGGCACCATGTTCAGCTGCTCAGATAATGGAAGCAATCTGTGTCCATATGTAGCATGACCTGTACAACGCTCAGGGACTTGTACTGATAATTGGCAAGTAACATTTGCACTGCACAAGTGCCAGCCAATAACCACCTCCAACAAGACGGAATCTAATCATCTCCCCTTGGACGTTCAGTGGCATTACTATTGCTAAATCCTCCACTATTGTCATCCTAGGGGTTATCTTGACCAGAAACTGAACTGAACCAGTCATATAAATACTGTGGCTACAAGAGCAGGTCAGAGGCTGGGAATTCTGTGGCAAGTAACCCACCTCCTAACTCTCCAAACCCTGTCCACCATCTTCAAAGGGTGTATGATGCAATGGCCTCCACTTCTCTAGATGAGTGCAGCTCCAACAACAATCAAGAACTACAATGTCATCTAGGAAAAAGCAGCCCACTTGATTGGCACCTCATCCACCACCTCAAATTCATTCCCTGCACTTCCGATGCACAGTGGCAGCAGTTTGTACCATCTATAAGATGCACTGCAGCAACTCGCAAAGGCTCCTCTGACAGCATATTTCAAACCTGTGACCTCTACCACCTAGAAGGACAAGGGCAAAAAATGCATGGCAACACCATAACCTGCAAATCCAGACAATCCTGACTTGGAACTACATTGATGTTCCTTCACTGTTGCTGGGTCAAAATCTGTGAGCATACTTACATTACATGATAGGGAAGAGAAGGTTGAGAGGAGATTTGATAGAAGTATACAAAACCAGGGGTCTGCATAGTATAGGTAGAGAATAACTGTTCCCATTAGATGCAAGGGACTGGTTGAAAGCAAGAGGGCACAGATTTAAGATATTTGACAAATGAAACAATAGAGCCATGAGGCATACGCTTTTCACGCAGCGAGTGGCTGGGACCTGCAATGCATTGCTTGGTAGTATGGTGGAGTGAGATCCAATCGTGGCATCCAAGAGGGAATAGGGCTATGGGAAGAAGACCAAGATGTGGCACTAGGTAAATTGCTCCTTCGGAGAGCCAACACTGTCACAGTAGGCTAAATGGCCTCCTTCTGCGCTGGAGCCATTCTGTGATTCTAATGGACAGCAAGAGTTCAACAAGGTTCATCTTCTCCAGGGCAATTAGAGATGGCAGCAAACGCTCGCCTAGCCAATATGCCCACATTCTATGAAAAACAAACATTGCATTTGAACTGCAGTGACTGAAATGTAAAGATATGAGACAACCAGTTTGTATGCAACCTATATAGCCTACAAGCAATAATTAAATACACTTTTTTCATGTATTTCAGATAAAATTGGTTGGAACAGAAATCTTAGCCCAAATTGAAAGAACTTCTCACTTTTTAATAGTGTCTTGGATTTTTAATATACACCGTCAATTATTGAAACAGTTTATGGGGTTCTGAGTTTTAATATCTGATCTATCTTTCAAAGGTGAGAGTACTGCTTTGAAAGTGCACTGTGCAGTAGGCTGGTGACTTTACAGACACTCCACAGGCATAAAATTGGCTCCATAGCATCCATAGTTTTGGTGCTGCAGATATTGTTTTGGAACGAAAATGACTTTTATGCTGCACAAGCACCAGGCACCACCTTGCTGAGGCTGTTAGAGCAGGGGTTAGAAGCATGCGCCAGAAATATGCAGTGAAGGCAGAATATGATGTCAGCAGTGTGTAACGTTCCTTTGGCATCAATATTATTCGTTTCAACTGCAGCTAACATCCTTTTTCAAACACACACAGCTGAACATGTATTAAGCAGCAGCCAGGACTCCCCCATCAATATTTAAAGGGGTCATCAACATACAGGTTAGTTGCTAATGAACCTCTTTTGGCCCTTGTGAGTTTGTGTAAAGGCTCGATGGTTGAAAGAGTTAGTTAAAGTTGGTGAAGTCTACAGGAGTGGTACTGTGCATAGGGAACACCTTAGTCTTTCAGTAACATTTCTCCAACCTCTACCTAAACCAGAAGCAGTGTGTGCACCATCTGCACTTAATGAAACTAGGTGTCTGGTTACAAGAGTGAGCAGAAACTACAAATACCCTAATAAAATGTTTGTTTTTTTAAAACAAGAGGGAGCAGAGTCCTGTGAGCACCTCCTTTGTAAAGTGCAGGCGATGCATACATTGCTTCTGGCTTAGGTGGAGGTATCTACCAAATTACCATACGTGGATAAGGCCTCTGGCTGAAAGCCTGTTCGTTTGTTCTCTCTCTCTCTCTTTTTCTCTCTCCCCCTCTCTTCTCTCTCTCTCTCTCTCACCCCCCCCCCCCCCCCACACACACACACATACAAACGGCTTGTCTGCTTCTCTGTTGTTTCTCCTCCATTTCCCTCTCATGAAACTAACTCCAATCAGAATTGCAATTATAGCACCCATGACTTGAAGCAAATTGCCAGAAGCAAGACCACCTTCATGTACAGCACCATTCCCTGCAGACTTCACCAACTTTAACCACTCTTCCAAACACTTACATAAACTCAAACAGAGCCTCCAAGTAAGGCAGTGGCTGTAAAGGTGATTATGACTCTGAATTTCTTTCATCAGAGTCGTAAGAAGCTGCAAAAAGTAACTTATTTCCCAGTTTGTTGTCCACAGCTGCTTCAGAGAAGTGACGAGAGGCTCAGAGGTGTTTTCTTTGATTTTTGCGTGCATGAGATTTTGCCAGGATAGTGGGCTTCCTCGGGTAGGGTTCCATTGAAGGCATACGTGGCTGAGATGTACCACAACCACAAAGGCTACCACTTGTGGAATATACAGTTCATATGTTACCGCACTCAGAACATCACACTGTTGAATGCCAACTATCTTGGCAACGATCGTGATTTCATTCAGTGCCACTCTGGAAAGATCCCAGTGGATTGAAAAACTAAAAATGTAGCACCTCTATCCAAGAAAGAAAGGAAACAGATGGGGAACTATAGGCCAGTTACTCTAATATCTGTCATTGGGAAAATGCTGGAATCCATTATTAAAGAAATAGTAGTAGGACATTTAGAAAATCATAATACAATCAAGCAAAGTCAACATGGTTTTCTGAAAGAGAAGTTGTGTTTAAGAAATTTATTAGAGTTGGATATAATGAGCAGGATGGTAAAGGGGACCTGTAGATGTGGCGTATTTGAATTTCTGCTCGAGCAGAGTTGCTGAACTTTGTGACGCCCTGCAAATCCATTTGGGTACTGATATCCACAGCCATGAATCTGTATGGTATCAAGCTGAGATTTCATGGCCTTAGTCTGAGCTTCCAGTGCAGCATTGAGACATTGAGTTGCATCTACTTGTGCTGCAGTGGAAATTGTTGGATACTCATGGAGTCACAATCACTTCTGTGCAAGCAAGAATGGACTTCACGCTCTGCATGAAACCGTTTGTCTAGTTGGAAGCAAACTCCTCCACGTTCCTTGACAATGACTGGCTTTCTGACAAGTCTGCCAATGCACCAAATATTTTTGTGCAGATGCTTATTAGCCTTTTCCTGTATGTCTCAATCAAAAGTCCTCATCTGATCCCCTGCAGCAGAATTTGTGTATGGTCTTGCCCTCCAGCAAACTTGCACCTAGAAACATAAAATTTACAGTGCAGAAGGAGGCCATTCGGTCCATCGAGTCTGCACCGGCTCTTGGAAAAAGCATCCTACTTAAGCCCATGACTCCACCCTATCCCCATAACCCAGTAACCCCACCTCACCTTTTAGACACTTAAGGGGCAATTTAGCATGGCCAATTCACATAACCTGCAGATCTTTGGATTGTGGGAGAAAAACGGAGCATTGGTTGCAGGATACATGACTATCGATGGCTCGGGATATTTTAGTACAGTATTGTTTATCGGTGAGGAGAGCTTTTTCCAGCCTCCATGGGGTGGGGGGGGGGGCTGAGCCTGTCACTTCTCCAAAGATGTGCGGGTTAGGTGGATTGGCAGTGATAAAATACCCCTTAGTGTCCAGAGATGTGTCGATTCGGTTATAGGGATAGGGCGGAGTGGGCATGGGTAAAGTGCCCTTTCGAGGGGTCAGTGCAGACTCGATGAGCCGATGTCGTCCTTCAGCACTGTAGGGACTCTATGATTCTCATGTCCATGTCATGTGGCACCTGTCCATGTCATGTGGCACGTGATCGGTGTGGTAAACACCACTGGTCACACACTACGTGTATTACGGTACTGCCACTGTATTACAGTTAACACAGTAAATCCCAGCCTGCTGTCTCCTCCCAGCAGGCGATGTATAAAAGTGTATGCTATCCTGCGCTACTCCCATTCTGGTTCCAGCTGCAGGAGGCTCAACAAGTAGTGCAATAAAGCCTCAATAGTTTCACCATTTTCGTCTCATGGTCATTGATGGTACATCAATTTATTGCACTAGAATTTTAGAGATGAACGTCTTAATCAAGCCTGATCGCCTGGAGCTGAACCCTCACACAGCTGACGCCACATCCACCTTCGAGCAGTGGCTAGCCTGCTTTGAAGGATACCTCGGAACATCCACAGAAGCCCTCTCAGACCCGCAGAAGCTCCAGATTCTCTACTCACGGATGAGCCCACAAGTTTTCCCCCTCATTCGGGACGCACCCACCTACACGGACACGATGGCGCTACTAAAAGGGCAGTACATCAGGTCTGTGAATCAAGTGTTTGCCAGGCACCTCCTGGCCACGAGACGGCAACTCCCGGGGGAGTCTCAGTACGATTTCTTGTGTGCTCTGCGGATACTTGGTAGGAACTGTAATTGCCAGGCAGTGTCAGCAGTCCAACACACAGAACTGCTGATCAGAGACGCCTATGTCATGGGCATTAAGTCTAATTACTAATTAAGTTCGCCAGCGGTTATTGGAAGGGGGTACGCTCGACCTTACAGAGACTGTGCAGCTCACTAACTCCCTAGAAGTGGCCTCCCGCAATCTGGAGTCCTACACCTCCGACCGTGCGGCACCCTCGTGGGCATCGTGGGCCCCACCATCTGCCGACTCGGGTACACTGCAAGCCTGTGCTGCGCGACAGCCAGCCAACCCCGGAGGGCCCAAATGGTATTTTTGTGGCCAGAGCAAGCATCCCAGGCAGTGCTGCCCAGCGCGGAGCGCGACCTGCAATGGATGTGGCAAGAAGGGCCACTTCGCCTCCGTTTGCCAGGCCCGATTGGTCGCTGACGTTTCCAGGCCCAGCATCGTTACACCCCCCCACGTGCGATCCAGGGGTGCCGCCACCTTCCCCGCCGCCCGCCACGTGCCGCCTGTGGGTGCCGCCATCATGGATGTCGTCCGCCGTGGGCGCCGCCATCTTCGGCGCCATCTTGGACCGCGCCTCCGGACCCCTGTCACCTGGCCGTTCGCGGGCCGCCGATACCTCAACCACTTCCGATCAGCCTAACAACTCCCACCATCTTCTGCAGCTCGCCTCCATCACCCTCGATCAGTCTCGGCCCCGCAACCTCGCGACCACTACGACGACTTTAAGGATCAACGGGCATGAGACGACTTGCCTCTTCGACTCCGGGAGCACAGAGAGTTTCATCCACCCTGGTACGGCAAGGCGCTGCTCCCTCCCGGTACTCCCCGTCACCCAGAAAATCTCCCTGGCCTCCGGATCCCATTCCGTGCAAATCCAGGGGTACTGCGTCGCGACCCTCTCCGTACAGGGCGTAGAGTACAGCAACTTCAGACTCGACGTCCTCCCCCATCTCTGCGCTGCCCTGTTACAAGGTCTTGATTTTCAGTGCCACCTCCAAAGCCTTACTTTGAAATTCGGCGGACCCCCCCCCCCCCCCCCCTCTCACTGTCTGTGGCCTCACGACCCTTAAGGTCGATTCGCCCTCACTTTTCTCAAACCTCACCCTGGACTGTAAGCCCGTCGCCACGAGGAGCAGACGGTACAGTGCACAGGACACGACCTTCATCAGGTCGGGAGTCCAACGGCTTCTTCGGGAGTGTATCATTGAGGCCAGTAACAGCTCCTGGAGAGCTCAAGTGGTGGTAGTTAAGATTGGGGAGATACACCGGATGGTCATCGACTACAGTCGGATCATCAACCGGTACATGCAGCTCGATGCGTACCCCTCCCACGCATATCTGACATGGTCAATCAGATTGCGCAGTATCGAGTCTTCTCCACAGTTGACTTGAGGTCCGCCGACCACCAGCTCCCCATCTGCCCGGAGTACCGCCAATACACTGCGTTCAAAGCAGATGGCCGCCTCTATCACTTCCTTAGAGTTCCCTTAGTCGTCACCAATGGGGTCTCGGTCTTCCAGCGAGAGATGTACCGAATGGTTGACCAATACGGGCTGCAGGCCACGTTCCCATACCTAGATAATGTCACCATCTGCGGCCACGACCAGCAGGACCACGACGCGAACCTCCAGAAGTTCCTCCATACCGCCAAACTTCTTAACCTTACCTATAATAATGAGAAATGCGTTTTCCGCACCACCCGCTTAGTCATTCTCGGCTACGTTGTGGAAAATGGAGTCCTAGGGCCCGACCGCAAGCGCCCCCTCCTAGAACTCCCTCTCCCCCACTGCCCCAAGGCCCTGAAAAGATGCCTGGGGTTCTTCCACTATGCCCAGTGGGTCCCTCGTTATGCGGACAAGGCCCCCCCACTCATCAAGTCCACAGTTTTTCCCCTGACGGCTGAGGCCCGCTTGGCCTTCAATCACATCAAGGTGGACGCGCCAAAGCCACGATGCATGCGGTCGACGAGACCCTCCCCTTTCAGGTGGAGAGCGATGCATCGGATGTGGCTCTGGCCGCCACCCTCAACCAGGCGGGCAGACCCGTGGCTTTCTTTTCCCGCACCCTTCATGCCTCCGAAATTCGGCACTCCTCTGTCGAAAAGGAGGCCCAAGCCATTGTGGAAGCTGTGCGACACTGGAGGCATTACCTGGCCGGCAGAAGATTCACTCTCCTCACTGACCAAGGGTCGGTTGCCTTCATGTTTAGCAATACACAGCGGGGCAAGATCAAAAACGACACTATCTTGAGGTGGAGGATCGAGCTCTCCACCTATAACTACGAGATCTTGTATCGCCCGGGGAAGCTCAATGAGCCCCCGATGCCCTATCCCGCGGTACATGTGCCAGCGCACAAGTGGACCGACTCCGGGCTCTCCACAATGACCACTGCCACCCGGGGGTCACCCGGTTCTTCCATTTTATCAAGGCCCGCAACCTGCCCTACTCCATCGAGGAGGTCAGGACCATGACCAGGGACTGCCAAGTCTGCGCCGAGTGCAAGCCGCACTTCGACCGGCCAGACAGAGCACATCTGGTGAAAGCCTCCCGCCCCTTTGAGTGCCTCAGCATGGACTTCAAAAGACCCCTCCCCTCCACTGACCGCAACATGTACTTTCTCAATATAATTGATGAGTACTCCCGTTTTCCATTCGGCATCCCATGCCCAGACATGACATCTGCCACGGTCATCAAGGTCCTGCACAGCACCTTCACTTTGGTCGGTTTCCCCACCTACATCCATAGCGATCGGGGATCCTTCTTTATGAGTGATGAGCTGCGTCAGTTCCTGCTCAGCAAGGGCATCGCCTCAAGCAGGATGACCAGCTACAACCCCCGGGGAAACGGGCAGGTGGAGAGGGAGAACGCGACGGTCTGGAAGGCCGTCCTGCTGGCCCTTCAGTCTAGGAATTTCCCCGTCTCCCGCTGGCAGGAGGTCCTCCCCGATGCGCTCCACTCCATCCGGTCGCTCCTGTGCACTGCTACTAACGAGACCCCTCACGAGTGTGTGTTTGCCTTCCCTAGGAAGTCCACCTCCGGGGTCTCGCCTATAACTGGCTGGCAGTTCCTGGGCCCGTCCTCCTCCGGGAGCATGCGAGGAGTCATGAATCGGATCCCCTTGTCGAAAAAGCCGTCCTCCTCCAAGCAAATCCACAATACGCCTACGTGGCACACCACAACGGATGACACGGCACAGTCTCCCTCCAGGACCTGGCACCTGCTGGGTCCCCACCCACAACCACCACCACCCCTGACCTGGTACCGTCCCCTCCCCTCCGGTTGCCTCCCCTACCGCTGCGCCGTTCACCCTCCCACCAGCGACCCTCACCGCAGCAGCATCCGTCCCCTCACTGGATCCACTACTGGGTGAAGCAGGAGAGGACAGCACGCTCCCGGAGTAGCCGGGATCCACATTGGCGCCCACACCACAACCAGGACTGAGGCTATCACGGCGGAGGGTCACAGCCTCCGACAGAGTCAATCTGTAACGTTTTTTACCCCCGCTGGACTTTTTTTTAAACAGGGGGCGAATGTGGTAAACACCACTGGTCACACACTACGTGTATTACGGTACTGCCACTGTATTACAGTTAACACAGTAAATCTCAGCCTGCTGGCTCCTCCCAGCAGGCGATGTATAAAAGTGTATGCTCTCCTGCGCTACTCCCATTCTGGCTCCAGCTGCAGGAGGCTCAACATCTAGTGCAACAAAGCCTCAATAGTTTCACCATTTTCGTCTCGTGGTCATTGATGGCACATCAATCGGACATTACAATTGCGGAGTATTCCGCTTTGTTAACCCTGGAAACACCCTTTTCCCTACAACAAAATAATTATGCTTGAGTCACCCATAGTGTTTGGGAGAAGGAGAATTATTTTTCTCTCAGGTGGTGAAACCTACATGGGTCTGTCCCCAATCCACTCCTCCCCCAGTCCCCAAAATATAAGTCAGTGGATGTCCAGGTTTGGGAATTCGGCCATCGTTTTCGTGACTAACTCTACGTCATGCCAGTTTGGGACGTATGTATTTGCCAAGACTACCGGGGTCCCACTGACCATCACATATTGCTCCCGGGTCCGTCACTGCACTCGTTGGCATAAAAGATACAGCCCTGTTGATTGGTATGGCTACCCCTCTTGTTCTGGTGTCGTTTATCCAATCCAGCCCTTCATAACCCACTGTCGGTCCCTCTCTCCTGAATGTGTTTCTTGGAGGAGGCTGCGTCCACCTTCTGACTCTTGAGATAGGTGTGGACTCTGGATCTCTTACTCCCTCTCCTGTGGGACCTATTCTCCACGCCCCTTTCCTGTGAGGTCTGTCGTCGTCCCCCTTCCTGTGTGGTCTGCACCAACCTTCCTGTGTGGGATCTGTCTCTCACCCCCCCCCTTGTGTGGGGTCTGTCCCCCCCTTTGTGTGGGGTCTGTCCCCCCCTTTTGTGTGGGGTCTGTCCCCCCCTTTTGTGTGGGGTCTGTCCCCCCCTTTGTGTGGGGTCTGTCCCCCCTTTGTGTGGGGTCTGTCCCCCCTTTGTGTGGGGTCTGTCCCCCCCTTTGTGTGGGGTCTGTCCCCCCCCTTCCTGTGGGGTCTCTTCCCCCCCCCCTCCCCCCCTTCCTGTGGGGGTCCCCCCCCCTTCCTGTGGGGGTCCCCCTCCCTTCCTGTGGGGGTCCCCCTCCCTTCCTGTGGGGGTCCCCCTCCCTTCCTGTGGGGGTCCCCCTCCCTTCCTGTGGGGGTCCCCCTCCCTTCCTGTGGGGGTCCCCCTCCCTTCCTGTGGGGGCCCCCCTCCCTTCCTGTGGGGGTCCCCCTCCCTTCCTGTGGGGGTCCCCCTCCCTTCCTGTGGGGGTCCCCCTCCCTTCCTGTGGGGGTCCCCCTCCCTTCCTGTGGGGGTCCCCCTCCCTTCCTGTGGGGTCCCCCTCCCTCCCTGTGGGGTCCCCCTCCCTCCCTGTGGTGTCCCCCCCCCCCTCCCTGTGGGTTCTCCACCCCCCCCCTCCTGTGGGATCTGTCTCCCCCCCCCCTTTCCTGTGGGGTCTGTCCCCCCCCCTTCCTGTGGGGTCTGTGTTCTCCCCCCCCCCATTCCTGTGGGTTCTGTGTTCCCCCCCCCTTCCTGTGGGGACTGTGCGTCCCCCCACTTCATGTGGGAACTGTGCGTCCCCCCACTTCCTGTGGGGTCTGTGCGTCCCCCCCACTTCCTGTGGGGTCTGTGCGCCCCCCCCCACTTCCTGTGGGGTCTGTGCGCGTCCCCCCCACTTCCTGTGGGGTCTGTGCGCGTCCCCCCCCACTTCCTGTGGGCTCTGTGCGTCCCCCCCCGCACTTCCTGTGGGGTCTGTGCGTCCCCCCCGCACTTCCTGTGGGGTCTGTGCGTGTGTGTCACCCACTTCCTGCGGGGTCTGTGCGTCGTCGTCCCCCACTTCCTGTGGGGTCTGTGCGTGTGTCCCCCACTTCCTGTGGAGTGTGTGTGTGTGTCCCTTCCTGTGGAGTCTGTGTCTCCCCGCCCTCCTGTAGGGTCTGTGTCCCCCCCCCCCCCCCCTTCCTGTGAACATAGAACATTACAGCGCAGTACAGGCCCTTCAGCCCTCGATGTTGCGCCGACCTGTGAAACCACTCTAAAGCCCATTTACACTATTCCCTTATCATCCATATGTCTATCCAATGACCATTTGAATACCCTTCGTGTTGGTGAGTCCACTACTGTTGCAGGCAGGGCATTCCACACCCTTACTACTCTCTGAGTAAAGAACCTACCTCTGACGTCTGTCTTATAGAATTTACAGTGCAGAAGGAGGCCATTCGGCCCATCGAGTCTGCACCGGCTCTTGGAAAGAGCACCCTACCCAAGGTCAACACCACCCTATCCCCATAACCCAGTAACCCCACCCAACACTAAGGGCAATTTTGGACACTAAGGGCAATTTATCATGGCCAATCCACCTAACCTGCACATTTTTGGACTGTGGGAGGAAACTGGAGCACCCGGAGGAAACCCACGCATACACGGGGAGGATGTGCAGACTCCGCACAGACAGTGACCCAAGCCGGAATCGAACCTGGGACCATGGAGCTGTGAAGCAATTGTGCTATCCACAATGCTACCGTGCTGCCCACTTATATCTATCTCCCCTCAATTTAAAGCTATGTCCCCTCGTGCTAGACATCACCATCCGAGGGGTCTGTGTGTCCCACCCCCCTTCCTCTTTGTTTATAAATTTAGTGTACACAATTCATTTTTTCCAATTAAGGGGCACTTTAGTGTGGCCAATCCACCTACCCTGCACATCTTCGGGTTGTGGGGGCGAAACCCACACAAACACGGGGAGAATGTGCAAACTCCACACGGACAGTGACCCAGAGCCGGGATCGAAACTGGGACCTCGGAGCCGTGAGGCAGCAGGGCTAACCCACTGTGCCACCGTGCTGCCCTTGTCCCCTCCCTTCCTGTGGGGTCTGTGTGTTCCCCCCCCCCTTCCTGTGGGGTCTGTGTGTTCCCCACCCTTCCTGTGGGGTCTGTGTGTTCTTCCCCTTCCTGTGGGGTCTGTGTGTTCCCCACCCTTCCTGTGGGGTCTGTGTGTTCTTCCCCCTTCCTGTGGGGTCTGTGTGCCACCCCCCTTCCTGTGGGGTCTGTCTCCCACCCCCTCACTGAGAGGTCTGTCTCCCGTTCCGTCCTCTCTTCCTGTGAAGTATGTCCCATCCCCCCTTCCTGTGGGGTCTGTCCCGAACCGTTCCCCCCTTCCCGTGGGGTCTGTGTCGTCGTCCCCGCCCTTCCTGTGGGGTCTGTGTCGTCGTCCCCCGCCCTTCCTGTGGGGTCTGTGTCCCCCCCCGCCCTTCCTGTGGGGTCTGTGTCCCCCCCCCCCCCCCGCCCATCCTGTGGGATCTATGTCCCCCTCCGCCCTTCCTGTGGGATCTGTGTCCTCCGCCCTTCCTGCGGGGTCTGTGTCCCCCCCCCCCCCCCCCGCCCTTCCTGTGGGGGTCTGTGTGTTCACCCGCCCTTCCTGTGGGGTCTGTCCCGACCCGTTCCCTCCCTTCCTGTGGGATCTGTGTCCCCCTCCGCCCTTCCTGCGGGGTCTGTGTGTTCCCCCGCCCTTCGTGTGGGGTCTGTGTGTCCACCAGTACTTCCTGTGGGGTCTGTCCCGACCCGTCCCCCCCCCCTTCCTGTGGGGTCTGTTCCCTCTCTCTCTCTCTCTCTTCCCCCCCCGTGGCGACGTCGACCATACTCCCCTTGTGGGCCCGGCCCTACTCACCTTGTGGACCCGGCCCTGTCCGTTCGGGCCTGCTCTCACTCACAGGCGATTTTAAGATGCCGACTACTCTTTATTGCCATCTCCACATGTTGTCCGTTGTAACCAGCATTTATCTTCTCCTCCTCCTGCTCTTGTGCTCCTCCCCCCTTCTCTGCAACCGCGGACTCCCCTCTTTTTGCCCTTCGCTTTCCCTGAATTTCTGTTGTTCCCCTCCCTTCTGCTCCCTCCTGGGACGTGCGCCACAGCCTCCTACTTCACTATATTCCCGTACACCAGCTTACTTGCTAGTGTAGCGGCTCCCCATTAGCTAGGTTCCCCTATTTAACCCCTGTTATTCCCCCCCACACCCCTGCTTTCTCCGCGCCTTTGCATGTGTTCACCCCTGCCCCTCTCATCTTTTGCAGCCCGCGTTCTGGCCATTGCACTCTATTGCTGTTTGCCCAGTCCGTTTTTCTGGCTGAACCTATTGGCTTCCTCGGGGTAATCAAAATAATGTTCCTTCCCAGGTGCGTAACCCATAGCTTGGCAGGGTAGAGCATGCCAAGTCACACACCACTTTTGTACAGGGTGTATTTGGCACTGTTGAATTCGGCCCGACGCTTGGGTCAGGTCTCGCCCAATATCTTGGTGCAAGCGGATAGAATGTCCTTCCCACTTTCACCCTCTCGTGCCTTTTTGTCACCTCCGGATCCGCTCTTTGTTCTGGTATTTGTGGAGCCTCACGATTATCACCCGCGGTGCCTCCCCCACTTTGGGCCACTGCCAAAGCGACCTGTAGGCACGGTCGATGCGATCTGTTTTGGTCGTCCATCGGCACTTGGGTCGGCCCTTCCTGGTTCCGTGCCACCATGTGTGGCTGCAGACTCGGATGCTGAGGCTTCCCTCTCCTCGTCTTTGCTGGCTTTTCAATTGGGCGGCTGACGTTTTACCCATTCTTCTTGTCAGTGCAGTTGACAGGGGTTAGAAAGTGTAGGTATTTTTGGTGCTCGTTTGCTGGGGTTAAAAGGTCATAGTCAAAGATTTCATGCGAGAGCCACTTTTCGTGCGACCACTCAGCTCATGTCTGCCACCGGAAGTCCGCCTCCAGTGGAAACCCTGGTTCTGCACTAATGCTAAATTTGAATGTGGCTTTACTATCAAGTTGAACTTGGTAGGTGGGATGATGCAACCCATTCTAGTGATTTTGGTTGATATTTTAATATGACTGTAACATTTGTCCTGACAGTACAGTTATTATGGAATTGCACCCTCCGAAAAATTGATCAGTTCAGAAGAGAAAGAATTTGACACAGCCAAATAGTTTGGAAGACTTTGGAAATCTGAAATAAAAACAAAAAATATTGGAAATACTCAGCAGTGTCAAGAAGCATCTGTGAGGGAGAGGATTTTACTCCAGCTCTGATTTTCAGAAAATATGGATCTTTGCTGTTGTGTATTTGAGCTCCATATCAAGACTTAAGCCACAAAGGCTGACAATGCCATACACTACTGCAGGCCTGAGAATGATTTTAGGAGGATAACAGGGTGAATTATCACCCCAAAGTGTAATAGTACAAGAGCATAATTTATTTATAAAATATAGAAAATTTTGATTTGCCAAAGGATTTGCTAAGCTAGACAGTTCACAACTGGTGTCCCATTTGACCCTGAGCTGACCTCCCTCCCAGTATCCTATCTGTCACAAAGTTCGACAAATTTTACCTCCCTACCATCACTTGCCATCACCCCTGCCTCAGCTCATCTGATGCTGAAGGGCTCGTCCGACCAACAGCATGACCCTTCTGGTGCTTTCCTGCAAGGCTGACTTTTCATCTTCCACCCACTATAAACTTGAGGCCGACCAAAACACTATCCAAATCCTAACTCGTATCAAGTCCCATTCATCCATCATTTCTTCTCACTATCTTACTTTGACTCTCGAGTCCACCAATATCTTGATTGTTATAATTCTTATATTCATGTTCAAAGCACTCCATGGCCTTTCCCCTCCTTATCTCTGTCATCTTCTGTACCTCAACTATCCACTCTTTCACTCCCCCTCTTGTACATTCCCCACTTCCTTTGCCCCACCATTGGTGGTCATACTTCAGCCTTCTAGATCTTAAACTCTGTAATTAATTCTCTTAACCTCTCTCTTCCTTCAATACATTGCTTCAAACATATCACTCTATCCAGTGTAGTGTCAATATTTGTCTTGATCTGCAGCACGGTGGCGGAGTGGTTAGCAATGTTGCCTCACGGCGCTGAGGTCCCAGGTTTGATCCCAGCTCTGGGTAACTGTCCGTGTGGAGTTTGCACGTTCTCCCCATGTCTGTGTGGGTTTCGCCCCCACAGCCTAAAGATGTGCAGGGTAAGTGGATTGGCCACGCTAAATTGCCCCTTAGTTGGAAAAAATGAATTGGGCACTCTAAAGACATTTTTTAAATATTTGTCTTGATCTGTTAACTAGTTAAAAGTACAATAGAAATGCAAGCAAGATCTTGTGATTATTTTAAGTATTATTTCATAATCCGTGCAGATGCTATTGGCAGAAATTGCTAGAAGTTGTGGCAAGAGAGAGAAGTAAATATGCAGTTACTAAAATTACACTATTGCTCAAATATAATTGCTCAAATACTATCCATCTCTGCTGATTTATAATTCAGTTTCCTTACACAAGGCACAGGAATTCCTGCAAATCAGTTGCCTAACCGGCATCATTGGTCCATTACTGTTCAACAAAAGTTTTTCCATATAAATGAGATATTAAATTTAGTTGTTAAGTGTCTGAAGGATGAATGAACCAAGGAATGTAACACTTCACACTTGACAATCATTGGCAGCATCCAAATTTAGGATAAAGGTAATGTGAGAATCAAGTTCTTTACACACTGTTCTAAAAAATTCTAATTTAGGGAGGGAACCATGAGTGTAAATTTTTTCAATTTACTCCATATTACAGATTCCAATTAGCGCCACATTATGAGTAGATTTTGCATTAAATGTCCACTAGGATTGAATTGGAACCATTCAAATACTAGAATTGAAATTACTTTGAAATTACAGTGCCTTAACCATTTAAAATTATTTTCTCATTTTAAAAAAAAATGATTATTGATGGTGGAATTTCTTCCAATAAGTAAAAAACTGGTATTCCCAGCTGTCCAGTTTTTGAATCTCACTCTTTGATTCCTCAGTTGTGTTTCAAGACGGTAGCATTGCGGATAGCACAATTGCTTCACAGCTCCAGGGTCCCAGGTTCGATTCCGGCTTGGGTTACTGTCTGTGCGGAATCTGCACATCCTCCCCGTGTGAGCGTGGGTTTCCTCCGGGTGCTCCGGTTTCCTCCCACAGTCCAAACATGTGCAGGTTAGGTGGATTGGCCATGATAAATTGCCCTTAGTGTCCAAAATTGCCCTTCGTGTTGGGTGGGGATACTGGGTTATGGGGATAGGGTGACCTTAGGTAGGGTGCTCTTTCCAAGAGCCGGTGCAGACTCGATGGGCCGAATGGCCTCCTTCTGCACTGTAAATTCTATGATAATCTATGAAGCTGGATAGGTTTATACGATTTTGTATTTATTTGTGAATTCTAATGTCTAATTCTACCAATAACCTTTCCAGAAGATGTCATAAACACCACCCCTCATTAAACACTTGAAAGTAGACATGTGACTTCTATATTAAATGATCAAAAATAATGACCATTGAAATATCAGTGCACTGTTCCCATTGGTTCATTGTACACCCTTGCCAACTGATTACAGTCCAAGACACACTTTCCTCTACTTTCATGGTTTAATTCTGTATTCTACCCTGATTTTTTGAGTTTACGATTTAACTTCTTCAGCTCTTCTGGAGAAATTTACATCAATCCATAAGTGGATTGATCGCTAACATAGAAACTTGGCACCTCAATAACCATTTGGCAAAATTGAGATGGGATTTTTCCCTCCGAGCTCTTTGTTCCATTAAATATTAGAAACCGTACTGGAAATAGGTAATGAGAGAATAGAAGTCAGCGGATTCACTTTGACATGCTCAGTAATCCAGTTCCTTAATTGGATGGGTTTGCAGTATTTCGGCGCACTTTTAAAAAATAAATTTAGAGTACCCAATTCATTTTTTCCCATTAAGGGGCAATTTAGCGTGGCCAATCCACCTAGCCTGCACATCTTTGGGTTGTGGGGGCGAAACCCACGCAAACACGGGGAGAATGTACAAACTCCACACGGACAGTGACCCAGAGCCGGGATCAAACCTGAGACCTCAGCGCCGTGAGACTGCAGGGCTAACCCACTGCACCACCGTGCTGCCCTATTTCAGCGCACTGGTGACAGTTGATTAGTCAATCTTATTTTTGGGTCTGGGATTCTCGCATGTATCTAGCTGGCCAAAGCAAGAAGCTTATTGGTGCTACTGGTTACATAGCCTGATTTAGAAACTGTTAAGAAAAGTGATCGGTTGCGAGTTGACCAAAATTATTTGTGCAAGTTTTAATAAGTTAAGTTGCTCCCTGTTTTTGGCACAGTAGTCTGGCTCAGTTGGTTAGACAGCTGGTTCGTCATGCAGAGCGAGGCCAGCAACGTGGGTTTAAATCCAGTGCCGGCAGAGGTTATTCACGAAGGCCCGCCTTCAAAACCTTGCCCCTCACCTGAGACGTGGTAATCCTCAGGTTAAATCACCACCAGTCGGCTCTCCCTCTCAAGGGGGAAAGCAGCCTATGGTCACCTGGGACCATGGTGACTTTACCTTACCTTTAGCAGTTTATGGGTGGGAACTTTCTGCATACTTGTGGATAATAATTTAACTCTGGAAATATTCATTTGTTCACCCAAAAAATCTAAAATTGAGGATCCTTTGAAAAATAATAATTTCTCATGTAAAAAGTCAAGAAAAGCATACCAAATCGTTAAAAAGTATGACAATTTACCTGAGCAATGCTGCATTTCACACCATTGTCTTGGGGTAGGTGCTCAGTCAATGTAAAGTAACATTGCCAATCTAGCTAATGTTTTCTTTAGGTACAGATGGAATAACTAATGATGTAAACCAATCATTCATTCTTCAGTAGCTCGAACTACAATAATCCCCTGTGGACCAATGTAGCTAATAGCTCAGAGAGAAAACATATTGGTTAGGTTTCCTATCACAATTGTCATTGCCAACTTCTTTTGGCTTCCCATACCTTAATACATCAATGGTAAAAATCCTTGGGTGTATATAACCCATGGCTTCCCTTCTCCCTACCTACATGTTTGTACCATTGATTCTTCCAAGTCTGATCGGCTCCACGTGCGTCTTCCTTCAAGTATACCAATTGGCTCATGTTTACGGCCACCCCTGGTAATCTCCTGCAAGGCTGCAATTGTTAAATGTGATACTTTTCAATAACCCACAGCTGCTTATTTACAGTCATTTATAAGCTTGAAGCATGCTTGCATTGTGACGAATGTTGGAATTTCAGATGTATTGTATCATAGATAATTGGTGAGGTAAGGGTTAAAAGCCTGGGTTGTGGGTATTTAACTTCTGCAGACATTTTTAAAAGAAATCCTAGTTTGAAAGGCAAGTATATTTTGGGAGCCGGGGTGCAATTAAATAATCTAAAAGGCTGGGGCTAATGGAATTTTGTTTTTATTAAGGGAGTTAATTTGATTTCAGCTTGGTACGGTGATATCATTACTGGGTGGAGTTACGGCATCAGGCATTTTGTAGGAAAAAACAGGCCAGTACAGTTCTGGATGAAGCTGTGATCACAAGTGAAGCTGTTTGCTCTCTGCAGTTCAGTTAAAAGAGATTAACAGTCTTTAAAACAGTGTAGACTTGTCTGAGTACAAAGGGGAGCTGAAACAGCTGGGAAGCAGCTTCTGAAGACCGACAGCCAGAGTTTTTGCATGGGTCTGACAGGGGTCAGATTTTTTCTTTAGAGCAGTATCAAGAAATCTCTCTTTCTCAAAGAACATCTCTATAAAGTATGTATTCCGGACATCTGGTGGCACACATGTAGGTTGAGGCTGCATGGTGGGTCAAGCTCGCTGGGTGGGGCTTCACCCATTACGGTGGTTAGGGTGGCCGAGGTGATGGCGATTGCGTTTGAGCAGCAGTGTGCGAAGCATTTTGAGCGACATGGAAAGGAAATGATGGGAACGCTCAAACAGTTGGTTGCCAATATGTTGGCCCAGGTAAAAGAGGCTCCGTGAAAGATGTCGACAATGGTGCGGGAGCAGGGAGAGGTGTTGAAGGGGGTGGAGGAGGAATTGTTGTGGCACAACAATCAGCTTGTCTCAATGGGAGAGGAGCTGCGGAAGGTGGAGGAGCGTAATAAAGGACTGAGAGCCAAAGTGGAGCACCTGGAGAACAGGTCACAGTGGCAGAATCTTCAGATCATGGGACTGCCTGAGGGGTTGGAGAGCCAGAGGCCAAAGGAGTACTTTTCAGAGAATTTCGCCAAGTTGTTGGGGAGAAGGAGAACGCCTCCGTCTTTGAGCTGTATAGGGCTCATCGGGTCGTTCCGGCCGAAGCCAAAAGCGAATAATCCACCAAGTGCTGTGATTGTCTGTTTTCACAGCTATCAGATGAAGGAGAAGTTCTTGAGTTGGGCCAAGCAGAATCTGGAGTTGAGTTGGAAATGCAATGGTATTCGGGTATACCAGAATGTCACGGTGGAGCTGGCAAGACGACAGGCGGCCTTTAACAGGGCGAAGGCAGCACTGTGCGGTTCGGAGTGGTCTACCCCGCGAAGTTGAGAGTCACGCATAAATCCAGGGACTATTGTTTTGAGATGGCAGAGGCATTAGTGCGTGCTGAAGTATTGGGACTGAACTTAGTTGGATGTTGTTTTCTTAGCTTGTGGTTGAGATGGGTTGGTTTGGGGATGGTGGGATAATGTGTTGCTGGGGGGGGTTCTTTCCTCTTTTGTTTGGGATTTATCATGTTTGGCTAGTTTAGAAGGGCTGGGTGTGGTGGCTTTTCTATTGTTTTTGTACTAGGAGTGGGGAGGGAGCTCTGGCGGGGCCACCTCGCTAGCAAAAATAGGTAGAATTCAGAATGTCCAATTCACCTGACAAATATGTCTTTTGGGACTTGTGGGAGGAAACCAGAGCACCAAGAGGAAACCCACACAGATACGGGAGAACTTGCAGACTGCTCACAGACAGTAACCCAAGTCAGAAATTGAACCCAGGTCAGAAATTGAATCCAGGTCCCTGGCACTGTGAAGCAACATTGCTACCTACTGTGCTACCGTGCCACCCTTGTCTGCCTTTAGTTTCTTCCTTGTGATTGGGATTTTTGTAAGTTCTACCATGTTATTTGAAATCGGCCCCTCTGATATCTTAGGGATGTTTACAATGTCTTCCACGGTGAAGACTGATGCAAAACATTTATTTAGAAATCCGCCATTTCTTTGTTTGCTGTCGTTAATTCACCAGCCTCGTTCAGTAGAGATCCCACATTTACCTTAGCTGCCCAATTCCAATCTATATATCCATAGAAACTCTTACTGTTTGTTTATATACTGCATGCAAGTTTTCTCTCAAAATTAATTTTCTCCCTTATAAGATTTTTAGTCTTTTGCTGTTGGATCCTAAAAACCTCCCAGTCCTCTGGTCTACCACTATCCCTTGCCACTTTGTATATCCTGCTTTTCAATTTAACATTATCCTTGACCTCATTTGTTAACCATGGATTTTGCTTCTTTCTCATGGAATTCTTCTTCTTGATTGGGATAAACTCCTGCTTAGCGTAATAGACCAGCTGTTTGAATATCTGCCACTGCTCATCAGCTGACCTGTATCTTTGATTGTTTACCCAGTTCACCTTAGACAGCTCCTCCCACATAAATAATTGCCCTTATTTAAGTTAAAGACACTGGTTACGGACCTATAATGTTCACCCTCAAACTGTATCTGGAATTCTAGTCATATCATATACCACTAGATACTTTTGGTAAACACAACCGCACCAGCTTTGACAGTAGTTCCTTCAATCGTCTCAGCCTAAACCTCTAAATTCCTTTCCTGAACCTCCACCTCTCCTTTCAAAAACTCTTTGAAACCTACTTTGTTTTTGTTACCCATCTTTTTCTGCAAAACATCTTAAGACATTTCATTATGTTAAGGGTGCTTGTTAATCCATGCACCAGTCACATTTTTCGATTGCTTTCCTGGTCAGTTTTCCATCCTTCATAAACGTCATCTCTTGAAAATTCTGTTGCCCATATCCTACCTCATACCAAGTGATATTTGTCCATCACCCTGGACCTATGTTGGCTTGCAGTCCCCCAAAGTTTCAGATTCAAAATCTTTATCGAACCTGTTTAAATTCCTTTGTGACCTTGCCCCTCCCTATCGCTGTAACCTCCTGTAATCTCTTTTAGAACTTTGCAGTGCTTTTGATTATATATACCCTGTTCCTTCACGCCAGAATTAACCATTGTGCTTTCAGCAGGAAGACAGTCCAATCCCTAAACTTACCTACTTCTTAAAGTCCAAGTTTTGACAATGATTTTAATCATTCTTCTTCATATCTCCTCATGTGGCTTAGATGTCCATTTTTGTCTCATTGCATTTTTGTACAGTTTTTCTGCATGAATGGTATAAATCCAAGTTACATTATGATTTTGTGAATGTTAAGGTGTGATTTAAAGATTATGATTCAATCCGCTGACTTTTGCATCAGCAATGTTTTAGTGTTGGAATTAACTGCCATTAAAAAGAATCTAAAATTAATTGCAAGAATTACAAAGATCGCTTGAACACATGAGCCTGGAAAATTATTTATGGGTGCTTATTGATAAATTATGAGGGAGATTGTTATGTAGATTAAAACTCCTTCTCAAGGCAAAATTTGAATTTGGAGGAACAAAATGTGTAACTCAGTTGCTGAGGGTGCAGTTGAAGTCATCATTGTATGGAATTGTCTGCATTATGCTTCACTGAGTGACTATACCATTTAGTGATAAACGACTAAAATGGATGCAAAATTGTAACCATGGAAATTATGAAGCTGTGTTGAGAAATCTTTGGTGCACACAAAATCAGTAAACAAAAGTGAAGTATGTACACATTAGATATCTGTGTCAGTGCAACCTCTCCAATGTTGCTATTTTTAATTGACATTTTGTGCTGTTCCTTTTTATTTCTGAATCGAGTGAGGGTGGGAAGGTTATAATCTTATGGATCTTGATTATCATCTTTTTGGCTGGGCTTTTTGCTATGCATCCATGAATGCAGTACGGTGATGCCTGCAACCACATTTGACCTCCTTATTCCTCGCTTATAAATGTACAAAACGAATAATATCCACTCATGCATGTGACTTCTACTTTTGTCGCTAAGGTCACATTTGTGGGAGAGACCATGTTACACAATGAAGCTCATATAGACTTGCTGGAATGCTAACGGTCAGAAGAGAGTGTGCTCTTTGTGAGAGAACTACTGTAGGGAAACCAATGTTAACCAGCTTTAGTAGCAGCATTGAATGCCTCACTGTGTGTCCCACTTGGAAAAAATGTGAAACTGTGGGGCCTTTCAATTCAGAGGAACAGATGATTTAAACAGCGGTACAGTGATTACAGTGTGACCAAGCATCAGTACTTAAGGGCTTCAAGGTCATGTGAAATTTTTGAAAATTGTGCATTTTTTCCATAGCTGGAATAAAGTTCCGTATTTTAAAATGTTGGTCAAAAATCCAGCAAAAGCAGAACTCCTCATCAATTGTTTACAGTTCAAATAGAATTAAAAAATCAGTATGTCATATCAAATAGTGTTTTGAATCTCTGACTATTGTTTATAGAAGAAGCAAAAAATTGCATTTCACACATGCAAATGAACTGAGTACTCAGCCTCATGAGATTCACAAATTAATGTCAGCTTCTGTTCGCAGTGGTATTTATTAGCAAATTAGCTTTGCTTACAGTGCTGCAGGTAAAGTTGTCCATTGGTTAATAAAAGGATCAGGGTTATGAGGAGAAGGCAGGAGAAAATATCAGCAGTGATTGAATGGCAGACTCAATGGGCCGAGTGGCCTAATTCTGCTCCTATGTCTTATGATCTTATGGTTGCTGGTTCCAGAAGCATGGATTTTGTAACTTAAATCACCTGGGGTTGTTAAGAAAGGAGGACATATTTTTATTGTCTATTGATTTCCTCAATCTGGTCTTTCTGTGACCAATAAACATTTGTTTTGGTGGCATTATCACATACTTTTGTTCTTTCTGTAGTTATTTCATTTTGCAAGTATTATGATGTGACTGAATGGATATGTGCAGGCCAAAATGTCCGAATCATTCTGCGCAATCATGAAATGATGGACTCCATATTTCAGCTGGTTTTCAGGAGGATTGGCTGCCCATTACAAAGGTTGATAAAAGAGAATGACCGTTGGCTTGCTCTCAAAAGATTTAATATAAAACCGATAGGGGCGGCATGTTGCCTCGCTGCGCTTGGGACCCGGGTTTGATTCCGGCTTGGGTGACAGTGGAGTTTTCACTTTCCCCGCGTGTCTGCGGAAATTTCCTCTGGGTGCTCCGGTTTCAATCCACAGTCCAAAGAAGTGCAGGTTAGATGGATTGGCCATGATAAATTGCCCCTCAGTGTCCAAAAGGTTAGGCGGGGCTACGGAGATGCGGTGATGAACCAAATTCTAACGTTAAAACTAAACGTCTGGAACAGCTTGCTGTCAGTTGGTTCTGCTTCTGCTCTTTCACAGTACAATTAGCAGCAGCTTGCATTTTCATAGTGCTTTTGAAAAAGATTTGTAAATTTTTTTTTTTTTAAATGTAAGGATGGAGATATTGGGAGGGGTGACCAAAGGCTTGGTTAAAATGATAACTGGCCCTCACTACTCCAGAAGAGAGCTAACTTGTGTCTTATGCAAGTTCAACATGACCTTACTCTTGTACTCAATGCCCCTATTAATCTGCCTAAGATATCATGTGTTTTAACAGCTCTCGCAGCATGCCCGGCCATCTTTTTTTTTCTCTTTTCTTTTTTTCTTTTTTTTTCCAAACGCACACATCCTCCATGTCCGCACCCCTCCCTATCTCTGTAATCTCCTCCAGCCCCACATCCTCCATGTCCCCACCCCTCCCTATCTCTGTAATCTCCTCCAACCACACATCCCCCATGTCCTCACCCCTGTCTATCTCTATAATCTCCTCCAACTCCATGTCCTCAAACCCTCCCTATCTCTGTAATCTCCTCCAACCCCACATCCCCCATGTCCCCACCCCTCCCTATCTCTGTAATCTCCTCCAACCCCACATCCCCCATGTCCCCACCCCTCCCTATCTCTGTAATCGCCTCCAACCCCACATCCTCCATGTCCTCACCCCACCCTATCTCTGTAATCTCCTCCAGCTGCCCTGCCATCTTCAATGGTATTTATACATGTACACCGAGGTCACTCTGTTTTTGCACCTCTTTTTGGGTTTCTCTCCATACTCTTCCTGCAAAAGTAAATCACCTCACAATTCTCTACATTGAACTACATTTGCCACTTGTCTGCCCAATCCATCACCATATCTGTGCCAGAAAGAGCAAGGGTCCAACAGTGACCCCTGGGAAACTCTACGCCAGGGAGTTTCCCAGGCCTGCCCCACCATAATGTTACTATTTGGTGGCCTATAGACTACTCCTATCAGTGACTTTTTCGCCTTACTATTCCTGATTTCTACCCAAATGGATTCAACCTTATCCTCCATAGCACCGATGTCATCCCTTACTATTGCCCTGATGTCATCCTTAAATAACAGAGCTACACTGCCTCCCTTACCATCCACTCTGTCCTTCTGAATATTTGATACCATTGGATATTTAACTCCCAGTTGTGACCATCCTTTAACCATGTTTCAGTAATGGCCACTAAATCATAGTCATTCACGATGATTTGCGCCATCAACTCATTTACCTTATTCCGAATACTACGAGCATTCAGGTAAAGTACACTTATGTTGGCTTTTTTACCTCTGTTTTGAATCTTAACACCTCGATCAGTAACCTCTCCTAAGTTATATTTCCTCTTAACTTTTCTCCTAATTTTCCTTGTCGTCAAACCCATATCTTCATGTAACAACCTGCCGTGTCGCTTACCATTAATGTTTTTACTTCCCGTTTTATTCCTTTTAGTATTACTGGTCTTATTCGCTGAGCTCCCCTCAATCAGTGTACCTTGTACTGTCGCCCTTTTTGATTTTTGACTGTGGCTTCTCTGCCTTACACATTCCCCCTTACTGCCTTTTGTTTCTGTCCCTGTTTTACTACCTTCCAACTTCCTGAATCGGTTCCCATCCCCCTGCCACATTAGTTTAAACCCTCCCCAACAGCTCTAGCAAACACCCCCCAGGCCATCGGTTCCAGTCCTGCCCAGGTGCAGACCGTCCGGTTTGTACTGGTCCCACCTCCCCAGAACCGGATCCAATGCCCCAGGATTTTGAATCCCTCCCTCTTGCACCATCTCTTGAGCCACGCATTCATCCTATCTATCCTGACATTCCTACTCTGACTAGCTCGTGGCACTGGTAGCAATCGTGAGATTACTACCTTTGAGGTCCTACGTTTTAGTTCAACTCCTAACTCCCTGAATTCAGCTTGTAGGACCTCGTCCCTTTTTTTTTTACCTATATCGTTGGTGCCTATGTGCACCACGACAGCTGGCTGTTCAACCTCCCCCCACAGAATGTCCTGCAGCCGCTCTGAGACATCCTTCACCCTTGCACCAGGGAGGCAACACACCATCCTGGAGTCTCAATTGCGTCCGCAGAACCACCTGTCTATTCCCCTTACGATTGAGTCCTCTATCACTATAGCCCTGCCATTCTTCTTCCTGCCCCGCTGCGCAGCAGAGCCAGCCACGGTGCCATGAACCTGGCTGCTGCTGCCTTCCCCTGGTGAGCCATCTCCCTCAACAGTATCCAAAGCGGTATATCTGTTTTGCAGGGAGATAACCGCAGGGGACACCTGCACTGCCGTCCTGCTCTTGCTCTGTCTTTTGGTCACCCATTTTCTATCTCCCTCAGTACCTTTCACATGCGGTGTGACCAACTCGCTAAGCGTGCTATCCACGACGTCCTCAGCATCGCGGATGCTCCAAAGTGAGTCCATCCGCAGCTCCAGAGCCTTCAAGCGGTCTAACAGGAGCTGCAACTGGACACACCTCGTGTACGTGAAGGAGCCAGGGACAGTGGACGTGTCCTTGAGCTCCCACATCGCACACTAGGAGCATGACACGGGCCTGAGATCTCCTGCCATGTCTTAAACCTTAGGTTAACTTATACAACTACAATTACAAAAAACGAAAGAAAAAATAAATAAATTAGACAATGAAAAGAAAAACTACTTACCAGTCACTTACCAGGGATTAAAAAGCTCCTCCTCCCCACCCAGCTTCGAATTCCCACCTAGATTCAAATTCCCAAACTCACTCTTTGCTGTCTCACTCTGTGAGTGAATAGTGGTGAATGATTAAACAACTGACGGAGGAAGAGGCTCCACAAATATACCCACTCAATGATGAGGGAGCCGAGCACATCGGGTCAAAAGGTAAAAAGATGAGGCAGAAGAATTTGCAACAATCTTCAGCCAGAGGTGCTGAGTGGATGATACACCTCAGCTTCCACTGGATGTCCCCAGTATCACAGATGTTAGTCTTCAGCCAATTTAATTCACTCCACTTGATATTAAAAAGCAGCTGACGGCACTGGATATTACACAGCATTGAAGGCTTGTGTTCCGGAACGAGCTGCACCTTTTGTCAAGCTTTTCCAGTTGTTATACAACTATAACACTGGGATCCGCTCAGCAATGTAGAAAATTGCCCAGGTACACCTTCTCATAAAAAGCAGGACAAATCCAAACTGACCAATTACTTCCCTGTCAGTCTACTCTCATCAGCAAAGTGATGGGAAGGGCTTGTTGATAGCGCTATCAACAGTGCACTTAATCAGCAATATCCTGCTCACTGGCTCAATTTGAGTTCTGCCAAGACTATTCGGATCCTGACTTCTTTGCAGCCTTGGTCCAAACATGAACAAAAGTGCTGAACTTGAGGTGAGAGTAATTGCCTTTGACATCAAGGCAGAATTTGACCGAGTGTGGCATCAAGGAGTCCTAGCAAAAAGAGTCGATAGATATCGGTGTGGGGGGGGGGGGGGGGGTGGCTCTCTACACTGGAGTTAGTCACACCTGGCACAAAGGAAGATGATTGTGGCTATTGGAGGTCAATCATCTCAGAATATCAGTACAGGAGTTCCTCAGGATAATGTCTCAGATCCACCTGTCTTCCTTCATCATGGCCTTCTCTCCATGATAGGGTCAGAAGTTTACTGACATTTGCACAATGTTCAGCACCATTCACATCAACTCTAAGCAGTCCGTGTCCATGTGCAGAAGATCTGGCTAACATTCAAGATTGGGCTGATAAACAGCAAGTAAATTTGTGCCACACAAGTACCAGGCAATGACCATCGCTAACGAGAGGAAATCCAACAATTTCCCCTCGGCATTCAGTGGCTTTGCCATCACTGAACCTTCCACTATCAACATCCTGGTGGTTACTCTTAACCAGAAACTGAGCTTAAGCAGACTAAAAGAACAGGTCAGAGGCTGGGAACACTGCGGAAATAATTCATCTCCTGATACCCTAAAGTCTGTCAACCATCTACAAATCATAGATCAGGGGTTTGATGGAATACTCTCCACTTGCCTGGGTGAGTACGGCTCCAGTACTCAATTGCTTGACACCATCCAGGTTAAAGCAGCCTGCGGGATTGGCACCCATCCTCCACCTTCAATATCCACTCTCTCCATCACCAATACACATTGGTAGCAGAGTGTACCAAGTTACGAGTTGAACTGCAACAACTCACCAAAACTACTTCAACAGCACCTTCCAAACCTGCGACCCCAAGGGCAGCATATGCATGGGAACACCACCACCTACAAGTTCCCCTCCAAGCCACATCATCCTGACTAGGAACTATATTGCTGTTCCTTTGCTGTTGCTGGGTTAAAAATCCTGGCACTCCTCCTTAACAGCACCATGGTGGTACCTAGATCACAAGAACTACAGTGGTTCACAATGGCAACTAATTGAGGTCCCATGTCCTTGAGGGCAATTAGAGGTTGGCAATAAATGCTGGCCTAACCAGCGATGCCCACATCCCATGAAATAATGTTGTTCCACAATGCCATGGGTATGCAAGTATATGTAGATATATAAAATGCTGTATAACCTAATTACAGCTTGGGATAGGGATAGATCTGCTACTTACACTCATGTCATGTAGACATAATGGGCAGCACGGCTGAGCAGTGGTTAGCACTGCTGCTGTAACGTGTTTCCCTATTGACAGAAGCTTAAGACTTATGGAGCATTCTTTATAATATACTTTCTGTTCTTAAAAATCAAAAAAAAAATGGATTTGATAACTGTATAGTTCAAGCGCGATTCTGCCAACAGCGAATTCCTCTTTTGCAGATATTCAGAATAACTGGAAATGTGTGATTTATGGTAGGACGTGCTCCACAATATTTCCCCCAACAGTTAGATGTTAAAAGTTCATGATTTGCTTTTTTTTGTGGGAAATGGCAAGGACTGCATGGAGGTTCTGTACATAGCTTTGATAATGTCTATTGTTCTGTGGTGGAAGTTTGTGCATTATATCCTGAGAGAGATTATATCCTGTCTGTCAAAATCCATTGAATTAGCCAATATAATACATTGAGAAAAAATATTCAGTTAGGCCTCTCAGAGGTTTTGTGATCGCTATTAGACATAGAATAATAAGAAAATTCACATTCCTGACCTTATTGTATTGGCAAACTATCAGGATGTATTCTATGAATATGACTATTTAGTTGAAAGAGGTTCACAACATAATGCACTCATTGATTTGTGAAGTATCTTCTGTATTAGGCTGCAATGCAATGCCTATGCCCAAGAGCTGCTTAACTGTTACTTCTGGAAATGAATCTGATGCTGCCTTATCAGTATCAACACATGCAAAAACTTGAATAATTCTATTTTTCTGTTCCAGCCTCTTTTAAATCCATCCCAAAACTTGCGGCATTTTCGTAGAATGTGATCTTCAGGCACTATTTCAAGAAGTTCTCAAAGAATCCCTACAGTGCAGAAGGAGACCATTCGGCCCATCAAGTCTGCACCGATCCTCTGAAAGAGCACCCTACCTAGGCCCAATTCCCTGCCTGTGCCCGTAACTCCACCTAACCATTCGACACAAAGGGGCAATTTAGCACGGCCATTCCGCCTAACCCCATCTTTGGGCTGTGGGAGGAAACCAGAGCACCCGGAAGAAACCCATGCAAACACAGGGAGAATATGCAAACTCCAAACAGACAGTCACCCAAGGTCAGATTTGAACCCGGGTCCCTGGAGCTGTGAGGCAGCAGTGCTAATCACTGTGTCACCGTTCTGTAGTAAATACATTGTCAAATTTGTCTTGAATTTGAAATGGATGAACAGAACAAAGAACAATACAGCACAGGAACAGGCCCTTCGGCCCTCCAAGCCTGTGCTGGTCATGATACCAACCTTTGCCAAAACCCTTCGCACTTCTTTGTGCTGTAACCCTCTATACCCATCCCACCCATGTGTTTGTCAAGATGCCTTTTGAACGCCATTAATGTATCTGCTTCCACAACCTCCTCTGGCAATGCGTTCCAGGCACTCGCCACCCTCTATGTAAAAAAACCTGCCTCGCACATCTCCCATAAACTTTGCCCCACGGAACTTAAACCTATGCCCCCTGGTGACTGACCCCATAACCTCCATCTTTCTAATGAAAACAGTCCGAGTCTATTCGGCCTCTCCACATAGCTAACACCCTCCAGACCAGGCAACATCCTGGTAAACCTCCTCAGCACCCGCTCCAAAGCCTCCACATCCTTCTGGTAGTGTGGCGACCAGAATTGTGCGCAATATTCCAAATGCGGCCTTACCAAGGTTCTATACAATTGTAGAATTAAGCCAAAAACCTATCTTGGTTGCATGCAATATGGAAATAGAGTTAAAAGTTTGATTTTATCAAGGCTTACTAAAATATTAGCAAGTATTAGCCTGCTAATGGTTGGCGCTACGTTTGAAATTTGGCTCTGCAAAGTCCAAGGTATTCCTATCTGATACCAATAGTGTTCCATTGATATGCATCGTGGTTTCATAAACGGAAAGAAAACTGTAATCATCAGCTGCCCACCCCTTGATGTCCCAGCTACCTCCTCAGAGTTTTCACTGAACCTACTTTGAATCTCGCTTTTGTTTATAGGCTTCGCAAAAAAAAAAAATTAATGTTTGGCAAAATGAAACATCTTTTTCTTGTTTTCACTTTGATTTGGAGAACCATAGAGAATTATACAGGATGGAAAGACAAAATTGGGCCTCTGTTGGCTTTCCAATGAGACCCACTTCCCTGTTTTTTCTCCATTGACCTGTATTTTTACTCCTTCAGGTATTTATCCAAATCCCTTTTCAAAGTTACCATTAAATCTGATTCTACCACCCTTTCAGGCACTGCATTCCTGGTACTCCTAATACTCCAACTGAGGCCAGCCAATGTTTTAGAAAGGTTTAGCACAACTTCCCTGCTGTTGTACATTATGGCTCTATTTATTAATCAAGCCTAGAGTAATGTTCTTTTAACAGCCTTCTCTAAACCCCTTCTGTTCCTCCTTTAAGCTATCGCATTTAGTATATATTGTCTCTCCTCATTCTCCTCCCAAAATGTATCACATTATGCTTCTTTGAATTAATTTTAATCTGCCATGTTTCTGCTCCGCTTACCAGTCCATTCCTGCCCTACTCGAGTCCGTTGCTATCTTGCTCATTGTGAGTTTTAATTTGTCTGCAAACTTTGAAAGCACTGTATAGCTGAGTCCAGGGGACTAATATAGATCAATAAGACCGGTGGTCCTAATACTGAACTCTGGGGAACACCACTGTAAACTTGTCTCCATTCTGAAAAATCAGTTGTTCAGTACTGCACTGCTTTTTGACCCTTGGCCAACATTTCCACACTATCACCGTCTCTGTCAGAATAGCATCAAAAATCAGAATCAGCTAAGCAGCCATTTCAAGCATTCAAGAATTTAGCAGAGCTTGTTTGCATTGAAATTAATCATTTAATGTAGTTTGTAAACCATTTCAATATTTTTCTTATACTAGGGGTCAAAATAGCTTAACGTTTTCTGTAAATATGCCTTAAATATTGTTTTATTCAGTTAACAATTAATTTGCCACTTCTCAAAGACACACAAAATCCTGTGGATACATTTTGGTTTATTTGTCCAAGGGATGTGGGCGTCGCTGTACTGGGCCAGCATTTATTGCTCATCCCTGAGGGCAATTAAGAGCTAACCACACTGCTGTGGGTCTGGAGTCTCATGTAGGTCAGACTAGGTAAGGACGACCGATTTCCTCCCCTAAAGGACATAATGAACCAGACAGGTTTTTACGATAATCGACAATGATTTCATGGTCATGGTCACCTTTAGACTTTTAGGTGAATTGCACATTCTGAATTCTCCCTCAGTGTACCCGAACAGGGGCCGGAGTATGGCAACTACGGGATTTTCACAGTAACTTCATTGCAGTGTTAATGTAAGCCTACTTGTGACACTAATAAAGATTATTATTATTAATCCCAGCTTTTAATGGAATCAGATTTCACCATCTGCCATGGCAGGATTCGGACCCGGGTCCCCAGAGCATGACTCTGGGTCTCTGGATTACTAGTCCAGCAGCAATACTACTACACCACTGCCTCCCCTGAAAATCTTGAAATCATGAAAATCTTTATTTTAATTATGATGGGCACATTTTCCAAAGTGCCTATTTTTCAGGACATGCGTGAGCACTGTCAAAGATGTGGGAGATAGGGCAGCACGATGGCGCAGTGGGTTAGCACTGCAGCCTCACGGCATCGAGGTCTCAGGTTCGTTCCCGGCTTTCGGTCACTGTCCATGTGGAGTTTGCACTTTCTCCCCGTGTTTGCATTGAGTTCGCCCCCACATCCCAAAAACGTGTAGAGTAGGTGTATTGGCCACGCTAAATTGTCCCTTAATTGGGAAAAATTAATTGGGTACTCTAAATTTATTTTTAAAAAGACGTGAGAGATGAGAGCTCACTTAAACAATGGGCAAGGAAATAGAAGCCAACATCAAAACATTTTCAGGTCTTAACTTTTTGAACCGTGCAAAACAGAAGTCATGTACAAGGTATGTTCAGTGAAACCTGGCATGAGAACTGAGTCACAATTAAGAGATCTAGTTGAGTGTTCATGTTAATTTCCAGCTGCAAAGTTGATTATGGAGTTTGTACATGTTAGATGTCTGTATTCATCAAACAAACCACACTGACAATTTATTGCAATTTTTTGATTTGTAACATAACATTAATAAACGTTTTGTCTTCTATCTCATCCCTTTTCCACCATCACCCCAACCTTTCGCCAGCAAAACTCTTTCTCTTGTTTGCCAAATTAAGCAGACTTGGACTTGGCAATGTCTGAGTATGAATGAATAATTACTTATTTACTTACCCAGGTTGCTATTGTATGTGCATTACATTAGGCTACTTCTGCAGGAAGGGCTAAGTTTCCTCAATTTCATTGACCAGCTGTGTTGTCCAAGGACATTTGTTTCTTTGTTCTAAAGTCAACCAGAGCAAGTGATGTTTGCGTACCTACACGTGCATTTAATGTTGATATCGTTCTTGACAAACTTTTCAAAATTGAATGTTGGGGTAGTTTAGTGACTGATAGAAGTTTGGTAAAGATTGCAAAAGGAGTTATTTGATTATTAACGTCCTTTGCTTGTGCTCTGGGCAAATCAGAAATGTCAATTTCAGACTCAAATATTTGGAGTAATGTAAAGATGCCTGGAATATTTTCGGTCAACCAGGGCGCATTCTGATTCTATTGCACTGTTCCTGAACATTCTAGGCAGTATTTATTTGTTAGATGTGGTATAATTGTTTCTGCATTGCATGTGCTTTCACAGGAGTGCCCAGTGAACTCATTAGGCGGAAAGCACTGAGTACAGAGCCAAGTATTGTTAAACAATTTATATTGTACTCTTATCATCATGAACTTGTATATTCTGTAGAAAAGAAAGATCCTGTTGAAGCCAATGAAAAATAGGGTTTGTAACAGGTAGAATAAAAAAATACTGGAAATACTCAGCAGGTCAGGGGGAAATCAGTGAATGGAGAAACTGAGTTAACAGGTGGAATTTTTACAGACAAGGGCAGGGGTTTGAGTGCAGGTGGGGAGATTAATTCCCTGAAATTGACATTGTGTCAGGATCCTGACATCCCACCCTCATTTGAGTTTCGCAGGGGTGGGATTGAAGGTGTTGTGTACGTAATTGAGGTACTGATTAACTGTTTTAACCCTCAAATATGGGCACCTGATTCCTGACCCATCAGCATCTCACCTGGGTCACCGATGTAAGTGCATGGCGTGAAGAGCTTCTTTGGTGAAACCACCAAGCTGGGATGGATTTGGTCAGTGAAAGTGGAGAGCTCGAGCAAAGTAGATGAGAGGCTGCTGTTCAAAGGACTTCTTCCTTGAGCATGCTATAAACTGCTTGACAGGCGATTGTCAATTTCTTTGAAGTTACTTCACTTGTCTTCACTCCACTTTCAGCTGCACTTCCCTGCTATCAGCCTTCACTGTGACATGAAAGCAGATTATGTAGCTCCACCTACTGGTGATGAGCATGAGCAGAAGCCACACCACCACCAACAGCGCCTTCTCCTCAGGAGCCTGTCCCTCCACGGGCAGAGGGAATGTACATTGAGATCCAGCTGGAAGGAAGTGAGACCCAGGGTCTAAGCACATCTCCCAACATTTGTGAGCATCAATGTCTCAGGAGGCTCAGGCCATTTCCAATGGTTGATGAATTATCTGTGAATGACAGCCCCCCCTCCCCCCATGCCACAAATCTCTGCTTCAAGCCAAGGTTGTGTGCGCTCTTCTGCAAGCAGAGAAAACAGTGATCCGAGTGTTCAAAATGGCTTGTGTAGATGGGGAGGGAAGGACAACATTTGTGGAGGGTGACTGAGAGACATGATTGTGCATGAGCAGTCGGTCGTGTGAGTGGTAGCTGCTCAAATGCTGATGTGATGTGCTTGAAGAGAGAAGGATGAACCTGCAAGGTACTTTGGCCTAAAGACTGCTGTGCAGGAGCATGCTGAGAAAGTCTGAGGCTTAAGCACCTGAAATTGTATGTCATTCATTGATCATGTCCTTCTGAGTTCCTGGATTATCTTGACGCACTGTCTCCCAAGTTGGAGCGACTACATTTCTACTGTTGACTACTTTGGAATACTTCCTATTCTCTGCTTGGTTAGAACAAAGAACAAAGAAAAATACAGCACAGGAACAGGCCCTCCAAGCCTGCGCGACCATGCTGCCTGCCTAAACTAAAATCTTCTACACTTCCTGGGTCCGTATCCCTCTATTCCCATCCTATTCATGTATTTGACAAGATGCCCCTTAAATGTCACTATCGTCCATGCTTCCACCACCTCCTCCGGCAGTGAGTTCCAGGCACCCGCTACCCTCTGTGTAACAAAAAACCTGCCTCGTGCATCTCCTCTAATGTGTAAAAAAACCTGCCTCGTACACCTCCTCTAAAGAGAGGTTGCCCTCTTCCTCACCCCTAGAAGAGTTCTCCTCACTAGCTATTCTGGTCCGACAACCTGTAAGAGTGATAAAGCTGGCCAGCACCTGTACCAGGTCTCCTCCGTTCCTGTGGTTGCTGCAATCTTAAAATTCTAAGCCCTTGTAACCCATGCTGGGATCTCGTTAATTAGAAATCTTTGCTTTGACAGAACGTCAGAGCTCTTCCCACCCCCCTGTTGCTAACTTTTCGGTTGGTTCAATTGCTCTGTTTTATTACCTTTGTTCTCGAGTCGCCAGATATCTTTATGATACCGCCACGAGGTTCAAGTCCAAGTAATGATCAATAACTCAATACACCGATTAGTAAGATTCAAATCAAAGCACATTTATTATACACAGTAATCGCTACTCATGCACAAATTCTATGTCTAAGCTACTTCTATAACTAACAGGCCTATACTTGACTTCGGACTGGCCCACCTGGTCAGGGGAACAAATGGCCTTTCGTTCGGGTTCTGAGTCTGCGGGATTCGAAGTTGGTACAGATTGGTAGCTAGGAGCGCCTATCTCGTAGCGAGCATTGAATTAAGACTTATGGTCTTTCGGCGGTCACTGCACCGGTCACGGTCAAGGTTGGTTCACGTTGCTGGGTGACCCGGGCAGGAAGAAGAGAGCGAGTTGAACTTGGGGGCTTAACTTTATAGTCCCCAGGGGCTTCCCGCCTTTCGGGGCGGACCCTGTACCTGGTTCTAGGTGATTGGACTTCCTTCCAATCGCTTGGTTCGATTTCTCCAATACTGGAGCAGTTCCCTGATCGATGGGCGGTCTTGAGGTGTCCGTTAACCTCTTTTGTGTTGGCTCCTGCTGGCGCCGGGGAGTCTGGCTTTGCTTTGTTTATCCCAAATGTTTCAATTGCACCCGGGGATTGCGCATTAGTATGTAGACGGCTGGTACATTATTATGCTGATGGTCGCTGGTATCGATGCTGTCTGGGCTTTTGCAGAGTTTTAATTCACAGCAAACCTGCACCTGCTGGTTTCTGCCTGTGTTGGCTGAATTTCCCTTCAGCCTTTGCCATTCGACATTTTAAATCGGGAGTTGGCCAATCCAGGTGACTACAAACCCCCCCCCCCACATCCACCCTCCTTAATTGGTTGAGCAACCCAGAAACTGGATGGCAAAGATCATGGCTCTGAGAAAGGAGTTTGGCAAAGTCTGTTCCTTCACCATTCTGGGTCACAACCCATAAATGGACTCTGTTCTGGCAGCAACGAGTTTGATAGAATTCCCCACAACTTTCCAGATCAAAATTTCAGCAGAATTGAAAAATGTTAAAGATGTAATGACTTGTGAACACTTTTGCTCCCCTTATCTAAGCAAATGAATACTGGCATTGGAAGCAATCCAGAAAAGATTCGCTAGGTTAATCCCAGCTATGGAGGGATTTTCTTATGAGGCGCGGTTGAGTAGGTTGGACTTGTGCTTATTGGGGTTTAGAAGAATGAGGTGACCTTATTGAGACATATAGGATTCTCAGGGGGCTTGACAGGATGGATGCTGAGAGGTTGTTTCCCCTTGTGGGAGAGTCTAGAACCAGGGGGCATAGTCTCAGAGTAAGTGCTCCCGAATTTAAGACGATGAGGAGGAATTTCTTACATTCTTGAGTTTAGAAAAATCTGAGTTGATCTCATTGAAACATAATAATCTTTATTGTCACAAGTAGGCTTACATTAACATTACAATGAAATTACTGTGAAAAGCCCCCAGTCGCCACATTCCGGCACCTGTTTGGGTACACAGAGGGATAATTCAGAATGTCCAAATTACCTAACAAGCACGTCTTTCAGGACTTGTGGGAGGAAACCGGAGCACCCAGAGGAACCCCACGCAGACACAGGAAGAAGGTGCAGACTCCGCACAGACAGTGACCCAAGCCGGGAATCGAACCTGGGTCCCTGTGAAGCAACAGTGCTAACCAGATTCTGAAGGGAAAAGTAGAATACTGCAGATGCTGGAAATCTGAACTAAGAACAAAATGGTGGAAATACTCAGCAGGTCTGGCAGCATCTGTGGTGAGAGAAACAGAGGGTGGAACTTTTCCAAAATCTGGCAAAGTGTCAGGTTCTGACCAAAAACTGGCTTGTATCTGTCCAGATGCACAGCTTCGTTTTCACTCCAGACTTTCTGACACTCTCGGGGGTCTGGTTTGCACTGACACCCTGATCTACGCTAAAAATAAGCTTCTCCTGCCGCACGCACGCGCGCACACAACTTCAGGTCAACACCACCATGCAAGCTTTGGGACCCTCTTTCGCTCGCTCTTGCTTTCTCTCCTCATCTCTTCTCCCCCCTCCCGCAGCCTGTTGCTCCCCAACACACATAAAGGGGACCCCCCATTGCGGCTCCCCAGAGGGCCTACCCTGGCACTGGCCAACCATATCCCTCACCAGCCAGGGGTTGTACTTGTGTGTGTTTCTGGCATGGTCATCACAACGGGTTTTTGTCTTTGAAAACCAGTAGTGATTTGTGCTGACATGACACCACGTCAGCTGGGTGGAACAAATCGGAGAGGGAAGATATTGCGGTGCTAAGCCCTATAATAGATTCAAATCTATTTTAAAATATGCTAATCAGTCCATTATGTTTGATGACTTTGGATCATCAAACTGAAACATTAACTTCTTTTTCTCCACCTTTGCTGCCAGTTCTACTGAGTATTTCCAAGGGGCTTAGCAGGGTAGTCATTGAAAAGTTGTTTCCCCTCATTGGGGAATCCAGGGCAGTCTCAGGAGAGGGGGCCAATCATTTAGTGCTCAGATGAGTAATTTCTTCACACAAAGGGTGGATAATCTTTAGAATTCTCAAGCCCAGAGGGTTACGATTGCTCCATTTTTGAATATATTGGAGATAGACTTATATTTGATGAATCAGGGAATCGTCAGATATGGGGAGTGGGCATGAAAGTGGAGTTGAAACCGAAGGTTGGCCTGATTGTATTGAATGGTGGAGGAGGCTCAACTATTCTACTACTGTATGTTCTACTATTCCTATTTCTTATGTCCTGATATTCAATCTCTCCTGCTTTCCAGCCTATCACAGACATTCCGTTTTGTTCTTCCTCCCCTCTTCACAGCCTCAGTACTTGCTTAACACTTGCTTAAAAGTTACATTTTTAACTTTCTCCACTCTGCTTTTCTCTCTGCACAGGTGTTGTCTGACCTGCTTAGTATTTTCAGTTTTTAGATTTGAGAATCTCAATACATTTTTAAATTTTTTGCATGTAATGTATTTTGTAATTTTTCACCAAGCTTTTTTTAAAAAAATATATTTTATTAAAGTTTTCAAACACAATTTTTTCCCTTACAAATCAAAAAAAAAAGGTAACATGATATCTGCAATATAACATTGTTTAACTAACATGGTAAACTAACCAAATAACACTAAGTAATACTCCCCCCGCCCCCTCTCCCCCTCCAAAAACCCAAACAATTTACCCCCCCCCCCCCCCCCGGGTTGCTGCTGCTGGCCATCTATCTTCCCTCTAACGTTCCGCTAGGTAGTCGAGGAACGGTTGCCACAGTCTGGTGAACCCTTGAGCCGATCCTCTCAGCGCAAACTTCACCTGCTCTAGTTTTATGAACCCCGCCATATCGTTTATCCAGGCCTCCAGTCCGGGGGGTTTCGCTTCCTTCCACATGAGTAAAATCCTACGCCGGGCTACTAGGGACGCAAAGGCCACGACATCGGCCTCTTTCGCCTCCTGCACTCCCGGCTCATCCGCTACTCCAAATATAGCTAACCCCCAGCCTGGCTTGACCCGGACCTTCACCATCTTCGAGATCACTCCCGTCACTCCCCTCCAATACCCCTCCAGTGCCGGACACAACCAAAACATATGTGTGTGGTTCGCCGGGCTTCCCCCGCACCTCCCACACTTGTCCTCCACTCCGAAGAACCTGCTCAACCTTGCTCCCGTTATGTGTGCTCTATGCAGCACCTTAAATTGGATCAGGCTAAGCCTGGCACACGAGGAAGAGGAATTTACCCTGCTTAGGGCATCAGCCCACAAACCCTCCTCCATCTCCTCCCCGAGCTCCTCTTCCCATTTTCCCTTCAATTCGCCCACCAGCTCCTCCCCCTCTTCTCTCATCTCCCGGTATATCTCTGACACTTTGCCCTCCCCGACCCACACCCCTGAAAGTGCCCTGTCCTGGATCCCTTGTGTCGGGAGCAGCGGAAATTCCCTCACCAGTTGTTTCGTGAACGCTCTCACCTGCATATATCTAAAGATATTTCCCCGGGGCAGCTCATACTTTTCCTCAAGCGCTCCCAAGCTCGCAAACGTCCTGTCTATAAATAAATCTCCCACTCTCCTGATTCCTACCCGGTGCCAGCTCTGGAATCCTCCGTCCAGCCTCCCTGGGGCAAACCTATGGTTGTTCCTGATCGGGGACCACACTGAGGCTCCCAGCACACCCGTCTGTCACCTCCATTGACCCCAGATACTTAATGTTGTCGCCACCATTGGGTTCGTGGTAAATATTTGTGGGGAGAGCGGTAGTGGAGCCGTCACCAGCGCTTTTAAACTCGTCCCTTTGCAGGACTTCATCTCCAACCTTTTCCACACCGCTCCCTCTCCCTCTATCATCGATTTACGAATCATCGCCACGTTGGCGGCCCAATAGTAGTCGCCCAAATTCGGCAACGCCAGTCCCCCTCTGTCTCTGCTACGTTGTAGGAACCCCCTCCTTACCCTCGGGGCCTTCCCTGCCCACACGAAGCTCATGATGCTCCTATCTATTTTTTTTAAGAAGGCCTTAGTGATCAGTATAGGGAGACATTGGAACACAAATAAGAACCTCGGGAGGACCATCATCTTAATCGCCTGCACTCTGCCCGCCAGTGACAGCGGCTGCATATCCCACCTTTTGAAATCCTCTTCCATTTGTTCCACCAGCCGTGTCAGATTGAGTCTGTGTAATGTTCCCCAGCTCCTGGCTATCTGAATCCCCAGGTATCGGAAGTTTCTTTCCACTCTCCTTAGCGGTAGGCCATCTAGCCCTCTACTCTGGTCCCCAGGGTGTATCACAAAAAGCTCATTCTTTCCCATGTTAAGCCTGTATCCCGAGAAATCTCCAAACTCCCTCAATATCTGCATGACCTCTGTCATCCCCCCCCACTGGGTCTGTCACATACAGCAGTAGGTCATCCGCGTAGAGTGACACTCGGTGTTCCTCTCCCCCTCTAATCACCCCTCTCCATTTTCTGGAGTCTCTCAGCGCTATGGCCAGTAGTTCAATTGCCAGCGCGAACAGTAATGGGGACAACGGGCATCCCTGTCTTGTTCCCCTGTGTAGTCGAAAATACTCTGACCTTTGCCGACCTGTGACCACACTTGCAGTTGGGGCCCCATAGAGGAGTTTAACCCAGCTGACAAACCCGTCCCCGAACCTCCTCAGCACCTCCCATAGATACTCCCACTCCACCCTATCAAATGCCTTCTCTGCATCCATTGCCGTCACTATCTCTGCCTCCCCCTCTGCTGGGGGCATCATTATCACCCCTAATAGCCGTCGCACGTTGACATTTAGTTGTCTCCCCTTTACGAACCCTGTCTGGTCTTCGTGCACCACCCCCGGGACACAATCCTCTATCCTCGTTGACAGCACCTTTGCTAGCAACTTGACGTCCACATTTAGCAGTGAGATAGGCCTATAGGACCCGCACTGCAGCGGATCTTTATCCCACTTCAAGATTAGCGATATCGTCGCCTCCGACATTGTCGGGGGTAGGGTCCCCCCTTTTCTGGCCTCGTTAAAGGTCCTTGCCAGCAGCGGGGCCAACAAGTCCACATATTTTCTATAGAATTCCACCGGGAACCCATCTGGTCCCGGGGCCTTCCCTGCCTGCATGTTCCCCAGCCCCTTGGTAACCTCGTCCACCCCAATCGGCGCCCCCAGGCCTTTCACCTCCTGCTCCTCCACCCTCGGGAACCTTAATTGGTCCAAAGACTGCCGCATCGCCTCTTTTCCCTCCGGGGGTTGGGACCTATATAGTCTCTCGTAAAAGGTCTTAAACACCTCGTTTATCTTCCCTGCTCTCCGCACCGTAGCTCCCATTTCATCCCTAATTCCCCCTATCTCCCTCGCCGCTGTCCTCTTTCGCAGCTGATGGGCCAACAGGCGACTCGCCTTTTCCCCATATTCATATCTCATCCCCTGTGCCTTCCTCCACTGTACCTCCGCCCTCCTTGTGGTCAACAGGTCGAACTCCGTCTGGAGTCGTCACCTCTCCCTGTATAGTCCTTCATCCGGGGCCTCCGTATATTTTTTATCTACCCTCAAAATCTCCCCCAGTAGTCTTTCCCTTTCCTTGGCCTCTATTTTCCCCTTGTGGGCCCTGATGGAGATCAGCTCTCTTCTGACCACCGCCTTTAGTGCTTCCCATACTACTCCCACTCTGACCTCCCCGTCGTCATTGGCCTCCAGGTACCTTTCGATACATCCCCGCACCCTTCCGCAGACTCCCTCATCCGCCAGTAATCCCACATCCAGTCGCCAGAGTGAACGCTGCTCCCTCTCCTCTCCTAGTTCCAGGTCCACCCAGTGTGGAGCATGATCTGAAACAGCTATGGCTGAGTACTCAGTTCCTTCCACCCTCGAGATCAGTGACCTTCCCAAAACAAAGAAATCTATCCGGGAGTACACCTTGTGAACATGGGAGAAGAAGGAGAACTCTTTGGCCATCGGCCTAACAAATCGCCACGGATCCACTCCCCCCATTTGGTCCATAAACCCCCTAAGCACCTTGGCCGCTGCCGGCCTTCTTCCGGTCCTAGATCTAGATCTATCTAACCCTCTAACACGGTGTTGAAGCCCCCCCCCCCATTATCAGGTTTCCTACCTCCAGGTCCGGGATACGTCCCAGCATCCGCTTCATAAATCCCGCATCATCCCAATTCGGGGCATATACGTTAACCAACACGACCTCCATTCCCTGCAGTCTGCCACTCACCATCACATATCTGCCTCCGCTGTCTGCTACAATGTTCCTAGCTTCGAATGACACCCGTTTCCCCACCAGTATGGCCACCCCTCTGTTCTTTGCATCCAGCCCTGAGTGGAACTCAAGATTTTTTTTTTTAAATAGCAAGGTGAAATCTGTCTTGGATCAGTAAAAGTAATTATAAAATGTACTGTCGGGTTACATTTTTCTCTTTTTCTTTTATTTTATTTGTATAGTACTTCAGGCAGGGAGAAGATGGGAGGAAGAATAAGGTATCTATGAATATATTAGGTTAACCAAATAACAACCACATTTTCTACAAGTGGTATTGATGTAACTGAAATCCTCAATGTGGTAACTCTAAACTGTATGTTATTTCCGTTAAGAGGAAACTTCCTTTCAGTGTTGCTTGAAGATAACATTCGATGACTACCTATTGTCAATACAACTGTTCACGCAGTTTCCTTTTTCCTGAGTTGAGCTCTTCATAGAATGTGTTTCACTTGTAAACCCCTGGGAAAACATTCTTATTAAAATGCAAGATAAATGACCCCACCTATATATCATCTAGTCCCTCCAGAGATTGTTAAGTCACTAAAAATACATATAATTTGATTGAAAGTTGCTTAACTGGTGGCAGGGAGTTTTTAGGGTTGATAGGTTTGACTCGGTGACAACTGTTCATGTTCTCTATCACACTTAAAAGCTACTAGTTCTAAAGTAAAAACAAAATCCGTTCTGTTAATGCAGTTTGGGTAAATATCGGCCATATCTGTACTTGATGCCAATGATTTTGAAATCATCCTGACATGCTCAGATGCTTTTTATATGTAGGAGAAATAATATCTATTGAATAGATAGTACATTTTTGCATCACTTATCCTTTGTTAATATATTTCTTTATGTCCTCTCTCTGGTTTTTTTTCCAGAAAAAGATAGCATTTGGATGTTATGTTTCACAAATGATGCAGTTTTGTAATCTGAGTCTCTTGCCCAATTAACCAGTTAGTTATCTGACAGTTGGTCATGAGGACATGTTCAGCATAAGGAGAATTCAAATGATGCTAACTTTTGGTTATTCTCGGGTGTGGTTGAGGGGATATTTATTTAATATTCTAGAGCCGTTTTAATAGAATTCCGTTTGGTAACTGCAACTAACAGCATCATGCCAATTCAAAATATCCAACTCATTTATTTTTTTCCTTTTTTAAAAATAAATTTAGAGTACCCAGTTCTTTTTTCCCCCAATTAAGGGGCAATTTAGCATGGCCAATCCACCTATCCTGCACATCTTTTTGTGTTGTGGGGGTGAGATCCACACAGACACTAGGAGAATGTGCAAACACCACACAGACAGTGGACCGGGATCGAACCGGATCCTTGGCGCCGTGAGGCAGCAGTGCTAACCACTGCGACACTGCCGCCCTCAAAATATCAACTTGCACAGTGACACACTGATCACAGCAGTCCAGAGGTAAAATAAAATGACACATTCTGGATCCCATGTAGTTATGGATGTATATTTTTTTAACAAATGTTGATTACATCATTCAGCATATTTGGCTGCTGTTTATCTGGGTGAGTGCAAGGCAGAAAGCTTTGGTAACCTATTTTTCTTTGTATTTGAGGTCAAAATTGTTTACCATCTTCTGGTATGTTGTAGGGCATTATATTTATGTAACTGAATCGCATACAACACAGTTTCTGTTTAGCCCTAGCATTATCGTGCTGTAATTAGTTCTAAAATTAATTTTCTGCTATTTCCATTCTATTCAGGCAGAATATAATAGATTTCCAGTTTCAGATCTTCTATAAAGTACCTAGATTGACAAGCTCAGTTAGTTATTTATTCCTCGGCTGAAAATCATTTGATATATTTATTGTTGCTTAGCAGCAATATTTGAATTAATGTTAGAATAATGGCCCTTATACGATTCATAAATAAACTGAACATACCAGTCCTCCCTCAGCTTGAAAGAGACTGCTATGCAGTAGTAAAAAGAGTAGGTTGCCTTTTAATGTGACCAGGCCATTCGATCTATGCTTTGTGCTAAATCTTTTAGGAAACTGCATTTTGTAAAATGTTACAGTGCACACTTGCGTTGCTGGTCTGTCGCTGAGGACTGCAATTGCTATGTTTGAGCAGCTCTCCACTGTATTTCACGACGTGAATTACTATTTCAATGGCACCACCCCCATTGTATCCATTACCATTTTCAATTCTAATTACTGAATCAGTCACAATGCAGTGATCAGCTGTAGTCATGGAAGTTAATTTACAGTCACAAGCTGATTCCCATACTGAGATTGAAAGGGGCACGTAATGCATTCCTGTTCTCCATTAAACTTGCTTTCCAGAATTTTGGATACCCGTAGTCCAGTTTTAAGGGTCCCAGTTTTCTTAAAACCTGACTAAAATGCCAAATTTCACACGCAATGTTTTTGATAACAACAAATTCTAGAAATCATGGCGAAAAGCACTGTGGTCTTAAATTTGGAAGCTAAATCTTACCTGCATGATTGTGACAGGAAAGTAATACCAAGGAATTCATTGTGTTCATGTTTGCTTTTCTGCATTAATTATGCATTTACTGTGGTGGTCACTGACTTAGCTGCACCAGATTCAATATCGTCAAATCGTACAGATGCCATGTCAATTACAAACTGCAAAGATTTTGAGGGATTATTCTAATTTTATCACTGAGGATATGAGAAGTCAGTAAGCTTTGAGACAGAGGTAATAAATATAACCACTCAAATCATTGGAAACATTGCAATATATAGTTGAATGTCTTGAATTGTAAATCTGTTCCAAGTATAGCTACCAAGAAAAGATGGGAGTGGTCCCAATGTCCCTTTGGTTCAAAGGCAAGTATGAAGCTGAAAATGATGCCAATTCTGAATTTACCCATGCCATTTGCAGTCAGGAATTGGCCGAAGTTCATAGTGATCTTTTCTCAAAGAGGGCTTCTGTGATATTAACCAAAAATATGAGACTTAATTTGAAATTTCCAGCTTTCCATGAATTGATGAAATGTCTCTAATGCATAGGAATGCAGTAATTTCTGTATTGAACATTCCATGACAATGGGTGATCAGGAGGTTCAGTTTTGTAATGCTGTCCATTGCAGTTTTAATCCAGAACCTGCTTCCCCATTTTTTGAGTAACCCATGAAGACTTTGTAGGAAGATGTTTTATTGAAATATGCATCCAAAAAAAAATCAGTTTGATGTTCGTTGGAAATTAATATAAATCCAATTTTATATTGCTAGCCATATCCCTAAGAACAGCCAATCACCCACACTTAGTAATTGACCTTTATGTATCCAGTTGGAAACTAGATGCAGATATGCAATGTTTGAACAGACAGACCATGATTGTTTTACTAGTATATATGTGAAAGCACTGACTGGTGTAATATCAACCCAATACAGGGTGAGATTTACCAGCTGTTGACACCGGTAGGAAATTCCGGTCCCACACCGGCACATCGGTTTCCCAGCAATGAGGGGTGCTGTCTCCAGGAAATCCCATTGACAACGGGGTCAGTAGATCCCGCTGGCGGGCCACCTCCGCCACCGAAAAACACGTGGCGGAGTGGTCTATGATAGATGGTTACAGCTGTGAAGACCCAATAAAAACATGTTGCCTGACCTTAATAAATCTAGTAAATTTCATTTGGAGTTATTGCATATCAGGAATCAGCACCAAAGCAACAAAATTAAATGATGCATCTTAACAAAACCAGTTTGTGATTGATTGCAGAAGTATTTGACATTTTACTTACTATTTAGCAATGCAGAATATTTTTTCAGCAAAGGATCAATTGAAAAATATTGAAGCTCCACATATCCATATTAATCATAAAATGGTGATTTACTTGCATAATGAGATTTCTAAGTGTGACTGTGATTCCTGGGGTGGAATTTTACGGCCCCTCCCGTCAGCAGGATCTTCCAGTCCCGCCAAAGCCAATGGATTTTCGAACAGCTCGCCACACTTTCCAGCCGGGGCATAAAATTCCACCCCTGGTGTGGAAACAATGGAAAAGGCTGGAACCTGAGAACATATGATATATATAATACAGGAAGTATTCAGTACTGTTCTAACTGACCCCAGGGGTTGGGTTTTTACCAAGGAGGTGGGAAACCGGAACAAGGTCTGTTTTGTGGCCAGAGACGCACCTCCAGTGGGAAACTGATTTAAGTTCAGAATTTTGCAAGAATGTGCCCTTTAATTGATACGGAAGAGCAAGTGGTGGATGCAGGTGGGTCAATCAACTCACTTCGACATCCCTCAGCTAACATCACTGAGGCTGCTGCCCGGAGGCAGATTGTCTCCAAGCCTTCCACTTCAGCGGAGGGAAGTGAGATGTCACAGAGAACCTGGAGGAACTTATTTTTTAGCTTTAAGAACGAACCCTGAATGAAATACTGAACAGTGAATAAACTAGTGTTTTGTTTGTTTGCATTTTACAGACGAGCGTGAAGCTGTTCAAAAGAAGACTTTCACAAAATGGGTAAACTCTCACTTGGCACGAGTGTCTTGCAGAATCACAGATTTGTACACAGACCTCCGCGATGGCCGGATGCTGATCAAATTACTCGAGGTGTTGTCAGGAGAAAGACTTGTAAGTAATTCATTGACAGAAAGATGCATAGCCAATAATATTCCCTGGATCAAAATGCTATCAAGTTATTGTTTTCCGTATGCAAACATGTGACTATGAAAGATTTTGTTCAGAGTAGTTCTTGATATATTTATTAAAGTAAACAAAACATACATAAATTGCAGCTTCAGTTGTAACCTTTTGAGAACTAAAGCATGTCTTTAATTTCTGAGCAGTAGTTTTTCTTTGTGCCAAAAGCAATATAATTAGTTAGTAAAGATCGTTGTAACAGTAAAAACATGCAATTATTTATTATTGCAATTGATTATTTTAAAAATAATTTTTAGTTGCATAGAGATAGTGTTAGTTAGCTCAGTTGGTTAGGTGGCTAGAGTGTGGTGCAAAATAATGCCAACAGAATGGGTTTAATCCCTGTAACAGCTGGGGGTAGTTCCCTGCCTCCTCACTTTGGCCTTTCATGATATCATGGCATAATTAACAGCCCTTGGATAATGAGGCTGCTACAGGCAGAAAATATCACTGGACCCAGCAAAATCAATGCCTATCCAAAATTTGGCCCTTCTATGTTTCCTGTCCTTCTGTACCTCTGCCCCAGTGAAAATCCTGAAAGGACTGACCATGGGTTTTCTGATGGGGCAGGCTTCCTGCTCCGTACCCTTGCCTGTGCTCTGTAAAATGGCTGCCAGCAAAAATGCAGGTCGGACTTTTGCTAGTATTGCTCAGCAGCCATTTTTTGGACACCTTGCCTCTGTTTAGTCCTGTTTCAGGACTGCAAATTCCAGCCTTTAGGATATTGTTGTCTGGCTGTCAAATACTACAGATATTTCAACCATGATAAAATGTGGAGAGAGAGATTAGGCTTTTAAGGGACAAATACCCTTCCTTGACCTGCACCACAGTTAGAGGGAGTTGTTTTGACACTGTGAAGATATTGCAATTAAAACACTCCTTTATTCGAATGTACTCAAGAATGTTTGTTGCAATAGTGTGCTTACTGTAAGTTAATGGTTAAACTGATCGTTAATCACCTGGGTAACTAGATAGCTATGATTTCTATAACGATGTTCCCACAATTAGAACAATTAAATGGATATCAGCTTCTTTGGGTAAAGATTAAAGAAAAAGGATAAAGAAAAACATTCTTGAGTTTCCTTTCCCCAGTAATCCTTGAGAATTTAGGATGAAGTTAGTGTGGGCCCCTGAAAGTATATTATTATTACTGTGTGTTATTATTACTTGTTCTCAGCCACATAGCAAACTGTAAAATTAGTAGCTTTCACTGGGCTAAGTTATTAAGAGAGCAAGCTAACTAATTAAATATTATTTGATTATTTTCTCATATGACATAAGTGCCTTTTATCAAGTGATCATATCATGTGGTGCACACATGCAATAAAAAACAATCTGGAATTTTGTTTTTCTGCACAAAGTGCTATAGGGTCTTTAACAATCACTTGAATGTCTGCAACAAGTAAACTATTTCCCCAATGGATGCCAGAATGCAAAACTCTTTCAGTTACTGTATTGGAGTATCAGCATAGTTTATGCACACACGCTCCAGTGTGGAGTTTGAACAATTATTGACCACGACTGCGAAGTTACACTTCTATCAACTGAGATGATTTGAAATGACTGGTGTTTAATCCTGCTTTGAAAAAGTCGGAAGATGAGCATTTAATCAATTGCTGTTCCATAACAATATTCTACATATGCTATTTGTGTGATAATTGAACTATTTTCTTGCATTAAACGAGTGCTGACGATTGTGAGTTAATGCTACATGGGTTTCACGCAACCAGGGATAATCTGAAGAAATCGATGAATGGTTGCCATCTTCGGGCGAACCCTAATACAGATCCTCTCATGGCAAACATAATGTTTTCCAGCCCCAAAAAGCTCGACATGTCCGAGAGCCATGCTTCGGTCTTCGGAGGCTTTGAGTCCCTCCAAGCCAGCAATATACATCGCCGGGCTACCAGGGAGCAAAGGCCAAGACGTCGGCCTCCCTCTCCTCCTGGACTCTCCTCCCAGACCCCCGGGTCTTCCGAGACCCCAAGAATTGCCACCACTGGACTCCTCACCACCCTAGTTTTCAGTACCTGGGACATGACGTCCACAATTCCCTCCCAGTATCTCCTAAGTTTTGGGAATGCCCAGAACATATGGACGTGATTCGCTGGCCCTCCCGCACACCTAGCGCACTTGTCCTCCACCCCAAACAATTTACTCATCCGGGCCACCGTCATGTGGGCCCGGTGGATGACCTTGAACTGAATCAGGCTGAACCTAGCACATGTTGCAGTTGAATCTACACTACTCAGGGCTTCCGCCCATACCCCCTCCTCCATCTCCTCGCCAAGTTTCTCCTCCCACTTGAGCTTCAGTTCCTCTGTCTGGGACTCCTCCACTTTCATAAGTTCTCAGTAAATATCCGAGACTTTCCCCTCTCCTACCTCTCCCCTAGAAACTACTCTGTCCTGGATCCCATTTGGTGGGAGGCGTGGGAAGGATGGGACCTGTTTGCGTATGAAGTCACGCACTTGCAAGTACCAAAAGTCATTCCCTCTTACTAGTCCGAATTTCTCCTCCAAGGCCCTCGTGCTCTAGAAGCTCCCCCCCCCCCCCCCCCCCAAAAAAAAACATATCGCCCATCCTTCCCACCCCTGCCCGCTGCCACGCTCGGAATCCACAGTCCATACTTCCAGGGGCGAATCGGTGGTTGTCGCATATTGGAGACCAGACCGATGCTCCCACCTCCCCTACTTACCTCCTCCACTGGCCCCAAATCCACAGGGCTGCCACCACTACCGGGCTGGTGGAGTACCTGGCCGGCGGGAGCGGTAGGGGGGCCGTGACCAGGGCTGCCAAACTGGTGCCCCTGCACGAAGCTGCCTCCACTCGCCCCCAAATAGACCCCGTACCCACCATCCAACTCCTTACCATGGCTATGTTGGCCGCCCAGTAGTAGTTGCTGAGGTTCGGCAGTGCCAGCCCCCCTCGCTACAGTTCCTCACAAGCATCGCTTTCTTCACCCGCGGGGACTTCCCCGCCCAGACAAAGCCCATAATAATCTTGTTGACACTTTTGAAGAAGGACCGCGGGATGAAAATTAGGAGGCACTGAAAAATAAACAGGAACCTTGGGAGGATTGTCAACTTTACCATCTGCACTCTCCCCGCAAGGGATAGCGGGAGTGCATCCCATCTCCTAAACTGCTCTTCATTTGCTCCACCACTCTAGTCAAATTTAGCTTATGCAGCCTGCCCCAGTCTCGCGCCACCTGTATCCCTAAGTATCGGAAACGTTCTCCGACCATCCTAAATGGCAGCCCCTTCAACCTGTTCACCTGGCCTCTCGCCTGCGCTACAAACATCTCACTCTTAGTCATGTTCAGTTTGTATCCTGAAAACCTGCCAAATTCTCTCCATGTTCCTAGTATACTGTCCATCCCAGCCAGCGGGTCCGATACGTACAGGAGCAGGTCGTCCGCGTACAGCGATACTCTGTGCTCCACCCCTCCCCTAATCATTCCCTTCCACCCCCTCGCAGCTCTCCGGGCAATCGCCAGAGGTTCTATGGTCAGTGCAAACAGCAACGGGGAGAGTGGACATCCCTGTCTGGTCCCCCGGTGTAGTCTAAAGTACTCTGATGTTGTCCTATTCGTCCTCTCGCTAGCTTTTGGGGCCTGGTACAATAGTCTAACCCAGTCAACAAAGCCCTCCCCGAACCCCAACCGTCCAAGTACCTCCCACAAATAGTCCCCCTCCACCGGGTCAAAGGCCTTCTCGGCATCCATTGCCACCACAGCCTCTACCTCTCTGCCCTCTGGGCGCATCGTGATCACATTGAGTAGTCTTCTCAAGTTGGCTACCAGCTGTCTGCCTTTAACAAGCCCTGTTTGGTCTTCCCCGATCACCTCCGGGACACAGTCCTCAATTCTAAGTGCCAAGACCTTAGCCAGGAGCTTGGCGTCGATGTTGCACCCAACTGAATATTAAGTCGACTGAAATCATTGTCTTTAGTATCCACCACATTCTTCATTCTCACCGCCCCCCCCCAACATCTCTCTCTCTCTCCGTGACTCAATAAGACTAGTTCCTACCTTGTGTTTTCTTGTTTGACCCACAACTGAACTTCCAACTCCATATCCTCTCAATCACCAGGGCTATCTGGATTCAATTCCTTAATACTACCCATTTTTGCATTGCCTCAACTCATCCCCTGCCAGAATAATCTTTCATTTTTCTCTGTTACCTCTAGACCCAACTATTCCAAAGCTCTCCTGATTGATTACGAGACCTCCGTAAACTTTAGATATCCATAACTCAGCAATGAGACCCACCCCTTTTCTCATTCACTCACCACCCCTGTGTTCATTTTGACCTGCATTGACTCCCAGTCTGGCAACGGCTCGATTTTAAAATTCTCGCTTTTGTATTCCAATCTCTCTGTGGTCTCCCTTTTACCTATTTCTGTAACCTCCTGCAATTGTCTGTCATCTCTGTGCACCAATTCTGGCCTCTTGCACATCCCCAATTTTACTCTTTCCACCATTTGCGTTTGTCTTCATCTGGTTATGCTCTCAGCTCTGCAATTTCCTCCTGCACCTCTACTATTTTCTTCTCCTTTACAACGTTCTTTTGGGTGGCACAGTGGCTAGCATTGCTGCCTCACAGCTCCAGGGACATGGGGTTCAATTCCGGCCTCAGGTAAATGTCTATGTGTTTTTGCACTTTCTCCCTGTGTCCACATGGCTTTCCTCTGGATGCTCCAGTTTCCTCCCACAGTCCAAAGATGTGCAGGTTAGATGGATTGGCCATGCTAAATTGCTCCAAAAGGTTAGGTAGGGTTACTTAGGGTGGAGGCGTGGGCTAAAGTAGGGTGCTCTTTCCAAGGGCCGGTGCAGACTCAAAGGGTTGAATGGCCTCTTCTCCATTGTGGGTTCTAAAAACGACCATTTTGCCTGTCCTAATTTAAGTTTTGATGTGGCTCGGTGTCAATTTTAAAAAATGTTATTCCTGTGAAGCAGCTTGGGATATTTTACAACATTAGAAATGCTATAATAACTCCCATGAGGCTCATGGGGATACCCTTATTTATCTCGCCATGGGACTCGGGGGAATATGTGTTTCCCCGCTAGTGGGCGGTGGCCTGCCCAGCTGGTGCTCGTAATTTTCTTGTATAAAAGCTGGCCCAGACAGGGACCGGCATTTTGGTAGTCCTGACTGGGACTGATACTTTGTGTATTTACTGCCATTGCGACAGTTCCTTTTGACCGTGAATAAACTAGTGTTCACCCATCTACTCGGACTCCTGGCTCTTTATACTGGCGATGAGGTAAAAAACTGTGAATCTGATTCTGGAAGTCTCAGTCACACTGGGATATTGCCATGCAGCAACGTGTTTGGTAATGTTTAAAAAATGCCGCTGTTTGGGAAGTTAGAGGCCTTCGATGCAGGCCTGGAAGATTAGGCCCCTTATGCTGAACAAATGAGGTACTTCTTCCCAAGCTAAAAGCATCAGTGGAGATCACTGACCGAAGGTAATCTTCCTGACTGCGTGCGGGGCTCCAACCTTGGGTATAATTTAAAAGCCTCACGTACCCAGCTGCCCCGGATACAAAATCCTTTGATGAATTGGTGGACTTGGTATCTAACCATTATGATCTGAAAGCGTCAATGATTATGCAACAGCACCAATTCGATACGCCTGTGTGGACTCCGGGTGAGTTAGTTACGGACTTTCTAACTCCACTCTGCGAGTTTGGTCCAGTCCTTTTGGAGATATCAAGGCTTGGTATGTGGCTATAATAATATAGCCATTCAGATATGGTTGTTGGCGGAGCCTACACTGGACTTGAAGAGGGCTTAGGAACTCCCAAGGTTCCAAGGACTACAGTGTCCATCGTGTTGGTCGGCACCCATACAGGAATCCAGTCCCTTTCAGGGCAGTGCTCGCATGACCAGATCACCACCAAAACAGCGACCAATAACGCAATGCCACATCTGGATTCAATGGTCAAGGGCCACCACAGATCACCCCAGAGGACAGCAGGGAGTACCGGCAACGTTGCCAACCCTGTGGTCGCAGAACGCGTGGCAACCAAGGCCACCAGAATCAGCAAAGAACACGCGGCCCTGGACAGACTATAAAATCTCGAGCCTTGCACATGACACACAGTGAGGAGGATGATGTGATGCAGCTGAATTGCATTACAGCCCTTAAAGTGGCACCGATTCAGATAAATCTGCAGGTAAATATACATCACCTAGTACTGGAGATAGACACAGGTGCTGTCGTCTCCATCAACGGTCAGCAGACCTTCCGCCGGCTTCGCACGGGAATCCGGCCATTAAACCTGCGTGATACCGAGGCCAGATTGGCAAAGTATACTGGGGAACCATTGAACATTATTGGAACCACCATTACCCCGGTGACCCATGTTAGACAGTCTGACTGCCGCTACCAGTGATACAGGGGCCTGGAAGCAGATTTTTCAGATGGGCACCGGCAGCCTGTACAAGGTCCTCGGGACGTATCCATTGGTAGTCCAGGAGGATCTGTGTAAAATTAAATGGGCCAAGGCACGAATTTACATCAACCTGGAGGCCCAGCCCATATACCTCAGAGCACGACAGGTTCCCTATGCCTTGCTCACAAAGGTGGATGTAAACTGAGTTACAGCACCTCGAAAGTTTGGGCATCCTATGCCCAATGCGATTTGCAGAGTGGGCCGCACCAGTCGTCCCGGCATTGAAGCCGGATAAGTCAGTTTACCTCTGCGGCGATTATAAAATTATCGTAAACAGGGCCTCCAGCCTGGAACAGTATTCCATGGAAGATTTGTATGCGAAGCTGACTGGGGGGGCTACTCGTTAACAAAACTAGATATATCTCCAGTTGAGGCTGGATACCGCATCTCAAAGGTATGTGACCTTGAATGCCCACAGGGGTCTATCGAGTCTCTTTGCTTGTGCAATATTCCAGAGAGTGATGGAAGGCATTCCCCAGGGGCTACCCAAAGTAGCAGTTATACCTAGATGGCATGTTCATAACATGGGCCACGGGGAAGGAGCACTTTGACAATTTGGAAAAGGTCCTCAGAAGATTCTCCCAAGCGGGCGTCAACCTGAAGAGAGGCAAATGTGTCTCTCAGTTAAAGGCAGTTGCGGACCTGGGTTATTATGTAGACAATGATGGCTTGCACCCAGTGGAAGAAAAGGTCCAGGCCTTAAAGGGAGCCCTGACTCCAGAAAGCACAACAGAATTGAGATTGTTTTTGGGGCTCATAACTTATTACAGGACGTTTATTCCGTATTTGGCCACCCTGCTGGCATCTCTTCACACCTTATTAAAGAAGAATCAAAAGTGGGCTTGGATAGCTCCACAAGAGGAGGCGTTTGCCAGGGTGAAGAGACAGCTGTTATCCTCCCAGCTGCTGGCCCATTACAATCCTTCCCAGCCGCTCATTCTCATTCTCATAAGACATCAGAGCAGTGCTGTCCCATCGGTGGGACAATGGCAAGGAACGCCCTCTAGCATACACTTCCTGAACCTGGGCAGATGGGAAGCGCTGCTACGCCCAACTTGAGAAAGAAGACTTTGCCGTGATGTACGTGGTGAAACATTTAATCAATATGTCTATGGGTGGCATTTTTTCAACAGCACAGATCATAAGCCTCTGCTTACTTTTCGAGGAGGACAAGGGTATACCCCCCCCACCCCCATAGCCTCAGCCCGAATTCAGCACCGGGCTTTATTATTAGTGGCGTATGAATCATATTTCAGCGTCGCATGGGGTCCAAATAGCACATGCTGACACCCTCAGTTGGCGCGTGCTGCCATGTGTCCCCTCTCAACCAGTGGTGGACGAAGTGGTGACGATATTGAATTTCATGGATACTCTGCCCGTAACAGCTGGCCAGATTCGGACATGGACTCAGAGATCCCACATTGGCGAAGCCGCCACATTATTTGACAGGGTGGATTACAGGGGAAGCCCCTGGCAACCCTGTAGCCCTACATTATGACGCAGCAGGAGCTTAGTGTGGAGGGTGGCATCCTCCTATGGGAAGCACACGTCATCCTGTGACTGGGCCAAGAGTCGATCCTGCAAGCTCTGCATAGTGGGCACCCAGGGGCTTCAAAGATGAAGATGCTGGCGAGAGGAGAGGATGCTAGAGACGCTGCTCGGATAGGATGTGTTTGCACGACCTTTGGAGGTGGATCGAGCGCACAGGGCGCTAATGAGGAAATCACAGGGGAATGAGCCATCGAGGGCAATGGTGGTGCAGTTGCACCGGTTCTGGACAAGGAGCAGATTATGAGGTAGGCCAGGCAGAAGATGCGCTGCAACTGGGAAGGCAGTGAAATCCGAGTGTACCAGGACCTGGGTGCAGAGTTGGCCAAGAGGCGAGCGAGCTTTAACAAGGTCAAGGCGGCCCTCTACAAGAAGGGGGTGAAGTTTGGGCTACTGTACCCGGCACGTCTGTGGGTGACCTACGAAGACCGGGAATTTTACTTTGGTTCGGCGGAGGAGGCGGTAGAATTTGTTAAAGACAATGGACCCTCGGGAGAAGGTGGACTTTGAACTGTGGTGGAGATGCTGTGATTCTGCCATTAATTTGTGTTTGGGGCCATTTCTTTTTTGGCTTCAGGTTTGCTCTTTATTCTTTGTTGAGGGGGGGGGGGTTTGGTCTTTTTGTTTGGACTTGAGGGGGGGCTGTTTTGCTTGTTTGCACTAATATTCGAGCAGAGGTGAGGGGAATCAGTGGGGGGTAGGATGCTAGGCACCATGGGTGGGGGCTTCCAGGTTAGCTGGGCGGCCTAGTTCACAGGCGCAATGCGGGGTGAGTGGAAAGTCAGTGTGGGGATGGGGGCAGGGGTTGTTTCTGGGGAATTTGGGGTGAGGGGGGTAAGTACTGCTGACAGGGTGACGGGGGAGGGCATTTAAAGTGTATGGGGAGGAGAATCGATGACGGTGGGTGCCCGAGGGCGGGCCTGGAGAGATGCAGGACACGGGCCGGAAACTGGCCCAAGAGGGGCTATGTTTGATTTGGGGCACGTGGAACGTGCGAGGATTGAAAGGACCAGTCAAGAGGGCCCGTGTGTTCGCACACTTAAAGCGATTGAAGGTGGCCATGCTACAAGAGACGCACCTGAAGGTGGGGGACCAGATTAGGCTGAGGAAGGGATGGATTGGGCAAGTATTTCATTCGGGATTGGACTTCAAAACGACAGGGGTGGCGATTTTGGTCAATAAGGGGGTGGCTTTCGAGGTGGGGATATAGTGGCTGACTCTGGGGGGAAGGTATGTTATGGTGAGCGGGAAACTGGAGGGGATGTCAGTGGTGTTGGTAAACAGCTATGCCCCGAACCCGGCTGATTACGGGGGTGGTGGGGGGGGGAACTTTAATATGGTCATGGATCCGAGACTGAACCGGTCGAGGTCGGGGAGGGTGTCGGCTCCAGCTAAGGAGCTTCGGGGGTTCATGGAATACATGGGGGGGGGGGTTTATCCGTGGAGATTTGAGAGGCCGAGGATGAAAGAATTCTCATTTTATTCTCAAGTGCACAAGGTATACTCCCGAATCGATTTCTTTGTGCTGGATAAGACGTTGTTGGCAGGGGTGGTAGATGCCGAGTATTCGGCAGTAGCGGTGTCGGACCATGCCCCACACTGGGTGGATTTACAAGTGAGCAGAGGGGGGCCCAGCACCCGCAATGGAGGCTGGATGTGTGAGCGGGTGATGAAGACCATCATCATAATAATAATAATAATAATAATCGCTTATTGTCACAAGTAGGCTTCAATGAAGTTGCTGTGAAAAGCATCCGGGGGTATGTAGAAATTAATGATACAGGAGAGGTGTCGGCAGATATGGTTTGGGAGGCACTGAAGGCAGTCGCCAGGGGGGAATTTATTTTGATTTGGGGGCACAGGGAGAAGGCGGAGCGGGTGGAGATAGAAAGGCTAGAGAAAGAAATCCTGCAGGTGGACAGGAGATATGCAGAGGTTGCCCCGGAGGACTATCAGAGGTTGCAAATGGAATTTGGTCTGTTATCCACAGGTAAGGCGGTAGGGCAGTTGAGGAGGGTGAGAGGGGCGGTATATGAGTATGGGGAGAATGCAAACAGGATGTTAGCGCACCAGTTTGAGGAAGCAGGAGGCGGCGAGAGAGATAGGGAAAATGAAGGACACAGGTGGGAATATGGTCTTGGACCTGGCGGGGGTGAATGGGATGTTTATGGAGCTTTATAGTAAATTGTACGAGTCGGAGCGCCCCGCCGGGGAAGAGGGGATGAGGCGGTTTCTGGAAGGATTGGAGTTCCCAAAGATTGATGAGGAGCTGGTGTAGGGCCTGAAGGGCCCAATTGGGCTTGTAGAAGTAGTAGAGGGGTAGGAGGTGATGCAATCGGATAAGCGACCGGGACCGGACAGTTACCTGGTGGAATTTTATAAGAGGTTCTCGGGTGTGTTGGGACCGCTATTGGTAAGGACCTTCAGTGAAGCAAAGGAGTTGGGAGTGCTTCCCCCAACGTTGTCGCACGCGTCGATCTCCCTCATTTTAAAGCGGGATAAGGACCCAGAAAACTGTGGGTCATACAGACCGATCTCCTTGTTAAATGTGGATGCCAAACTATTGGCAAAGATCCTGGCCACAAGAATCGAAGACTGCGTCCCAGGGGTAATAGGGGAGGACCAGAGAGGGTTCGTTGAGGGGCGGCACCTGGCGACCAACATTAGATGGTTGCTGAATATAATTATGATGCCTCCAGAGGGGCACAAGGTTGAGGTGGTGGTGGCCATGGACGCTGCGAAGGCCTTTGATCGGGTGGAGTGGGAATACTTATGGGAGGTCCTGGGGTGGTTTGAGTTTGGGCAGGGATTTGTGGACTGGGTCCGGTTGCTATATCACGGGTGGCGAAGTGCGGACAAATCGGGTGCGATCAGATTACTTCAGATTACACCGGGGGACGAGGCAGGGATGTCCACTTTCCCCACTGTTGTTTGCCTTGGCTATAGAGCCGTTGACATTGAGAATGTTGAGGGTCTGGCAGGGGATAGTATGTGGGGGGGGCTTGGAACACAGGGTCTCGCTTTATGCAGACGATCTACTTCTGCACATATTGGACCCGCTAGGGGAGATTGGAGGGATAATGGGGAAATTAGAGGAATTCAGCTGATTTTCGGGATACAATAGGGGAGGTGAATATGGGTAAGAGTGAGGCCTTTGCGATCCAGACAAGGGGGCAGGAGAAGAGAATGGGAGGAGATGCCATTTAAGGTGGTGGGAAGGAGCTTTCGATATTTAGGTATCCAAGTGGCGCGGGGGTGGGAGCAGCTGCATAGTCTGAATTTGGGTCGGTTAGTAGAACATATGAGGGGGGACTTTCGGAGGTGGGATGCACTCCCATTCACATTGGCGGGCGGGTACAGACAGTGATAATGCCGGTCCTCCCGAGGTTTTTGTTTGTTTTTCAGAGTCTCACAAATTTTATCCCCAAGGCGTTCTTTACAAAAGTGAATGCAGTGATCTTGGGATTTGTTTGGGTGGGTAAAACTCTGTGGGTGAAGAAGGTGCTGTTGGAGCGGGGGCGTGGGGGGGGGGGGGGGGGGGGGGGGGGGGGGGCGTGGCTGGCTTTTCCGAATTTCATTAATTACTACCAGGCGGCAGATATTGCGATGGTGGGGGAGGGGTCGGTGTGGGAGCGGGTGGAGGCGGCATCATGTCAGAACATGAGTTTGGGGGCACTGTTAACGGCACCTCTGCCGTTCTCGCCGGCTCAGTTCTCCACAAGCCCGGTAGTAGTGGCAACCCTGAGGGTGTGGGCACAGTGGAGACAGCACAAGGGGTTAGACGGGGTGTCTGTGGGCACCGATATGTGATAACCACCGGTTCGTGACGGGGGGCTTCGGAGGTGGCAGCAGGCAGGGATCGAGAGATTTGGGGATCAATTTATGGATGAGGGTTTCACGAGCTTGGAGGAGCTGGAGGAGGAGTTTGAGTTGTCAGGTGGAATGGATTCTGGTATCTGCAGGTGAGGGATTTTGTGCGGAGGCAGGTTTCGGCGTTCCCGCACCGGGGACTGCAGGATAAGGTGTCGAGAACAGGTCTCAGATCTATAAGGAGCTGAAGAAGTGGGAGGGAGCCCCAATAGGGGAGGTGAAGAGAAAGTGGGAAGACGAGCTGTGGGGGGGGGGGGGGTTGTTGGAGGTCGCGTTATGGGAGGAGGCCCTGAGCCCTGAGGATAGTTAACGCATCCTCGTCGTGTGCCAGGCTCAACCTGATACAGTTCAACGTGGTCCACAGGGCACACATGATTGTGCTCCAGATAAGCAGGTTCTTTGAGAAGGTGGAGGATAGGTGTGGGCGCTGTGCGAACCATGTCCATATTTTTTGGGCGTGCCCGAGGCGGAGGGGTTTTTGGCAGGTATTTGCTGACGTCATGTCAGAGGTCTTCTAAGTGGGGGCGATGCCAAGTCCAAAAGTGGCGATCTTTGGTGTGTCGGAAGACCTGGGAGCCAAGGGGGTAAGAGAGGCCAATGTCCTGACCTTTGCTTCCCTGGTGGCCTGGAGACGGATCTTACTAGGATGGAGGGACTTTGAACCCCAGAAGCCGAGGGGATATGGGTTAGCGACATGGCGGGGTTTGAGAAAATTTAATTTGTCTTGAGTGGATTGTTGCAGGGGTTTGCTCAGAGGTGGCAGACGCCCATCAACTTCTTTGAGAAAAATTAAGCTGTCAACGGGGGGGATTGGAGGGGGGGGAAGGGGGAGGCATGGGAGAGACGAATAAGGGCAGGAGAACCAACGGAGGGGTGGCTGGGGAAGATTGGCGCTGTTTGTGTAAGCCATGTTGGCCAGAGTTTGTGTCCGGGGGGGGTTTATTGGTTATATTGTTGTGGTTTTTGTTTTTTGAAATTTAATGTTGAAAATTGTTAAAATTATAAATATTTTCTCAAAAAAAACGATGCTGGCAAGGAGCTATGCCTGGTGGCCAGAGATCGGTGACAACATCGAGAGAGTGGTGAAAAGTTGACCAGCATGTAATAATAATAATAAGAATCTTTATCGTCATAAGTAGGCTTACATGAACATTGCAATGAAGTTACTGTGAATAGCCCCTAGTCGCCACACTGTGGCGCCTGTTCGGGTACACAGAGGGAGAATTCAGAATGTCCAAATTATCTAACAGCACGTCTTTCGGGACTTATGGGAGGATACCGGAGCACCCGGAGGACCCATGCAGACACTGGGAGAACGTGCAGACAGTGACCCAAGCTGGGAATCGAACCTGGGACCCTGGCGCTGAGAAGCAACAGTGCTAATGACTGTGCTACCATGCTGCCCATAGAGGCTACTGATCAGCTGCCAGTGCCATCCACTTCCTTCCCCAACCCACAAGGTCAAAACTCCAAAGGTTCCTCCCACCACCCCAGCCGAACACTATTCACTAATTTCTCAATCGTCCCTCAGGTCCATTCTTCGGGTCATCTTGTTCATGAGATCCACCTCCTGCTCCCCTGCCCGTATTTCCAACTTAAAATATTAAGTCAAAACTATTGCCTTTTGAGCAGTGGTTAGCACTGCCGCCTCATGGCCCCGAGGACCCGAGTTCGATTCCGGCATGGGTCACTCCGTATGGAGTTTGCACATTCGCCCCGTGTCTGTGTGGGCCTCACCCCCACAACCCAAAGATGTGCAGGATAGGTGGATTTGCCACACTGAATTGCCCCTTAATTAGAAAAGTAAAAAAATAGAAATAACATTTATTGCTTTTTGACCATGCTAAATAATCAATTCCTCTCTCCCTGGCAACTGTCTTGAGGTTGAACCAGACTTTTCTCTAAGACCACCAATTCCCACCTTTATAAGATTACCCAACTCCACCTCTTCCTTAGCTCATCTGCTGCTGAAGCTCTCATCCATAGAACCCTTTCATCAGCTTTCATAGAATTCTTACAGTGCAGGAGTCCATTTGGCCCATTGAGTTAGCACCAACCCTCCGAAAGAGCACCCCCACCTCGGCCCACTCTCTCCACCCTATCTCCACGGAAACCCATGCAGACACGGAGAATGTACAAACTCCACACAGACAGCCACCCAAGATCGGAATCGAACCTGGGTCCCTGCTGCTGAGAGGTAGCAGTGCCAACCACTGTGCCACCGCGCTGCCCTTTGTTACCTCAAAACTTACACACTTCTGTCTGGCCTCCCACATTGTACCCTTGCTAAACTGGAATCATCCAAGTGCCAGCTGTCTGTGTGTCCCAACTTCCACCAAGTCCCACTCGTGTTAGGAGCACCAGAATATCCGTCCATCCGCCTGGCTTCACCCCTGGGAATAGCCAGAGTGTCCTTGGTGCGGTTACACAGACTTCACCGGACCTTTCATGTGATCCATGTTTTTGCTCCTTGTAGAAGTGGCTAGATGTGCAACAGATGACCTTCACCAACTCGAGAGCCACTATTAAAAAATTACAGTTTAGTAGCCATGGCATACCAGAGGGGCTAGTCACCGATAAAGGGGCTCCATTCACGAGTAAGGAGTTCTTGGCGTTTATAAGACCATAAGACATAGGAGTGGAAGTAAGGCCATTCGGCCCATCGAGTCCACTCCACCATTCAATCATGGCTGATTTCAACTCCATTTACCCGCTCTCTCTCCATAGCCCTTAATTCCTCGAGAAATCAAGAATTTATCAACTTCTGTCTTAAAGACACTCAACATCCCGGCCTCCACCGCCCTCTGTGGCAATGAATTCCACAGACCCACCACTCTCTGGCTGAAGAAATTTCTCCTCATCTCTGTTCTAAAGTGACTCACTTTTATTCTAAGGCTGTGCCCCCGGGTCCTAGTCTCCCCTGTTAATAGAAACAACTTCCCTACATCCACCCTATCTAAGCCATTCATTATCTTGTAAGTTTCTATTAGATCTCCCCTCAACCTCCTAAACTCCAATGAATATAATCCCAGGATCCTCAGACGTTCATCGTATGTTAGGCCTACCATTCCTGGGATCATCCGTGTGAATCTCCGCTGGACCCGCTCCAGTGCCAGTATGTCCTTCCTGAGATGTGGGGCCCAAAATTGCTCACAGTATTCTAAATGGGGCCTAACTAATGCTTTATAAAGCTTCAGAAGTACATCCCTGCTTTTATATTCCAAGCCTCTTGAGATGAATGACAACATTGCATTTGCTTTCTTAATTACGGACTCAACCTGCAAGTTTACCTTCAGAGAATCCTGGACTAGGACTCCCAAGTCCCTTTGCACTTCAGCATTATGAATTTTGGCACCGTTTAGAAAATAGTCCACGCCTCTATTCTTTTTTCCAAAGTGCAAGACCTCGCACTTGCCCACGTTGAATTTCATCAGCCATTTCTTGGACCACTCTCCTAAACTGTCTAAATCTTTCTGAAGCCTCCCCACCTCCTCCATACTACCTGCCCCTCCACCTATCTTCGTATTATCGGCAAACTTAGCCAGAATGCCCTCAGTCCCGTCATCTAGATCGTTAATATATAAAGAGAACAGCTGTGGCCCCAACACTAAACCCTGCTTGCCAATGAGGCATGACACACCCAGACTGCCCAGTACCACCCATCCACGAATGGTTTTGCAGAAGAGGTGGATCAAACGTTTAAGCGAGGCATGCAGAAACAGACCATGGGCTCACTGGATACATGACTGGTGAGGTTCCTTTTTCATTACAGGACCATGCCACAGGTCATGACAGGGGTAGCACCGGCAAGCTGCTGAAAGGCTGTCATCTCCGAACTCAAGTCTTACTTTCCCAAGACTTGGCAGAAAGGTCAAGTTTAAAACAGGATAGTCAGAAGAAATATCACGACCACAGGATGCCTGGGAGAAGTTTCCAACCGGGGGGCGCTCTATATGTGCCCATTGGCTCATGGGGATCATGTTGGAGAAAACAGGACACATATCATATGAGGTCAGAACTTGAGGAAAGACTGTACTTAAGCATGTGGACCATCTCAAAGGCAGAGAGCCCGCCTCAGAGGGAGCCATGCCAGGGACGTCGGTACCTCCACCACCTATGGGACCACTAAATGGTCAAGGAGTACAACCTGCTGTGGCCCAATGTCCAGACAATCAATATTATGACAACTCAAGTTCTGATGGATACCAAAGCGTGCAAACTCATGGACGACGCCGTTCCCTCCATCGTTCGTCTCTGAAAAGGTGATCATCAAATTGCTACACGCCACCCAACCCAGACCCAGAAACACAATCATGGGCAAAGCGACGAAGAATGCCTCCTCAGATAGTTACCAAAGGGAAACTTTTGGACTGGGGCTGTAATAACCTCTGCAAGGCCGACGGGGATACCCTAATTGATCTCCCAAGGTACTTGTCAAATATGAGCTTTCCCTACAAGTCAACGGAGGCCTGTCCAGCTGGGACTCATAATTATCCTGCATAAAGGCTGGCCCAGACAGAGACTGGCATGTTGGTATTCCCGACTGGGACTAATACAGTGTGTATTTGCAGCCATTGTGGCAATTCCTTTTAACCACGAATAAACTAGCATTCACCCGTCTAACATCCACCTCCTGTGTCTTTATACTAACTAAATGCAAATAGCTGTAGTTGTTGAATATAACAAAAATGACGGGAGAAAAACTGGTCCATCATGCCGAACTGATGCTCACTTTTCATTTAGATAAGGTTTAAATCATTAGGCAAAAGAAAAGAGTGCTTAGCCACTCTACTGCCTAACCGCAACTTATTATCTTTACTGTTAAAGGTTTCTGCCTTCCACATATTTTGGCCCTTGGTTGTTGCAGCTAGATTGCATGTATTTGCTATTTTTCCTGCTGCAAAATAACGGTGAATGATCTTCTATCAAAAATGGCATCCAGATTACAGATGTGACAGACTCTATAAATTCAGGGAAATCGCCTCCAGAAAATTATTAAAATATTTTTATATGATTTCCTCTTACGGAAACTAGAGAGAGTCACCCACTCACTCACTAATTCTCTTTGAACATTAATATATCCCATTAGTGTTCCTGATATTTATTCATGATCTAAATCTTGGTGTGCAAGGGACAGTTTTAGAGTTTGCAAATGATACAAAACTTGGAAGCATTGTAAACTGAAGAGGACAGTGTAGAACTTCAAAAGAACATAGACAAGTTGGTGGAGTGGGCAGAGAGGTGGCAGATGTAATTCAAGGTGAAGAAGTGTGAGGTGATGCATTTTGGTGGGAAGAACATGGGGAGATAATGTAAAATAAGGGGTAAAATTCTAAAAGGTGCTGGAGCAGAGGGACTTAGGTGTATATATGCATAGATCATTGAAGGGGGGAAAACAGGTGAGAGCAGTTAATAAAGCATTTAGTATTATGGGCTTTTTTAATAGGCATAGAGTAGAAGAGAAAGGAGATTATGTTGAACTTCGACAAGACACAGATAGGCCTCAGCTGGAATACTGTGTAAAGTTCCAGACGCCATAATATTGGAAGGATGTGAACACATTGGAGAGAATGCAGAAGACATTTACAAGAATGGTTCCAGGGATGAAAAGCTTCAGTTGTATGGGGAGATAAGCGAGGTTGGGACTGTTCTCCTTGGAGAGAAGAAGGCTAAGAGGAGATTTAATAGCGATGTTCAAAATCAAGTGGGGGCTGGACAGAGTAGATAGGGAGAAATTGTTCATCCTCATTAAAGGATCAAGAACGAGAGGGCGCAGATTTACGATGATTTGCAAAAGAAGCAAATATGTTGTGAGAAAAAATGTTTTTACACAATGAGTGGTTGAATTTCCATTCACTGCCTGGAAGTGTGACGGAGGCAGATTCAGTTGAGGGCATTAGATGATTACTCTAATAGAAACAATATGCAGAGGTACAGGGGAATGGAACTAAACCATAATGTTCATTTGGAGAGCCAATGCAGACTCGATGGGCCAAACAGCCACCATCTGCGCCGTAACAATTCTGTGATATCAAATTAATAAAGAATACGAGTGAGGATTTTTTCCCCAATTGGAAGAAGTCATCACATTACTTCCAAGAAGAAACCTGTTGAGCAATTAGAGAGATTAATATACCCTTGTTAATAATGTTAGGGGGGGGAGGAGAAGAGCTCGGGTTTAGCAGCAAGCACTGCGCTTGCTGTTGCCTCAAAGAGAGCTGTCCACTAAAATCTAGCAATCTTTGAGACTTGAATTCTGCCGTACAAATATTCGTTTGAAGCCAAGTCCAGGGATTTCCAAGAGTACACCACAAGTGATGTCATCAAGCTGGGTTTGCAGCCAATCACATTGAAGTATTCTCACATATTGCAAACCAGGAAGTTAAAATCCATTGAATCCCTTTGTTTTCAATTTTAACATTTTACAGGCAGTGCAATAAATAATTGGAACGTAAATATGGGATTTGGGTAAAGCTCAATTAATCATAAAGTGTAAAAAAAAATATTGGGCTGGATTTTATGCTCCCCACCTCTGGATTTGAAGGTGGGGGTATGTAAAACCTAGTGGGTGGCCTTCACACCACCTGCCCCGACCTCTGAAATTTTACCCAGGGGGCGTGGGAGGCATTGGGCCACCTATTGAGCCTATTTGAGACCTTAAGTGGCAAGTTGATGTTTACTTAAGAGCCTCATTTTGTCCCCTTTGGTATTTTACCCAAAGCCAAGGAGGAAGCTCATGCTGTTAAATTGTTGCAGGGTAGCTGTTAGGATTGTGGGCAGGTTTCACACACAACCTACCCCTTCCAGCCCAATTTTTTGTTGTTTTAAGTATGTGTGGAATTTCCACTAATGGAAAAAATTTGGCATTCAATAATTATAAAATTAATCTTTCAGGGCCAGTGAGGCTATTTAGCAAAAATCATAAACCTAGTGTGCCATTATAAACCATTTATTACCTCATTCAACAAAGTGTGACTTTCTCAAAGGTTTTAACAGAGGCTAACCATAAGGCAACGATAACAATTTAACACTTTTAATCATAGAACCTCAGAATGTTTACAGCATAAAAAGAGGCCATTCAGCCCGTAGTGTCTGAACTGACCTTCTGAAGGAGCAATCCACCTAATGCCATTCCCTGCCTTTCCCCTCTAGCCCTGCAAACTTTTTCTTTCAGATAATAATCCAATTCCTTCTTGAAAGTCTCTATTGAACTGACTTTCACCACATTATCTGGCAGATTCCAGATCCTAGCCGCTTGCCGCCATTGCTTCTTTTGCCTATTACCGTAAAGCTGTGTCCTTTGGTTCTCAGCCTCCCACCAATGGGAACTGTTTTTTGCCTATCTACTCTGTCCAGACCATTAACAATTTTTAATACCTTGATGAAATAGCCTCCCAACTTTTTCTTCGCCAAAGAAAACATTTTTTCCAGTTGCGTAGCTAAGTTCCTCTCCCCTGGAATCAATCTTGTTAATCCTTTCTGTACTCTCCCTCTAATGCCTTCGTATCTTTCCTAAAATCTGGTGCTGAGAACCGGCCTCAATACTCCAGTAGAGCCGAACCTGCATTGTTTAACGTAACTTCCTTTCTTTGTCCTCACTGCTCTATGCATTATAGTGTCATGAAACGTCCCAAGGTGCTTCACAGGAGCATTATGAAACAAAATATGATATCAAGCCATTCAGGATATTGGGTCAAATAACAAAAAGGTTGGTCACCGGGATCGGTTTTAGGATTGTCTGAAAAGGGGCAAATTCAGGTAAAACAGCAGAGAGGTGTAAGGGGGTAATTCCAGAGCTTGAGACCTAGGCATCTCAAGACATGGCTACCCATTCAGGGATGCTCAAGAAGCTAAATTCGATGAGTACATATATCTCTGGTGGGGGAGCCAGAGAAGATCACAAGGGTTTGGAGGGGCCAGGTCTGGGTGGTGGGGAGGGTAGTGTTGGGGGTTTAAAAATAAGGATGAGAGTCAACTGTGACACAACTGTTCAAGGATGTTAGACGGAAAGTGAGTTTGGAGATTGGATTTTGATCTGAAAATTTTGGCAGTGAATTTTGATTGGCTGCATTTGTGTGTGTGTGTGTGTGTGTGGGGGGGTGGGGGGGGGGGGGGGGGGGGGGTCCTCAATGATGCATCCTCTGGAGAAATGTGGAAGTTGGTATCAGTTTCACAGGAGTAATGGTGAACGCTGACAATTTTGATGTCATCACAACTGATGATATTTAATCAGTGCTTCAGTGCCACAGTTGTTTTGCATGACACTTGATATTTATGTGCATATTCCTTCTTTCTCTACTAGCCAAAACCAACAAAAGGACGAATGCGAATCCATTGTCTTGAAAATGTTGACAAAGCCCTTCAGTTCCTTAAAGAGCAAAGAGTACATTTAGAAAATATGGGATCCCATGATATTGTGGATGGAAACCATCGACTGACTCTTGGTTTAATTTGGACCATCATTCTCCGGTTCCAGGTAAATTCAGCAATGTAATGAGTGTCACTAGGATCTTTAGGATGAATTAATGCCAGTTTTAATTATTCTACACTTTTGGCCACTTAAACAAAATATGAACGTTCCTTTTGTAAAAGCACCTGATGTGGACTACTTAAATCTGCTTTCAGTACCTCAACTTAGATCCCAGGAAATGATCAATGAAACTAAAAGAACCCATTTGATTGGGATTCATTTTTATCCTCCAGATCCAAGATATCAGTGTTGAATCGGAAGACAACAAGGAAAAGAAATCTGCAAAAGATGCCTTGCTGTTATGGTGCCAAATGAAAACAGCAGGGTGAGTGCCATAAAGGAATTGCTGTTTTTTTTTTTTTTTAATTACTTTTTTCCAATTAACTGGCAATGTAGTGTGGCCAATCCACTTACCCTGCACATGTTTGGGTTGTGGGGGCAAAACCCATGCAAACGCGAGGAGAATGTGCAAACACCACACGGGACAGTGACCGAGAGCCGGGATCGAACCTGGGAACTCGGCGCCGTAAGGCAGGAGTGCTGCCCATGAAGGAATTGCTGTTAGAAAGTTTCTTCATTAAGCTCTTGGATTTGAACAAAAAATCTGCTTTGCTTTTCCTCGCACTCTTTAAGTCTTTTATTTTTGTTGGAATGTTTCAGTTAAGGTCCAACTTAAATAACTGGGTGTTCAAAATGCAAAACCATATCTTATGCTATTTTAAAAAACATCCAAGACTTGTGTCACATAATAGTCTCCTCAATTGGAGCTATCTTACAATAATTTTTATTATTGTCACAAGTAGTCTTACATTAACACTGCAATTACTGTGACAATCCCATGGCCGCCACACTCCGACACCTGTTCAGGTACACGGAGGGAGAATTCAGAATGTCCAATTCACCTAACAAACTCGTTTTTCGGGAATTGTGGGAAGAAACCGGAGCACCCGGAGGAAACCCACGCAGATACTGGGAGAACGTGCAGACTCCGCACAGACAGTGACCCAAGCCGGGAATCAAAGCCGGGAATCAAACCCGGGACCCTGGCGCTGTGAAGCAACAGTGCTAACTACTGTGCTACTATGTCGCTTTTATAAGGCATTTCTTAAACACTTGGGTTGCAATGTTATCATTAGCACTTGGAAAAAAGTGTGAATTCAGATATTTTAACTTACTTTTGGATGAATACTTGAGTAAAGAATACCTGCTGAGTATCTAAATGGTAGATCCATCTACTTATCATGCTGATAACTTCAAGGCAAATAATTTGCAAATGATGAGGGGTTTTAGCGGCAAAGCATTAGAGACATTGTAGTCCCAGTTCTCAAGTCTTAAACACATGTTGCTCTTATTTGGAACCTGATGTTTAATCTTAGACCATAAGACATAGGAGCAGAATTAGGCCACTTGGCCCATCGAGTCTGCTCCGCCATTCAATCATGGCTGATATTTTCAAATCCCCATTCTCCTGCCTTCTCCCCATAACCCCTGATCACCTTATTAATCAAGAACCTATCTATCTCAGTCTTAAAGACACTCGGTGATTTGGCCTCCACAGCCGTCTGCGGCAATGAATTCCACAGATTCACCACCATCTGGCTGAAGAAATTCCTCCTCATCTCTGTTTTAAAGGATCGTCCCTTTAATCTGAGATGGTGTCCTCTGGTTCTAGTTTTTCCTACAAATGGAAACATCCTCTCCACGTCCACTCTATCCAGGCCTCGCAGTATCTTGTACGTTTCAATAAGATCCCCTCTCATCCTTCTAAACTCCAATGAGTACAGACCCAGAGTCCTCAAACGTTCCTCATACGACAAGTTCTTCATTCCAGGGATCATTCTTGCGAACCTCCTCCGGACCCTGTCCAAGGCCAGCACATCCTTCCTTAGATACGAGGCCCAAAACTTCTCACAATACTCCAAATGGGGTCTGACCAGAGCCTTATACAGCCTCCGAAGTACATCCCTGGTCTTGTATTCTAGCCCTCTTGACATGAATGCCAACATTGCATTTACCGCCTTAACTGCCGACTGAACCTGCACATTAACCTTAAGAGAATAGTGAACAAGGACTCCCAAGTCCCTTTGTGCTTCTGCTTTCCGAAGCATTTCCCCATTTAGAAAATAGCCTATGCCTAGATTCCTCCTTCCAAAGTGCATAACCTCACACTTTTTCACATTGTATTTCATTTGCCACTTCATTGCCCACTCTCCTAGCTTTTCCAAGTCCTTCTGCAGCCCCCTTGCTTCCTCAATACTACCTGCCCCTCTACAGATCTTTATATTATCTGCAAACTTTGCAACAGTGCCTTCTTCCAGATCGTTAATGTATATTGTAAAAGGTTGTGTTCCCAGCACGGACCCCTGAGGCACACCACTAGTCACCGGCTGCCATCCTGAAAAAGACACCTTTATCCCCACTCTTTGCCTTCTGCCAGTCAGCCAATCCTCTATCCATGCCAGGATCTTACCCTGAACACCTTGAGCTCTTAACTTATTTAACAGTCTCCTATGTGGCACCTTGTCAAAGGCCTTCTGGAAATCTAAATAAATCACGTCTACTGGTTCTCCTTTGTCTAACTTGCTTCTTACCTCCTCAAAGAACTCTGAACAGATTACTCAGACACTACCTCCCTTTGACAAAGCCGTGCTGACTCAGTCCTATTTTACCATGCACTTCCAAGTGCTTCGCTATCTCATCTTTAATAACAGACTCTAAAATCTTACCAATGACCAAAGTCAGGCTAACCGGCCTATAATGTCCTATCTTCTGCGTCCCTCCCTTCTTAAACAGTGGTGTTACATTCGTCACCTTCCAGTCCTCTGGGACCCTTCCTGCCTCCAGTGATTCCTGAAAGATCATCACTAATGCATCCACAATTCCCTCAGCTTTCTCTTTTAGGACCCTGGGGTGTAGTCCATCCGGTCCAGGTGACTTATCCACCTTCAGACCTTTCAGTTTCCCCAGAACCGTCTCCTTAGTAATGGTCACTGCACTCACCTCTGCCCCCTGGTTCTCCTGGAGCTCTGGCATCCCGCTGGTGTCCTCCACTGTGAAGACTGATGCAAAGTAACTATTCAGTTGTCTGCCATTTCTTTGTTTCCTTTTATTACTTATCCAGCCACATTTTCTCGTGGTCCAATGTCTATTTTTGCCTCTCACCTTTTATATATTGAAAAAATCTCTTCCTATCTTCCTTTATCTTACTAGCTAGCTTGCACTCGTACTTCATCTTCTCCCCCCTTATTACATTTTTAGTTGTTCTCTGCTCGCTTTTAAAGGCTTCCCAATCCTCTGGTTTCCCACTTTGTATGCTTTTTCTTTAGCCTTTATGCTGTCCTTGACATCCCTTGTCAGCCATGGATGCTTTGTCCTCCCCTTAGCATGTTTCCTCCTCCTTGGGATGAATTTCTGTTGTGCCTCCCTCATAACCCCCAAAAACTCCTGCCAATGCTGTTCCACTGTCTTCCCTGCTAGGCTCCTTCTCCAATCAACTCTGGCCAGCTCCTCCCTCATGTCTTTGTAGTTACCCTTATTTAATTGTAATACCGTTACATCTGGTTGCAGCTTCTCCCTCTCAAACTGCAGGGTAAATTATATCATATTGTGGTCACTGCTCCCTAAGGGTTCCTTCACCTTAAGTTCCCAAATCAAGTCTGCCTCATTACACATTACGAAATCCAGAATTACCTGTTTCCTAGAAGGCTCTGTCACAAGCTGCTCCAAAAAGCCACCTCTTAGACATTCCACAAATTCAATTTCTTGGGATCCACTACCAACCTGATTTTCCCAGTCCACCTGCATATTGAAGTTCCCCATGATTATTGTAATATTGCCTTTTTTACATGTCCTTTCTATCTCATGATTTATTTTCTGCCCCATATCCTGACTACTGCTAGGGGGCCTGTACATAACTCCCATCAGGGTCTTTTTACCTTTGCGATTCCTCAACTCCACCCACAGAGATTCTATGCCTTCTGATCCTATATCGCTCCTTGCTATCGATTTAACTACATTTCTTACTAACAATGCAACCCCGCCCCCTTTGCCCATCTGCCTGTCCTTTCGATAGGACATGTATCCTTGGATATTTAGATCCCAGCCCTGACCCCTTTGCAGCCACGTCTTTGTGATGCCCACAACATCATACCGGCCAATTTCAATGCGCGCAACAAGCTCATTTACCTTGTTCTGTATACTGCGCACATTTAGGTACAACACCCTCAATCCTGCATTGGCCACCACCCTTTTCACACTCTCCTCAGTCACTGTACCCTGTACTGTGGCCCTTTTTAATTTTTGACTATGGCTTCTCTGCCTTACACTTGCCCCCTTACTACCTTTTTGTTTCTGGCCCCGTTTTACTTCCCCGCCCCCCCCCCCCCCCCCCCCCCCCCCGAATTCCTACATCGGATCCCACCCTCACCAACAGCTCTAACAAACCCCCCCCCCCCCCCCCCCAAGGACATCGGTTCCAGTCCTGCCCAGGTGCAGACCGTCCGGTTTGTACTGGTCCCACCTCCCCCAGAACTGGTTCCAAAGCCTCAGGAATTTGAATCCCTCCCTCTTGCACCATCTCTCGAGCCGCGCATTCATACTTTCGATCCTGACATTCCTACTCTGACTAGCCCATGGCACTGGTAGCAATCCTGAGATTACTACCTTTTGAGGTCCTACTTTTTAGTTTAACTCCTAACTCCCTGAATTCAGCTTGTAGGACCTCATCCCGTTTTTTTATCTTGGTCTCACCCAGCACACTGTTGGTTACTCTAAACTTACAAGAGTAGCTGCATATTTGCCAAGTGTGAATTTTGATGTCGGGGATGATTCTTCTCTGGTTTAAGTTAATAATATAGTAACTGTTGCAAGTTTTCCTATTTGTCTAGCAAAACCCTAGAAAAACATATTCACCAGAGATGAGGGTTTCAGAAAATGATCGCACTGCAGTTACAATATTACCAATCGACAAGAAGATTCCCTCTGTGTAACCAAATTATAAATCTGTTTCTGAAGACTGCGTTTACAATTTTATTAAAATGGCAACGAGGAAAAGTAGCTTGTCAATTCTAACTTGTTGGACTTACTTCATTTCCACTTTTAAAAGCAGATTGAAGAAATGTTACATTTTATGTTCATCCATAGCTACCCCAATGTCAACATTCACAACTTTACCACCAGCTGGAGGGATGGCATGGCATTCAATGCTGTTATACACAAGCATAGGTATGTTGGCATTGTTAAATTCATAGAAACATTTAAATAATCACACTTTGCATCAGTTTCTAATGTGTATGTGTCCATATCTCCTCACTTTGTTGTCATTTGGTCAGACCGGACCTGATTGACTTTGACAAGCTTAAGAAGTCAAATGCACACTACAATCTTCAGAATGCTTTCAACCTTGCAGAGCAACACCTTGGGCTTACCAAGCTGCTGGACCCTGAAGGTTCGTTTTTAATGTTTCATTTTTAAATCTTTGCATGTTACTGTGTTGGAACTTTTCATCTCATGACTTTATATCATTTGTTCCTTGAAACCTAGAAACATATATTTTCAGACGGTGTATTGTCAATTCCATACTCAAAAAAAATTATCCTATTTATTTCCTGACTCCTTCCCCACCTCCACTCCCTGTATCATTTCACCCAATCTGGGGCAAAATTCTCCGGAAACGGCGCAATGTCCGCTGACTGGCGCCCAAAACGGCGCAAATCAGACGGGCATTGCGCCGCCCCAAAGGTGCGGAATGCTCCGCATCTTTGGGGGCCGAGCCCCAACCTTAAGGGGCTAGGCCGGCGCCGGACGAATTTCCGCCCTGCCAGCTGGCGGAAACGGCCTTTGGTGCCCCGCCAGCTGGCGCGGAAATGACATCTCCGGGCGGCGCATGCGCGGGAGCGTTAGCGGCCGCTGACGGCATTCCCGCGCATGCACAGTGGAGGGAGTCTCTTCTGCCTCCACCATGGTGGAGACCGTGGCGGAGGCGGAAGGGAAAGAGTGCCCCCACGGCACAGGCCCGCCCGCGGATCGGTGGGCCCCGTTCACGGGCCAGGCCACCGTGGGTGCACCCCCCGGGGCCAGATCGCCCCGCGCCCCACCCAGGACCCCGGAGCTCGCCCGCGCCGCCTTGTCCTGCCGGTAAGGTAGGTGGTTTAATTTACGCCGGCGGGACAGGCATTTTAGCGGCGGGACTTCGGCCCATCCGGGCCGGAGAATCGCGCGGGGGGGGGGCCGCCAACCAGCGCGGCGCGATTCCCACCCCCGCCGAATCTCCGGTGCCGGAGATTTCGGCAACCAGCAGGGGCGGGATTCACGCCAGCCCCCGGCGATTCTCCGACCCGGCGGGGGTCGGAGAACTACGCCCCTGATGTTCATCATAAACTTTAATTTACTTTATTGAAAAAGACATTGAAATAGCATCGGTATTATTTGATTTCTCTCACTTGCTAGCTTGAAAATACGCATTGTCATCAATAACCTAAATGTTCACTGAAATGTAACAATGCTTATCATGTAAAATTGATCATTGCCCTTGATTTACATTTTACAAGCTGTTTTGGACTCTGCTGTGCAGTTAGGTAATACTCAACGTTTTATTTGCCAGATGTCAGTGTTGATCACCCTGATGAAAAGTCAATTATTACTTATGTGGTGACATACTATCATTACTTCTCCAAAATGAAGGCCCTTGCTGTGGAAGGAAAGCGTATTGGAAAGGTATTTTTAAATTTCTTGTATTCTACTATGTTTAATTTAAGGAAAACGTCCAGTAATATCAGGAAACAATACAATGTCATTCAGCAGTGAGCTAAATAAAGCAGTCTTTGTAACACTCGGGCCAGAATTCTCCGGCCATTGGGATTCTCTGTTCCCTCCGGCAGTGCACAGGTTTCCCAATGGTTTGGGGTAGCTTCAGTGGAAATCCCATTGACAAGCGGTGGGAGGAGAGAATCCCGCCGCCAGAGAATGGTGCGCTGCCAAGAAACACACAGCTGGGGTACCAGAGAATTCAACCTCTGAAATTAAAACACATTGAAACCGTAATCCCCCCATCTCAAGTTTTTAAATATCAGTAGTCAGATTTGATCTCTGCTTTTGTTTCTGCTAATAATGCTACTGAGCCACAAGTCCAGAGATAGGATTATTTACCTTTTTTAAAATGTTTTTTATGGCAAATGCCTCACCATTCCATGATGGTTTAAAAGATAATAATTCATCAGAGGAGTTTAACACCATGCTGCCCCATCACAATCACCGTAAAAGTTCACAAATCAGTTTTTTGATCAAGTAAGTTACTCAGCCTTAAGTTGCTTTTTGTCATCTGACCACCTCGATTCTTAACTTATTCCAAGGAAGGCGGCATGGTGGCAGAGTAGTTAGCACTGCTTTCTCACAGTGCCACGGACCTGGGTTCTATCCCAATCCTGGGCAACTGTCCTTGTGGATTTTGCACATTTTCTCTGTGTGAGTCTCATCCTCACAACCCAAGGATGTGCAGGGTAGGTGGATTGGCCACACTAAATTGCCCCTTAATTGGAAACATTTTTAAAAAAAAACTTATTCCACGGTATCCATTGTAATACAATAAGCAGCACATTAAAAATATTATTTTTATACAGCACGGTAGCATTGTGGATAGCACAATCGCTTCACAGCTCCAGGGTCCCAGGTTCGATTCCGGCTTGGGTCACTGTCTGTGCAGAGTCTGCACATCCTCCCCGTGTGTGCGTGGGTTTCCTCCCACAGTCCAAAGATGTGCAGGTTAGGTGGATTGGCCATGATAAATTGCCCTGAGTGCCCAAAATTGCCCTTAGTATTGGGTGGGGGTTACTGGGTTATGGGGATAGGGTGGAGGTGTTGACCTTGGGTAGGGTGCTCTTTCCAAGAGCCGGTGCAGACTCGATGGGCCAAATGGCCTCCTTCTGCACTGTAAATTCTATGATCTATGATAAGCTGACATGCCTGAGTTTTGTTGCTATAAAGTTGTCCTGTTTCCACATGTGATAGGTGCTTGACTATGCAATTGAGACCGAGAAAATGATAGAAAAATACGAGTCCCTGGCATCTGACCTGCTGGAGTGGATTGAACAGACTATCAACATCCTGAACAATCGTAAATTTGCCAACTCACTGGTTGGTGTTCAGCAGCAGCTACAAGCATTTAACACATATCGCACAGTAGAAAAACCATCAAAGTAAGAGTGTTAAACAGTTACTAAATTGCTTGTTTAATTAGCTTCATAAGTCACTTGGGAGAACATAACGAAGAGCTAATTACGGAACACTTGCCTGACTCAGTAGCACTTAATATTACACTAGTATCATAGTGGCAAATCAATATAAGGTAACAATAAGGAAAACGCAAATGAATGCTGTTTGGCTTGGTCTTAGCTGTCCAGAACACTTCCATTTTTAAAAATGTATTCTCTACATATGGGTGACACTGAGCAGAGTTCATTTGGTTTCCATCCCTCATTGGTCTGCAAAGGTGGGTAGGGAGGAAGTCTCAGACAGCGTTGAGAACTGCTGGCCAATCAGATTGGCTGGCAGCTCTAGCAATGCAGAATTCGGTAGTGGACGCTGCCAGAACAGCAAATAGGCCCATTGGAGCATGGATGTTGGGGCCAGCTAAGTCAAGCAACTTTTGATCAGGGAGGGATTCTGAAGCCGAGGGAGTGGGGTGCCTGGGGGCTGGTTTTGGAGGGCAGGCGGGAAGGACTGAAGGCTCAAGTAACATCTTGGAGGGAGCCCATGATGTGCTTAGGGCACCCCCTGAATGATGTGCCCCCTTCCTACCTACCTTTTTTTTTTCAACTTGGGCTCAAAAATCAGACTGTCCATTCCTGTTGCCATCCATGCCAATATTATTGTGGCATGGGCAGCATAATATCCTAGTCAGCTGGCTTGATAATGAGCTCCATTGACCATTGTTTATTTAAAAATGACAGGTGGGCTCCCAATTTTGATGTCCGCCCACCTTCCATTTTGTGGAGAACAGCTCGGGGGTGTTCAGGAAAGTGGTGGGCTGAGCACCACTCTTATTTCACATAGCTCCTCCTGCGAAAACACACCTGGCAGGGGGTGGTGCGCAAAATGCAGCCCCATGAGTCTTAGTCAGGCTAATATGTAATTGGGAAACAATGGAGCTTCCAGTGTCACAGGGCTGGGAGGCACTGTAGAAGTGGGTTTTCTGCAAACCTTCCTATTGACAACATATGCTGCAGTTTGCTGGTGATGGACGGAATGGATATTAAGTCAATGGGAGGCTGATGTTCAAGCAGACTGCTCTGTTACTGAATGACATCAAGCGTCTTGAAATATCCAGTGCCTGATGGCTGGAGCTTTGAGGGGTCAGGACGCTACCACTTGTAACAAAACACTTGGGACTGGATTCTCTACCAGTGGGATTTTCCATTGCATTGGCAGTGTACACATGCCCGCTGGTTTCCTGGTGGTGTTGCGTGGCCACAGTGGGAAATCCCATTGGCAGGAGCCAGGAATGGAGAATCCCACTGCCAGCAAGGGCGCACCACCCAGGAAAACATGGCAGGCGGACTGGAGAATCCCGCCATTAATTTTTTAAATTTCTTTTAAAAAAATATATATATTTTATTCAAATTTTTCGGCCAAACAAAACAATACAAAGGTTTTCCTTTTTACAACAATAAAACAATATAAATAACAGTGACCGTTTTAACAAGTAAATAAATAATATATAAACTAAATGGCAACTGCCATAACAAAAATAATAACTCTCCAGAAATAAAATCAAACAATCCAATATACATAACCCCCCCCCCTAGGTTGCTGCTGTTACCTTCCCATTTCCTTTATCGTTCTGCGAGGTAGTCAATGAACGGTTGCCACCGCCTGGTGAACCCTTGAGCCAAACCCCTTAGTGCGAACTTTATCCGTTCTAGTTTTATAAACCCTGCCATGTCATTTATCCAGGTCTCCACGCCCGGGGGTTTGGCTTCCTTCCACATAAGCAATATCCTTCGCCGGGCTACTAGGGACGCAAAGGCCAAGACATCAGCCTCTTTCGCCTCCTGCACTCGCGGCTCTTCTGCAACCCCGAATATAGCCAACCCCCAGCCTGGCTCGACCCGGACCCCCACCACCTTCGAAAGCACCTTTGCCACCCCCACACAGAACCCCTGCAGTGCCGGGCATGACCAAAACATGTGGGTGTGGTTTGCTGGGCTTCTCGAGCATCTCCCACACCCATCCTCTACCCCGAAAAATTTACTGAGCCTTGCTCCGGTCATATGCGCCCTGTGCAAAACCTTGAATTGTATCAGGCTTAGCCTGGCGCACGAGGAAGACGAGTTTACCCGACGTAGGGCATCAGCCCACAGCCCCTCCTCAATCTCTTCCCCCAGCTCTTCTTCCCATTTCCCCTTCAGCTCATCCACCATAATCTCCCCCTCGTCCCTCATTTCCCTGTATATATCCGACACCCTACCATCCCCCCACCCATGTCCCTGAGATCACTCTATCTTGAATCTCCTGCGTCGGGAGCTGCGGGAATTCCCTCACCTGTTGCCTCGCAAAAGCCCTCAGTTGCATGTACCGAAATGCATTCCCTTGGGGCAACCCATATTTTTCCGTCAGCGCTCCCAGACTCGCAAACGTCCCGTCTACGAACAGATCTCTCAGTTGCACAACCCCAGCTCTCTGCCAAGCTCCAAATCCCCCATCTATTCTCCCCGGGACAAACCTATGATTATTTCTTATCGGGGACCCCACCGAGGCTCCCGTCCTTCCCCTATGTCGTCTCCACTGACCCCAAATTTTTAGCGTTGCCACCACCACTGGACTTGTGGTGTATTTCTTCGGGGAGAACGGCAACGGCGCCGTCGCCAGTGCTTGAAAGCTGGTTTCTTTGCAGGATGCCATCTCCAATCTCTTCCACGCCGCTCCCTCCCCTTCTCCCATCCACTTACACACCATTGAGATATTGGCGGCCCAGTAGTATTCACTTAGGCTCGGTAGTGCCAGTCCCCCCCTATCCCTGCTACGCTGCAAGAACCCCCTCCTCACTCTCGGGGTCTTCCCGGCCCACACAAAACTCATGACACTTTTCTCAATTTTCTTGAAAAAAACCTTCGTGACCATCACCGGAAGGCACTGAAACACAAAAAGGAATCTAGGGAGGACTACCATTTTGACCGCCTGCACCCTACCCACCAGTGACAGGGGCACCATGTCCCATCTCTTAAAATCCTCCTCCATCTGTTCCACCAATCTTGTTAAATTAAGCCTATGTAAGGTTCCCCAACTCCTGGCTATCTGAATCCCTAAGTACCGGAAATCTCTTGTTACCTTCCTCAGCGGTAAATCATCTATTCCCCTGCTCTGCTCCCCCAGATGCACCACAAACAACTCACTCTTCCCCATATTCAATTTGTACCCGGAAAATTCCCCAAACTCCCTGAGTGTCTGCATTATCTCAGGCATCCCCTCCACTGGGTCCGCAACATACAGCAATAAATCATCTGCATACAATGATACCCGGTGTTCTTCTCCTCCCCTGAGTACTCCCCTCCACTTCCTGGAGCCCCTCAGTGCTATGGCCAGGGGCTCAATCGCCAATGCAAACAGTAACGGAGACAGGGGACACCCCTACCTCGTCCCTCCATGAAGACGGAAGTAGTCAGACCTCTGCCTGTTCGTGACCACACTCGCCACCGGGGCCCTATACAGCAGCTGTACCCATCCAATAAACCCTTCTCCAAAACCAAATCTCCTCAGCACCTCCCACAGATAGTCCCACTCCACTCTGTCGAATGCTTTCTCGGCGTCCATCGCCACCACTATCTCCGCCTCCCCCTCTGGTGGGGGCATCATCATTACCCCTAGCAACCTCCGTATGTTCGTGTTCAGCTGTCTCCCCTTAACGAACCCAGTTTGATCCTCATGGACCACCCCCGGGACACAGTCCTCTATCCTCGTCGCCATCACCTTGGCCAGGAGCTTAGCATCTACGTTTAAAAGGGAAATGGACCTGTAGGACCCACACTGCAGCGGGTCTTTTTCCTTCTTCAAAAGGAGCGATATCGTCGCCTCCGACATAGTCGGGGGCAACTGCCCCCTTTCCCCGGCCTCATTAAAGGTTCTCGTCAAAAGCGGGGCCAGTAGGTCCATATATTTCCTGTAAAATTCCACCGGGAATCCGTCCAGTCCCGGGGCCTTCCCCGCCTGCATGCTCCCAATCCCTTTTACCACCTCCTCCATCTCAATCTGTGCTCCCAGTCCCGCCCTCTCCTGCTCCTCCACCTTCAGGAATTCCAGCTGATCCAGGAAACACATCATTCCCTCCTTCCCTTCCGGGGGCTGAGCCTTATATAACCTCTCATAGAATGCCTTGAACACCCCGTTCACTCTCTCCTCTCCCCATTCCATCTCTCCCTCCTCATCTCTCACCCCACCTATCTCCCTCGCTGCTCCCCTCTTCCTCAATTGGTGGGCCAGTAGCCGACTCGCCTTCCCTCCATACTCATACTGTACACCCTGTGCCCTCCTCCACTGTGCCTCTGCCTTACCCGTGGTCAGCAGGTCAAATTCCACATGTAACCTTTGTCTTTCCCTGTACAGTCCCTCCTCCGGTGCCTCTGCATATTGCCTGTCCACCCTCAAAAGTTTTTTCAACAATCGCTCCCTTTCTTTACCCTCTTGCTTCCCTTTATGTGCCCTTATGGATATCAGTTCCCTTCTGACCACCGCCTTCAACGCCTCCCAGACCACTCCCACCAGAACCTCTCCATTGTCATTAAGCTCCAAGTACCTTTCGATACACCCCCTCACCCTTAAGCATACCCCCTCATCCGCCAATAAGCCCATATCCATTCTCCAGAGTGGGTGCTGTTCTTTTTCCTCCCCTACCTCCAGGTCTACCCAGTGTGGAGCGTGGTCCGAAATGGCTATGGCCGTATACTCCGTCCCTGTCACCTTCGGAATCAGTGCCCTTCCCAAGACAAAAAAGTCTATCCGTGAGTATACTTTGTGAACATGGGAGAAAAATGAGAACTCCTTACTCCTAGGCCTACTAAATCTTCAGGGGTCTACCCCTCCTATCTGCTCCATGAAGTCCTTGAGCACCCTGGCCGCTGCCGGCCTCCTCCCGGTCCTGGACCTCGACCGGTCCAGCCCTGGATCAAGCACCGTATTGAAGTCTCCCCCCATTACCAACTTTCCCGCCTCCAGGTCCGGGATACGTCCCAACATACGCCTCATAAAATTTGCATCATCCCAGTTCGGGGCGTATACGTTCACCAGGACCACCGCCTCCCCTTGCAATCTGCCACTCACCATCACACATCTACCCCCACTATCCGCCACTATGGTCTTTGCCTCAAACAGTACCCGTTTCCCCACTAAGATAGCCACCCCACTATTCTTCGCATCTAAACCTGAATGAAACACCTGCCCCACCCATCCTTTACGTAGTCTGACCTGGTCTATCAGTTTCAGATGCGTCTCCTGCAACATAACCACATCTGCCTTTAATTTATTTAGGTGTGCGAGTACCCGTGCCCTTTTAATCGGCCCGTTCAGCCCTCTCACGTTCCACGTGATCAGCCGGGTTGGGGGGCTCTTTACACCCCCCCCCCCACCCCCTGTCGACTAGCCATCCCCTTTTTTAACCCGGTTCCTCACCCGGTTCCCACGTACCCGTATATCCCCCCGACGGTGCCCTCCCGCCTCGACCACCCCGTCCCATAACAGCCCCCCCTTCTCAGCAGCAGCAACCCAGTTAACCGCCCCCCCCCCGCTAGTTCCCCCTCTAGCGTAGTTGCACCCCCCATGTTGCTCCCAGAAATCAGCGAACTCTGGCTGACCTCGGCTTCCCCCCTTGTCCTCGACCCCCACTGTGCGAGGCCCCCTCCTTCCTGCGTCCCTGTTCCCGCCACAATTACCATAGCGCGGGAACAAAGCCCGCGTTTCCCACTCGGCCCCGCCCCTAATGGCCAGCGCCCACAGTTCCTCATACTCTCCCCCCCAACATGGGGAAGAGAGAAAAGTTACAGGATCACAGAATTAACAAATTGAAAAATCATCCCCTTCCCCTTCCTCGCCCCACATAATCACCCTACCACTTTGTCCCAGAAGCTCTTTCTCTCGCCAGACTATTCCAGCTTCTCGTCCACAATGAATGTCCACGCCTCTTCTGCCGTCTCAAAGTAGTGGTGCTTCCCTTGGTGTGTGACCCACAATCTCGCCGGTTGCAACATTCCAAACTGCACCTTTTTGTGAAGCACCGCCTTAGCCCGATTGAAACTTGCCCTCCTTCTTGCCACCTCCGCACTCCAATCCTGGTATACGCGGATCACCGCGTTCTCCCACCTACAGCTCCGAGTTTTCTTCGCCCATCTGAGGACCGTCTCTTTGTCATTGTAGCGGAGAAACCTCACCACTATAGCTCGAGGTATTTCTCCAGCCTTTGGTCTTCGCGCCAGAACTCGATAAGCTCCCTCCACCTCCAAAGGGCCCGTCGGGGCCTCCGATCCCATTAGCGAGTGAAGCATCGTGCTCACGTATGTCCCGACGTCCGCCCCTTCTGCGCCTTCGGGAAGACCCAGGGCTCTTAAATTCTTCCTCCTTGAATTATTCTCCAGTGCTTCCAACTTCTCCACACACCTTTTGTGCTGTGCCTCGTGCGTTTCTGCCTTCACCACCAGGCCCTGTATTTCATCTTCGTTTTCAGCAGTCTTTGCCTTCACGACCCGAAGCTCCAGCTCTTGGGTCCTCTGCTCCTCCTTTAGCCCTTCAATCGCCTGTAATATCGGGGCCAACAGCTCCTTCTTCAACTCCTTCTTCAGCTCTTCCACACAGCGCCGCAGGAACTCTTGTTGCTCCGGGCCCCATAACAAAAGGCCACCTTCCGACGCCATCTTGCTTTGAGCTTCCCTTCCTTGCTGCTGCTCCAGAGGATCCTCCGTAATCCGGCCGCTATCCTCTCCCTTTTCCATGCGTGTCCGGGGGGATTCCCTTCTGGTTTACCGCACAGTGTTTTTGGCTGTTTAAATTGCCGTTGGGGCTCCTATTAAGAGCCCAAAAGTCCGTTCCAACGGGAGCTGCCGAAACGTGCGACTTAGCTGGTCATCGCCGCACCCGGAAGTCCCGCCATTAATTTTTTATCTGCTTGATCAGTTAGTCCAATTAAATTTCCAGTCAAGTGACCAGACATTGAGGGAGTTTTGGCAATGGTGGTGTCATTTAAGGTGAAGGGCAAGTTGTTGGGCTTTTTCTTGTTGGAGATGATCATTGCCTGATATTTATGAGTGCAAATGTTACCTGCTGTTCGTTACTCAAAGCTGAATGCTATCTGATTCAATGCAAGCTTTTCACAGTACAGAAGGGCAATTCTGATTCCCCTCCCTAGCCCACAATTTTTTTTCCTTGTGATCATGAGAACCAATTCAAGCTCATTCCACATGTGCCTGGTGACATTTTCTGGATTTAACAAAACTAGTTATATCACTATTGAACTTCTTGTTTCATCTGTTGAGTTTGCCACAAAAAATTAAAATGCATACAAAATTTCCATTATTTTGCAAATAGTGTAATATATAAAATGATTTGGCTCCAGTCTAATGTTTCTTCTGATGTAGGTTTACAGAAAAAGGAAACCTGGAAGTATTGCTTTTCACCATTCAAAGCAAGATGAGAGCAAACAATCAGAAAGTGTACATGCCAAGAGAAGGCAAACTCATCTCCGATATCAACAAGGTAATCATGAAAATGTCGGTATTCTATTTTTCCCGAGAAGGAATGTGTTTAACCTCATCAGCATCCTGTGGTAGTTTCAGCTGACCCCAGGACCACATTCAACCATACAGCTAGTTGAGTTGAACTAACGTATAATTTAACCTTGGTTTCTGGATGTTGATCGAGGGGAGACTTCAGCTGAGCACATGTGCTTAAAATTATAGATTAATACAACAGAGGCTCATCAAGCCTGCACTAGTTTTTCAAAATTCAATCAAGTTAGTCCCACTCTCTCTCGTTGCATTACTACAATTTTCTCTCTATATATTTATCCAGCCTTTTTGAAGGCTGCTGTTGAATCTGTATGCACTGCCTGATTCCAATCCTAACCACTTGTGAAAAACAAATCCTCCCGTCACTTCTGATTAAATCTTAAATCTGTGCCCCCAGGTTTTTTGGCGTATGAGCCATTGGAAACAGTATCTCTTGATTTACTTTATCTGCATTCTGCAGTAATTTTAGCCACCTCTACTAAATCTCCTGTAGCCTTCACTGCTCTAAGAAGAGCAACCTGAGCAATTTGTCATCCCTGGAATCATTTGCATCCTTTCCAAATCCTTCATGTCCTTCCAAACGTGTGGGTATCCAGATTTGACACAATTTTCCAGCTAGCACTGAACATAGGTTGAGCATAGCTTTCTGGTTTTTGAATCCAAGCTCCGATGATCCCATATCCTTTATTAGCTGCTTTGTTAACCTGTCCTGCCACGCTCAGCAATTTGTGCACAAGTAGTCCCAGGTCTCTCTCTCTCTCTTTGCAACCCCTTTAAAATTGTACCAGTTAGCATGTACTAAATAGTATCTTATAATGGATATCATCAACCAGAGGCAAGCTGAATATGCGAAAAGATCAAGAATAGATCAGGGAGTGGGATTTTATGGGGGTGGGATAGAGATCACCTCCCCCTGGACCCAACAATCACTCTGCACCTTGCTGATGTCAAATCTAGCTGCTCCATGCAGCTTTAATACACAAGAGGCAGCCTTAATTAGTGCAGAGTAGGACTTCCATCCCTCAGGGACGGAAAATCCCAACCTAGAGTCTGAGCAGTGCCAGAAAATAGTAGTGGCAACTCAGGAGACCTCGGGGACTAGAAATAGTCCGCATGAAAAAATGAAGGTGTCTACTGAACTTCAGATAAGTCCAGAAATTTTGGGCGGGCATGACTGGGAGACCCCAGTAAGGGGATGGGGTTGGGGGTTCAGGTTAAAGTGGCTATGGGGTGTGGGTGGGGATTGAGGTCAGAGTTGCTGGGGGAGGGTGGGGCTTGAGGTTATAGTAGGGGGGGGGGGGGGGGGGGTGTTGGAGAGGGAAGAGACAAAGGGACATCTTGGGGATGGAGGCGATGCCCCCAATGACCACAAGGGATCCCCTCCCAAAGGAGGCAATCCCTGCTTGACAGCTGCCTGCAAAGTCTTAGCTGCTGGGCTGCTTGCCTTGCACCCGCTTTCCTTCGCAGGCTGAAAAATTGTGGCGGAGGTAGCTTGAGGCACGTCAATGGCAGTGAATTTCTACTTGAGTGTCTCAATAGACCCATGGGTGGGTAGGCTTCCTACTATGAAGGACAGACTAGGGATGGGAATGAAGGTCGTGGGACGGCCACCTGCTTCATTTTACCTATAAATATGATGGTGGTGAGACTGGGGAGTGTAAAATTCATCCCCAAGGGTAGCATTGGAGAGTCATTTCTTTGAATGTTTGCATTTTCTTTTTCATCTGTGGCTGTTTGACATTATATTGCAAATTGTGCATGTTGTCCACTCTCTGTGTGCTCCGACCCCTTCAATCCATCAACCCCTTAAAATACTGCTAGAGCCCATCTCCGTTACCATCTCAAAACCATCAGATCCTGGATCTCTATTCCAGTGCTTCCACAACAGTCTTGTTATAATTGGATGAGGTGGCCAGAAATGAGTATGCTTGCCAATTCAGAGTGTTTAAGTATTTATGCTGTAACTGGAAAAGACATACAGGCAGGTTTTCTGGTAAGTATTTATGAGAAGGGGTTAAATATATTCTTTTCATGGGATGTGAGCATTGCTGGCAAAGCCAGCGTTTTTTTTAACCTATCCCTAATTGCTCTTGAGCTAAGTGGCTTGTCCACACCATTTCAGAGGACAGTTAAGTCAAACAGATTGCGATGGGTCTGGAGTCACATGTAGGCTAAACCAGGTAAGGACGACGGATTTCCTTCCCCAAAAAACATTAGTGAGCCAGGTGGTTTTTTATCACATCGACAATAGTTTCATGGTCACTATTACTAAAATGAGCTTTTCAATTCCAGATTATTAATCTGAAATTTTGGCCTATATGCGTCACCCCTAAGAAACCCAAGATCCCTGTTAAACGGAATCCCAGCAATATTTGTAAATCTCATGGAATTCCAGTGTTGGTGACAATTTAAATATGTTTTTTCTGTCCTTTTGGCATCAGTTTCGCCAGCTTCTTGTAGCTATCGTTTGTTCTTCAGAGTCTGCCTCCGCATGACTGTTACAGATTGGCAAAAGCTTCAATCATTTTTTTCACCTTCAATCTTTCTTCTAATATTGGTTAATCATAATTTTAATGGGGGGAAAATAGATCTAATTAATAGACAGTTCAGTGAATAATTCATTCATTAAAATGTTGCCAAATTACTGAATACTAATTTCACAGGCCTGGGAACGACTGGAAAAAGCTGAACATGAGCGAGAACTGGCATTAAGAACTGAACTGATCAGGCAAGAAAAGCTGGAACAACTTGCACGTCGATTTGATCGTAAAGCCGCTATGAGGGAAACCTGGCTAAGTGAAAATCAGCGGCTTGTTTCTCAGGTAAAGTTTCACCCAATTTTTCAATGCATAGCAAAAAATATTATAGTTTTAAATCGATTAGTTTTCTATCATGGTATCATGTACTTTTATAATGCTGAGAATTCAAGACTACAGTAATGCACACAGTATAATTTCTGTAAGTATAAAGAGCGCACTGATTTTCTTATGTTGAAATAAAAATGAACAGTCATATTTGAGTAGTAATATGAAAATAGACAGATTTTAGACTTGAACATTAATAATGTTCCATTAGGAACAAATACATAGTCAGTGCTGCTATAACAACCATAAAGGTGCCCACTGCAGGTGTTTCAAGCAGCTCCAGGGGTTTTTCTGTCACCTGAATTTAGTGCAGGACAAAATATTAGAACTCTCAATATTTACCCTCAAACCAGCATCAGCAATATGGTGGTACACTAAAATGAGAGGTTGCTGAGGTTGTGGATTTATTGTTTGGTGCCCCTTTTCCAGAACTTCCACACTTAGATAGAAGTATACATGAGTCATCATGATGAGTTCCTCATCACCAACGAGCTGCCTCACCGTGTTTAAAAACTTTCTGGTTAAATCTGTCCAGGCCTTCGTGATGAGTGAGACTTTCCTATTACTGAATTACATAGTGTCATTGGCAGAGGCCCTAGGTGAATGTAACTGCTTATTATCTTGACTACGGATTGGAGGGTTGTGGCAAGAAAATTCACAATTTTGAGAGAGGAGGAAGATTCAGGAAATCTTGTGTTCAACCACATATCTTTCTAGAGCGGCGACTTGAAGATTGAGTTTGAGTTCTATAATGCATTGTTCATACAACTGTTTTTGTTTTTGTCCTTTTAGTCTCCTTTAGCAGTAGAATTCTGAAAATAAATGTTTACTTCATTCATGGTGCCTATATTTAACCATAGCTCCCTACCTCCAGAATAGCAGTCTTTCTGGATATTTTAAAAATGCTACCATCTAATATGACTTCTAACCCTTGTGCTACAGGACAATTTTGGTTTTGATCTCCCAGCTGTGGAAGCTGCTACTAAGAAGCATGAAGCTATTGAGACAGATATTGCTGCATATGAAGAGCGGGTGCAGGCAGTAGTGGCTGTGGCCAAGGAACTTGAAGCTGAGAACTACCATGACATCAAGCGCATCACTGCAAGGAAAGAAAATGTCTACAGGCTGTGGGAATACTTACTGGAATTACTGCGAGCTCGTCGCCATCGTTTAGAAATGAATCTCAACTTACAAAAGATTTTTCAGGAAATGCTGTATATTATGGACTGGATGGATGAAATGAAGGTAGAGTAATCAACGTTTCCATTGTGTAGATATACTGTGGAATTTCTTTTAGTTGTGTAAGATGTGTTAAAATGCCCAAATGCCAAGATAGGTTTTTTGGCACTTATACCCGAAACATAGGAAACAGGAATAGGAGTAGGCCATTCGGCCCTTCAAGCCTGCTCTGCCATTCGTTATGATGATGGCTGATCACCCCACTCAAAAGCCTGTTCCCACCTTTCTCCACCCACCCCTGCCGCGCACACACCATATCCTTTGATTCCTTCAGCCCCAAGAGCTATACCTTTTTAAAAAAAAAAAAAAAAAATTTAGACTACCCAATTCATTTTTTCCAATTAAGGGGCAATTTAGCGTGGCCAATCCACCTAGTCTGCACATCTTTGGGTTGTGGAGGCGAAACCCACGCAAACACGGTGAGAATGTGCAAACTCCACATGGACAGTGACCCAGAGCCGGGATCGAACCTGGGACTTCGGCGTTGTGAGGCAACAGGGCTAACCTACTACGCCACCGTGCTGCCCACCCCAAGAGCTATACCTAACTGCTTCTTGACCATTTGCAATGTTTTGGTCTCAACTACTTTCTGAGGTAGTGAATTCCACTGGCTTGCCACTCTCTGGGTGAAGATATTTCTCCTCGTCTCAGCCCTAAATGGTTTGCCCGTATCCTTAGACAGTGACCCCTGGTTCTGGACACCCCCATCATTGGGAACATCCTTCCTGCATCTACCTGATCTAGTCCTGTTAGAATTTTATAGGTTTTGTGAGATCCCCCCTCATTCTTCTGAGCTCCAGCGAATACAATCCTAACTGACTCAATCTCTCTTCATACGTCCGTCCTGCCATCCTAGGAATCAGTCTGGTAAACCTTTGCTGCAAGATCATCCTTCCTCAGATAAGGAGACCAAAACTACAGGCAATAGTCCAGGTGTGGTCTCACCAAGGCCCTGTATAATTGCAGCGAGACATTCCTGCTCCTGTACTCGAATCCTCTCGCTATGAAGGCCAGCATACCATTTGCCCCCTTTACCATCTACTGCACCTGCATGCTTACCTTCAAGAACTGGTGTACGAGGGCACCCGAACCTCGTTGCACATTTCTCTTTTTCAATTTACAGCCATTCAGATAATTTGCTTTCCTGTTTTTGCTACCAAAGTAGGTAATCTCACATTTTCCATATTACACTGCACCTGCCATGTATTTGCCTACTCATTCTGCTTGTCCAAATCACACAGAAGCAGCTTTGCATCCTCCTCGCAGCTCACCTGCCCACCCAGCTGTGTGTCATCTGCAAATTTGGAGATATTAATTCATAGAATAGGTGGTTTCCAATTTATTTATAGCCAACTTCTCCATGTGTTAGAAACTTATGATGCAGTCAGCATATTTGTCCTAATGCTTAATGAAAGTTGTTGAAACTATTGCAGGTTCTACTGCTGTCACAAGACTATGGGAAACATTTACTTGGTGTTGAGGATCTCCTGCAGAAACATGCACTGGTTGAAGCTGACATTGCTATTCAGTCTGACAGAGTGAAAGTTGTCAATGCATCTGCTCAGAAATTTGCTTCTGAAGGAGAAGGTATGTTTTAAGCTTTATTTTTTTTCTCACGTTGCATTTTAGCTAGTATTTTAGGTGCTCCCATTATGGCTAAGTAGACAAGTACACTGCACATTGAAACTGAATGTCAGTGCAGACCAGGAAATTGCCAACAGCACGGTAGCAGAGTGGTTAGCACGATTGCTTCACAGCTCCAGGGTCTCAGGTTCGATTCCCGGCTTGGGTCACTGTCTGTGCGGAGTCTGCACGTGAGTGCGTGAGTTTCCTCCGGGTGCTCCGGTTTCCTCCCACAGTCCAAAGATGTGCAGGTTAGGTGGATTGGCCATGCTAAATTGCCCTTTGTGTCCAAAATTGCCCTTTGTGTTGAGTGGAGTTATTGGGTTATGGGGATCGGGTGGAGATGTGGACTAGGGTAGGGTGCTCTTTCCAAGAGCTGGTGCAGACTCGGTGGGCCGTATGGCCTCCTTCTGCACTGTAATGTGTATGATAAACAGGTGACCTAATCTCAGCTTGGATAGGAGTTTGTGAATGCCTTTGTTTCCCTGAGGAAGGCTGGGGAGATGAAATATTATGTAGAATTTCAGTTCTTGATTGCGATTCAGCTATCCCTGTTGGGGAAGGCATGTGGTGTGCCATTGACATACATGACAGAGGCGGGGTTAATGCCTGATTTGTTTCAACTACCTGCAACCAAGTTGACGAGGGAAAGTGTAAAATGCCAGAAAAATACAATTTGTTAGATTCGAGAGATTAACAGCACAATTCACATGAGCACAAATAAAAAGTTGGAGGGAAAGAGAAGCATCCCAGGCTACGTTCATGTAATATCTTGTCGCCAGTTTAGAATGAAATTGGTGTAAACCTGCGAGCAGGTCAGTTGTCGTCTTCAATCTGCTCTAGTGTTTAGCTATTGGAAGAAAACAGCAGAATGTCACTGGGAAAAATATTTAACATATCAGCCATTAGGAATGGTGGAAGTCCCTTCTGTCATATGGAGTCTGCATTATTGCTGTATTACTGAACGGAACTATAATACATTTTGTTTTTAAGCTTGTAAGCATGTTGAAAGAAGCATTCTCTTTTTTCTCTATAGGTTATAAACCATGTGACCCACAGGTGATTCGTGATCGTGTGACTCACTTGGACTTCTGTTACCAAGAGCTCTGTCAGCTGGCAGCTGAACGAAGAGCTCGTCTGGAAGAGTCACGGCGCCTCTGGAAGTTCTTCTGGGAGATGGCAGAGGAAGAAGGCTGGATCCGGGAGAAAGAGCAGATACTTTCATCAGCTGACTATGGCAAGGACCTGACTAGCGTGATTCGTCTCCTCAGTAAACACAAGGCATTTGAGGATGAAATGAGTGGACGGCGTGGACCTCTTCAACAAACCATAAAAGAAGGTGAAGCGATGGTAGCTGAGGAGCACTTTGGATCAGAGAAGATTAAGGAAAGAATTAAAGACATTCAGGAGCAGTGGGCCCATCTTGAGCAGCTGTCTGCAGTTCAGAAAAAGCGATTAGAGGAAGCTGCTAATGTTCACCAGTTTAAGGCTGATGGTGATGATATTGATGTGTGGATGTTAGACATTCTGCGGATTGTCTCCAGTAATGATGTTGGTCATGATGAATACTCCACTCAAGCCTTAGTGAAGAAACACAAAGATGTTGGTGAGGAGATTACTAGCTACAGACAAATCATTGATGCACTACATGAACAGGGACGAAGTTTGCCTGATGAGTATTATAAATCACCTGAAATAGAAGGGAGATTGACTGATATTGAAGAACGTTACAAGGAGTTAACAGAACTGGCACGGCTTCGTAAACAAGCCCTCCAGGATGCACTGTCACAGTACAAGATGTTCAGTGAAGCAGATGCTTGTGAATTATGGATTGATGAAAAGGAGCAGTGGCTGAACAGCATGGAGATCCCAGAAAAACTTGAAGATCTCGAGGTTATCCAACATAGGTAAGGAATAAAATGTTTGGATGATGAAATATTTTTTTTAATGCATTGATTCAGCCATTATACAAGATGCAATTGTAAAAGGTGGAATGGAGGCCAAACATTCTAGGTCAGCAACCTTAACAACAAGATCCATTTTAAAAATTTGGTCAAAACGCAATGGCAGGAATAAATATTTAAATAGCACTGATTTCAACGCTTGTGTCATACAAGTGTATTGGACAGCTAGTTCTGCATTGATAGGTTTGTCAAGAATTTTTTGTGTCAAAAATTCCTCCTAAATTAGAGAAAGACTCTTAAGGCTCAGAAATATGTTATGTTGGAAACACAAAATAGAAACAGAAAATGCTGGGAAACATTCAGTGGCAGCATCTGTGGAGCAATAAATAATTAGCATTTCGGATGATTGACCTTGCGTCTGAATAAGTCACCCTTACTGGCTCAGTAGTTAAAAGCACTGTAGTTATTTTGTGTTACTGAATTATCAAGTATCTCAAGTTCCCTTGCCTGACCACTGCTGGATTATTGGTGAACACAATTTGTCCACGCATCCCTGGGCTTGAGAATTGAAATATCAGCCAGAATTTCTGCTCCTAATGAATACTCAGATGTGCGCTGAAATATGCCTCACGATACATTCAGTGTTAGTATAAGACTGAGCTAGATATTGATACCTCCACAATGAAATGAAATGAAATGAAAATCGCTTATTGTCACAAGTAGGCTTCAAATGAAGTTATTGTGAAAAGCCCCTCGCCGCCACATTCCGGCACCTGTTCGGGGAGGCTGGTACGGAAATTGAACCGTGCTGCTGGCCTGCCTTGGTCGCTTTAAAAGCCAGCTCTTTAGCCCTGTGCTAAACCAACCCCTAAACAAGTGCCCACTGGTGCTTATTGTCCAAACTCACATGCATATCCACTGTGGCAAAATAGCTGTAAGTATCAACATCTTATTGTAGCATGAATTGCTTTCTTCACTGATGAAGAGAAGAGGGATAGAAAGTTGGAAACCGAAAACATTAGAAAATACAAAACTAACCAAATATTAGGTTTTCTAAATGTTCCCAGAGTCATTTCCATTGTACTGTTCAATATTTCTGTTTTTAATGAATTAGGGAATCAATCCAAGAATCCAGCTCTTCAATTTATCCAAGTGTAATTTTTGTATTTCTGCTCCAGGTTTGAAAGTCTGGAGCCAGAAATGAACAATCAGGCTTCTCGTATCGCAGTGGTGAACCAAATAGCTCGTCAGTTGATCCACAGTGGGCATCCTAGTGAAAAGGAGATCAAAGCACAACAAGATAAGCTAAATACAAGGTAAGTCTGTCACAGAAAGATAAATATCATGGCTGATAAGAAAATAGAATTTGATTGAGAGGTTTTGCAGAAAAGGCTGTTTTTTCACTGAGCATCAAATCTATGTATCATGTCTAATTTTTGTGCATAATGCAATGTTTTATGAATCTTGATGACCAACGTCTGTAGTAGTACCCCTGCCTACTTCATCATAGATTATCATAGAATTTACAGTGCAGAAGGAGGCCATTTGGCCCGTCGAGTCTGCACCGGCTCTTGGAAAGAGCACCCTACCCAAGGTCAACACCTCCACCCTACGCCATAACCCAGTAACCCCACCCAACACTAAGGGCAATTTTGGACACAAAGGGCAATTTATCATGGCCAATCCACCTAACCTGCACATCTTTGGACCGTGGGAGGAAACCGGAGCACCCGGAGGAAACCCACGCACACACGGGGAGGACGTGCAGACTCCGCACAGACAGTGATCCAAGCCGGAATCGAACCTGGGACCCTGGAGCTGTGAAGCAATTGTGCTATCCACTATTGAGCACATTGAAAAAAGACCTACCTTTGTTGACTACCATTCAGCTGTGAGGTTGTCACCAAATTGTGTTGTCCATTGATGCTGACTTCCTGACTACATTTTGCACTACTTCTAGAGGACTCATCACATTTAATTTATTTGCTACCAGCTAATTTCAAGTGACTGCTAGTTACATTTGCTGGATTGCTCACTGGATCATACATTGATGCATCAAACAAATAGAACAATCTTTTTCTCCACTTCATCACTTTTTTACAGAAATAAGTGAACTTAATTTTAATTATGCCATTATGGGAGTGCATTTAGATTCTCATCTCAGGTTTGTTTCAGTTGTAAAGTTTAATTAACACCAAACTGCACCAATATTTTACATTTCCTGCAGTTGTCAGTCAGAGTTAGAGAGCATTTCTGTACCAAGATATCATTCTATGTAGCTGTCAAACAATGCC